>NC_137789.1:150307848-150616345 GCF_963383645.1 Muscardinus avellanarius | reverse complement strand
GATCCTCCTGTCTCCGCCTCCTAAGTTCCTGGACTACAAGCCTGTGCCACCACACCCGGCTGCTCTAAAACATTTTAAAAGAAGCACCCCTCCAGGCAAACAAATGTCTAGCTCATCAAATCTGGAGAGGCGATTCCCTGGGCAGCAGGAAGAACCAGCGAAACTGGCAAGGCCTCCAGCACCATCAGACCCAGAGATTTCCCAAGAAATAATTTGAGAAGGGAGGAAGGGTAAAAACTTTCCCAGCCCCGGGACCCTGAGATGCACAACTGCATCCCACCACTAGGTGGCCGCTGCCACGGCTGCCGGCGGGGGCTTTCTACCCTTCCAGGACTGCCCACCCGGCCCAGGGGAGAGTTTGTCTGCCCCCACCTAGATACAGTTCACTAAACTCCTCAGGTTGAGGTGGGTGCGGACAAAACCCCTCAGGCCTCAGAACTTGAAGTCACCAAGGAACAGTCTCCCCTAAAAATCTGTTCATACCTAAGCTGAGCGAAAAGGAGAGGGGAAGGGACGGATTTGCATGTTTCAAAAAACTCTGCTCAGGGTTTTCAAAGCAGCGCCTTCCTTCCTCTGGGGCTTTCAAAACAAACCTTCCGGCGGCTGCTTTAGCGGCAAGTGACCGAGGAGGAGCGGGAGGGGAAGGCAGGGTTGAGTTGCTGGAGCCCAGCCCACCGGGAGCTGCGTGCATCACCTACCCCCTTGGCCAGTAGGAACCACAAGGTGATGGAATGGACTGGATAAACACGGACCGTTTTATTGCTGGCCAGAAATTCTTCCTTCATTCATCAAAGTGGGTGAATGAAAATATTAAGAAGTAGGTATGACATTTTCGTGGGCTGGATACCTCTAAAGTCAAGACCTTACTTAATCTGCCTTCTACCTTGGGTATCAAATAAAGCCTCCTCCCAGGAAAGGGAAAAACCACTTCCCCTTTTATGAAAAAGCCTGAATCTTGGCAAAAGAGATGTTACATAAATTCCAGGTTTGCCTAAATATCTATGCTTACATGCGCAAAACACAATCCTTTTAGGAAACATCTAAGTTTCTGGGCCACTTTCTTCTTCCTTTTTTCATCTCAAGGAAGAGTCAAAATATGTGTTTATAGTCAGGACTGAAGACCTTACCCACTCCATTTAGACGACATTTCCTGCCGGCCAAACGCAGGAAATCTAACGATTGCGTCCAAAATGCATCTAGGCACTTACCTTTCTTAACTGAATCAGAACCGAACAGTTCAGTTATCTGTCCCCAACCTCAGGGGAAAACAATAACAACCGCCCCTAAAGCCCTGAATTGTTTTTAAGTGACTTGTATGGCCATCCTGTCATTATTTTACGAACAGGCTAATTCCTCAACATCTCACTTTGCCTTTAAAAGGCTTCCTTTCACACGACGGGATTTCCCTTAGAAACATTCCCAGCGGATGGTTTCCAGCAAGTCTGTATCAACTCAGCCTGCACAGGCAGACTTGGCTTCTGTTAATTTCAATAACCCCCCTACACACACACACACACACACACACACACACGCCAATTCACACTCACAAGACCATCCCGGGGAGACTCGAAAGCTATTTTATTTGCACGCCTGCCCGTCTCCGTCCCTGAGTGCTTTTTCCACCGACCTTTCAACAGCTGCCGCGATGGCACGAGGCGCGCAGGGTCAGAGCTGGGAACTCGGGGACCTTTCCGCATCCGAATCCCCGCCGCCTTCCCGGCCCGCGTCCCGGTCCTCCGAGCCCCGGGCAGGCGCCCCGGAGCGTGCGCGGCGCGGGTCGGCGAGCTGTCCCGCCCGGGACCCGCTCGCCGCGGGCATCCCGCACGCGCCGCACTCCCGGCCCCGCGCCCGCGCGCCCCGCTTACCTTCCCGGGCTTTCAGCAAGACCGTGTTGGCCACGATGTTTTCCAGCTCCATTGACAGTCGGCGGTCCGCGCGGAGCCGGCCGGCGGGGCTGTCAGCGCCCGGGCGCTGCCGCTGCTGCTGCCGCTGCTCGGGCTGCCGCCGCGCTGCCGGAGCCGGGAGCCAGCAGCCCGCCTCGCCTACCGCATTATTCCTGCTCCGAGCCTCGGAGTTTCCCCCTCTGCACGAGGAGCCGCCGCCGCCGCCGCCGCGTCTTCCTCCCTCCGTGTCCCCCTCCCCCCTCCCGCGGCGCTCTCCCCCCCACCCCCCACCCTCCGCGTGTCTCTGTCACTCCATTCTCCTCCCCTCCGGCTCCCTCGGATGCTTTAATGCCTCGGATGCTTCAGCCTCCCCTCCGTCCCTCGCGGGGGTGTGGTACTCGCGGGCTCGGCCGCCGCACTGCGCACGCGCGCCCTGGCCACGCCCCCGGCTCGTGCGCGGGGGCTGCTGGGACTTGTAGTCCCGCGCCGCGCGGGGCGGCCAGAGGCGGCGGCGGAAACGGGGGACCCTCTGCGCCCGGCGTCGGGTCCCAGGCGAGTCAGAAGCCGCCCCGCCGAGCCCCAGTGCTGGGCGCGGACCTGCTCGCCTCCTTCCCGCCCTGCCCGGAGAGAGGAGCCTCCGGAGTCCGGGCGTGCTCGGATCCCGAGGACCGACGGCCCGGCCCGCGTCCTCGCGGCACGCCGGCCCTTCGCGCTCAGCCCAGGGCGGCGGGACCCGCTCTCCGGCGGGCCTGCGGCTGCCGGCCGTCGCACGCGCACACGCGCCAGCTCCCTGACAAAGGTGCACTTTGTCTCCGCGAGGCGGGAAGGGCTCGCGAGGCGGCGGCCCCCGCCGGGTCCTCGGCCGCGCAGCCCGAGCGCCACCCCGCGGCGGCGGTGCACGCGGACCGCGGCCCCGAGCCGGACCCCGAGCCGGGCGTGAGAAGCGGCGCTTTCTGCTCAGAAACAGGCGCGCGGCCAAGCCAGGCCCGCAGGTCAGCCGTCCTCATTACAACCAGACTCATTCAGATTAAGTTATAAAAACGCAGGCGGGCTCGCCGACTCGGTTATGGGAGCGTTAATGAGTAACAGCCAGCCCAGCGCCGAGTCGGCGCGGAAATGCGTTCGAATTCCGGACTTGTTTATCTTGGGGCTCTGAGCTCCTGCCGCTTTTATGCTCACAGTATCAGACTCCAGATCTGGACTCAGCCCCGCTCCCTCGCTTCCTCCGAAAGCCCCACTCCTGGGAATAGCGCTCTCTCCCGGCCCAGGGGGCGACCGAGGTCTGCGGGCCGGGGGCGGGGCCGCTGGCCCCCGGGAACAATGAGGCCTTTGCCTCCTCTGCCTGCTGCGGCGGATATCCGTTCTGACGGCGGCTCTGGGCCTTCTCTGTCCAAAAGGAGGAAACCTTCTGTCAACGAGGCTGCGAGGAAATAGCAGGGAGGTGCCCAGAGAAACGGAGAACAATTATTATACATTGGAGATCATGAAGAAATTAATAGACTTACCAGGCCACGGTTGCTGATGCCAACAGCCCGGGATGATCTTCTTCCCCGTGGGAAGGCCAGCCCCCACCACTTCCTGGTGTCCGGATTTGGGTTAGTGGGCCTCACTTCACTTGGCTGCAGAATAGGGCCAATAACAGCTGGCCGGTCAGAAGGCCCAGAACTGAGCAGATAACTTCCTAGCCACCTTCCACTCCAGGAAGTAACGTTTTAAGCAACTCAGTCCTGGTCTTTGCTGCATATCCACGTTTCCAGAGCCCTTTTGAAAGGGACTCTTTCAGGAAGAGTGAGATACTTAAAGCTGACAGCATCTTAGAACCCACCAACTATAATGATCACCTGCCAGCAGCCTACAGCCTAATGTAACCCAAAGTTTGTTTATTTGGTTGGCATTTAAAAAAAAAATGAAATTTTAATGTGTTTATCTGGCTTGTATTCCATAACAACGTGCTCAAAATATCTTGTGCAAGCAGATCACCTGGGGAGCTTGTAAAAATGCAGATCTGGTTAAAATGTAGACTTAGGTCTGGAGTGGGTCCTGAAATTCTGCCATTTCCAACAAACTCCAGGGTTCTTTCAACCCTGCAAGTAGAGTACACTCTGAGTAGGGAAACCCTGCAGTTATCATATTCCCCACCACTCACTATTGTCTTATACCCAGCCCAAGTTACCAGTGATTTTACCTATCTGGAATCCATAGTCATTTGTGTTTGCAACCCTTGAATGCCCTGCCAGTTTCCCTTGTTTTGTTTGTTTGTTTGTTTGTTTGTTTGTTTGCTTTGGTGGTACTAGAGATTGAACCCAGGGGCATTCTACCTCCGAGCTACACCCCCTGCCCTATTTCCTATTCTTTACTTTGAAACAGGGTCTTACTAAGCTGCAAAGGGCCTCACTAAGTAGCTGAGGCTGTCCATGAACCGCGATCCTCCCATCTCAGCCTCCCAAATGCTAGGGTTACAAGTATGTGTCACCCACACCCAGCTAGTTTCCTTTGTTTTGCAGATATGAAACAGACCCAGAGAGAATAAATGAGTCCCACTTGTCACTCCTCAAGTGTTACCCTGTTAACACTCTCTTCGCTAAAGGGTGATGTATCCTGCCTACAAAATAAATGATTGTAGGTCAAGTTTCTGTGCCTCTGTGAGGACATTAAGACATTCCAATTCAAGAGCGATAGAAACGATAGTGGGGCGTGGGGCCTCGATAGTGGGGCGTGGGGCCTCGTAATCCCAGTACTTGGGAGGCTGAGACTGGAGGATTGAAGGTTCGCAGCCAGCCTCAGCAACTTAGCCCCTCCACAACTTAGTGAGACCCTGTTTCCAAATAAAGAATTAAAAAAGATGCCAGGCGTGGCGTGGTGGTGCACGCTAGTAATCCCCGCGCTTTGAAGGCAGAGACAGGAGGATCGCGCAGGTTCGCACACTGGCTTAGGAGACCCTGTTTCCAAATAAAAACGTAAAAACAGGTCTGGGAGTGTAGCCCGGAGGTAGAAGGGCTTCCAGGAACCCCAGTACCACCAAATAAATAAATAACTAAAAGAGCTGGGCGTGGTGGTGGATTACAAATACTTGTAATCCCAGCATTTGGGAGGCTGAGACTGGAGGATCGTGGTTTGTGGATAGCCTCAGCTACTTAGTGAGGCCCTCTGTAACTCAGTGAGACCCTGTTTCAAAATAAAATATAAGCCGGGCATGGTGGTGAACGCTTGTAATCCCCGCGCTTGGGAGGCTGAGACAGGAGGATCGCAAGGGTTCGAAGCCAGCCTCAGTTACTTAGTGAGGCTCTCAGCAACTTAGTGAGACCCTGTTTCCAAATAAAATATAAAATAGGTCTGGGAGTATAGCCCGGAGATAGGAAGCCTCTGGGTTCATCCCCAGTACCACTAAAAAATAAATAAATAAATAAATAATAATAAAAATAAAAAATAAAATATAAACAAGGGGCTAGAGGTATACCTCAGACTGTCTCTGGGTTCAATCCTCAAAACAAAAAAATATATTAAAATAAAAGACTGGAATGATAATTTACTCAACTTCACCTGGTGGCCAGGTGGAGTTCTACATGGATTTTCTCTTATTTAATAAATAAAGAGAGAGTTTATAATTTGTCTAGGGTCACATACCTGAGAAGAAAAGGACCTGGGATTTTTTTTTTTTTTTTTTTTTTTTTTTGTGGTACTGGGGGTGGAACCCGGGGGCTTTCTACCTCCGGGCTAAACTCCCAGACCTATTTTACATTTTATTTGGAAACAGGGTCTCACTAAGTTGCTGAGAGCCTCACTAAGTAGCTGAGGCTGGCTTTGAACCTATGCGATCCTCCTATCTCAGCCTCCCAAGCGCGGGGATTACAAGCGTGCGCCACCACACCAGGCCCAGGACCTGGGATTTGAGCCGCTCACCTGACTGACTCCGAATCTGCACTTATGCTCTGGATATCTCGGGCTGGCAGGCAGGACTTGGTTATGACTATTCCGCTGCCAGGGTGAACTTGTATTGTGAGAAGTTAAAACAGGCAGCTGACTAAATGATTAAAACCAGAGCCAGGCGTGGTGGTGCACGCTTGTAATCCCAGCATTCAGGAGGCTGAGACGGAGGATCGCGGTTTGCGGACAGCCTCAGCTACTTAGGCTCTGCAATTCAGTGAGACCCTGTTTCAAAATGAAGAATAAAAAATAGGGCAGGGGGTGTAGCTCGGAGGTAGAATGCCCCTGGGTTCCATCCCCAGACCCACAAAATAAATAAATAAATAAAATAAGATAAAAGCCAGACATGGTAGTGCACACTTGTAATCCCAGCATTGGGGAGGCTGAGACAGGAAGGTCTTGGTTTGTGTAGCCTCAGCTACTTGGGCCCTTTGCAACTCACTGAGACCCTGTTTCAAAATAAAGAATAAAATATAGGGCTGGGGGTGTAGCTTGGAAGTAGAATGCCCCTGGTTTCCATCCCTAGTACCGCAAAATAATAATAATAATAATAATAATAATAATAATAATTAATAATAATAATAGGGCTGGGGGTGTAGCTCAGAGGTAGAATGCCCCGGGTCCCATCCCCAGTGCCACATTAATTAATTAATTAATTAATTAATCAATAATAGGGCTCTGGTTGTAGCTTGGAGGTAGAATGCCCTTGCTTTCAATCCTCAGCATCACACACACACAAAACACCTAAGGGGGTTTTCCATTTCAGCCAGTGCCTCCACCATTATAGCCTCATCCCTTTCAAATTAACTGTATTAATAACTCATAGTTCTCTTGAAAAAAAGGGGTTTGGTTCAAGGAAGAATAGCCTATTCAATATCACTAGCTGCCAGGCGTGGTGGCGCATGTTTGTAATCCTAGTATTTGGGAGGCTGAGACCGGAGGATCGCGGTTCACAGACAGCCTCAGCTACTTAGGCCCTCCGCAACTCAGTGAGACCCTGTTTCAAAATAAAATATAAGCCGGGCATGGTGGCGCACGCTTGTAATCCCCGCGCTTGGGAGGCTGAGACAGGAGGATCGCACGGGTTCGAAGTCAGCCTCACCTACTTAGTGAGGCTCTCAGCAACTTAGTGAGACCCTGTTTCCAAATAAAATATAAAATAGGTCTGGGAGCATAGCCCGGAAATAGGAAGCCTCTGGGTTCCACCCCCAGTACCACTAAAAAATAATAATAATAAATAATAAAAATAATAAAATAAAATATAAACAAGGGGCTGGAGATATACCTCAGACTGTCTCTGGGTTCAATCCTGTTCACCCTGTTTCAAAATAAAGATTAAAAAATAGGGCAGGGGGTGTAGCTCGGAGGTCGAATGCCCCTGGGTTCCATCCCCAAACCTGCCAAAAAAAAAAAAAAAAAATCACTAGCTAGGTAGGGAATCCTGGAGAACAAGAATAGAAATCCAAACGGAAGCACCAGGTTAGAGCGAGAGAAATGGAAATGAGCCAAAGACACACAGCACACACTGAGCCCCACATGCAGAAGAGGCAGGACTCATCCACAGACCCGTATTGCCCACCGACAAAGCTGCCGGCTCACAAGTCTTGTAAACAGGAGTTTGCTATGCTGGAAAGCAACCGGCCTTCGCCCCAAAATATGGACTCCTTCTGTCTGAAGGATCACACTGGCTTTGGGGACTCCGCTGGAGTTGGAGTTTTCACCCTTGGCAGGCCGTCAGCTCGCAGGCCCTCCAGAAGGAGCTGGAGATAGCTTTCGATGTCTCGTTCTCTTCTTCAAAGTTTTATTTTGTGCCAGGTGCTGCAAGGTACGAGGCACTTTCTCAGGGAACCCACCGGTAGGAAGGAGAGCTGGGAGGCGTCAGCTCCGCGGGGAAATGAGGCCATCGCGTAGACACACTCAAGGGACTTTGCAAAAGCAGAGAGGAAGAAGTGATTTCAGGCCCAAAGGAAGATTTCAAGAGAGGAGAAATGTGCGCTGCCGGAGGTTGAAGGCTTAATATTAACATCCTCTCCACTCTGGAACACCCTTCAGGGGCCTCCAGTGGCTGCCAAATTTGACACTCAAAATGTTGCCACGAGCCAAGCATTGAGGTGCGTACCTGTAATCCCAGTACCTGGGAGGCTAAAACAAGAGGACCCCAGGTTCAAAGCCAACCTCAGAGCTGGGCGTGGTGGCACGCCCTTGTGATCAGGACTTGGGAGGCTGAGACTGGAGGATCTTGGCCAGACTCAGCTACTTAGTGAGGCCCTCCCAATTTAGTGAGACACTGCTTCAAAATAAAGACTAAAAATAGGGCTGGGGGTGTAGCTCAGAGGTAGAATGCCCCCAGGTTCAATCCCCAATAGCACACACACACACACACACACACACACACACACACACACACACACCAGCCTCAGCAATTTATCAAGACATTGTTTCCAAATAAAAAAATAACAATGCTGGGATGCAGCTCAGAGGTAGAATGACCCTGGGTTTAATCCCCAGTACCACACACACACACACACACACACACACACACACACACACACACACACTCATACCATGCTGATAGTATACATGCTGTCTCTAGTACCAGCCCCATCACTGTCCCCAGAACTTCTTTCTCCTACAAGGCAGGTACTGTCTAAAGACATTGTCACCTCCATTGTTTAGAAGGAAACTGAGCCTCAGAGAATTTGGTCTGTTGCCCAAGGCCAGCTGATGAGTGAGTGTCAAGACTAGTTATTTAGATAACTAGTCTTATTAGGTAAGTGTCACTTTCTCAGAAGCCTGAAATGTGGATTTTTCTTCTTTTGATTTTCTTCTCAATTTTTTTACCCAGTACTGGGGATTGAGCCCAGGGGCATTCTACCTCGGAGCTATACCTCCATCCCTATTTTTTATTCTTTATTTTGAGACAGGGCCTCACTAAGTAGCTGAGGCTGTCCTTGAACCATGATCCTCCTGTCTTAACTTCCTAAATGCTGGGATTACAAGCATGCACCACCATACCCAGCTGTATGTATGTATGTATGTATGTATGTATGTATGTATGTATGTATTTTGCAGTACTGGGGATGGAACCCAGGGGCATTCTACCTCCAGGTTACAACCCCAGCCCTATTTTTTCTTTTATATTTTGAGACATGGTCTCACTCAGTTGCAAAGGGCCTCACTAAGTACCTGAGGCTGGCTTCAAATCTGCGTGGTCCTCCTGTCTCAGCCTCCCAAATGCTAGGATTACAAGCCCCTGGGTTCCATCCCTAGTACCACCAAAGGAAAAAAAAAAAAAATAGTGCTGGAGTGTTGCTCAGAGGTAGAATGTCCCTCGGTTCCATCCCCAGTATCAATCAATCAATCAATAGGGCTGGGGATATAACTTTGAGGTAGAATGCCCCTGGGTTCAATGCCTAGTATCAAAAAATAAAAATAAAGGCTGGAGGCATAGCTCAGAGGTAAAGGGTAAAACACCTCTGGGTCCAATCTCTAGCACCACAAAGTGGGGGGAGTGTGGAAAGAGAGAGAAAGAGAGAGAGAGAGAGAGAGAGAGAGAGAGAGAGGGAAGAGAGGAGGGAGGAGGGAGGAGGGAGGAGGGAGGAGGGAGGGAGGCAGGCTGAGCGGAATGGAGCCTCAGGAACCTGTACACCGGATGAGTCAGAGATGAGGCGGGCTTGCAAGGCCACCTCATGCTACAATAATGTAATCTGGCTCCAGAGACTCTTGAGAACCTTAGACTAAAGCTTCATTGTCCCAAGGCAGGCCATCACAGGCACGCGAATATTTGCTTGACCCTCCAAAGGACATGCTTCTTTCCTGGTTGAAGTCGCAGCTGGCTATTTAGATGCTAAATGAAATCAACAAATACTTGGAGCCTAAAGAATGTAATGCTTTATGCAGACTGATTTTTTTTTCTTTTGCAATTATGTAAAAGAGTATCTAATTTTCCCAGCTGATTTGAAGCAGTCGATCCCTCCTGTAATGACATCTCAAAGCAGAGCCATGAACTTCCAGACTTCCAGGTTCTGAAGTGAGCTTTGGGCAGATGGGCACTGGCTCCTCCTTAGAGAGAGGATGCCACCTAGCCTGGGCTCCCGGAGCTGCAGCCACAGGCTGCCTTGGCGGGGTGGGCAGGCTGGCGCCCACTCTCCACTGCTGCCGACTCCAGTGGGCCGTGAATGCGCTGA
This sequence comes from Muscardinus avellanarius, assembly GCF_963383645.1. Lineage (NCBI taxonomy): Eukaryota > Metazoa > Chordata > Mammalia > Rodentia > Gliridae > Muscardinus > Muscardinus avellanarius. The sequence goes on along the minus strand of NC_137789.1, from coordinate 150,606,351 downwards.
GCCGGCTCCCACCCACCACGCGGGGAGTTCTGTTGCTGGTGAATACTGGCTCGTTGAATCCTGTGCCCGCCACAGCTCAAGCTCCGCACACATCCTGGGACACCAGTGACCCCTCCAGGCCAAGTCTGACCTCTCCGTGTTCCCAGGGCAGTAGGGCTGGATTGGCCTGGAAAGACTCTGGTTGTTTATTTGAATTAGCGCATTGGGTGGCTGTAATAAAACACATGCCTTAAACTAGGCAACCTAGGAACATAGAAATATATCACTCGTCGTCTTCAGAGTTCAAAATGAGGGCACCAGCATATCCTGTGTGCCTGGTAAGGGCTCTCTGCTTCCCTGAAGGTGTGTGATTTACGGGGCCTGTACACAGAGGTGTTATACCTCCTAGCTACACCCTCAGGCTTTTTCTTATCTTTTGTTTCTTGAAACAGAGCCTTACTAGGTTGCTGTGAGTCTCAGTAAGTGGCTGGTGCTGTTCTCAAACCTGTGATTCTCCTGTCTCAGCCTCCCAAGTCTGGGATTACAGGTGTGTGCCACCACGCCCGGCTAGATGGCACCTTTTACAGAAGGGACAAGAGGCTCCTTCAGGCTTTTTAAATTTTCTATTGTTTTGTTTGAGGTACTGAGGATTAAACCTAGATGCAGTCTACCTCTGAGCTACACCTGCAGCCCTGTTCATTTATTTACTTGTGTGTGATATGAGGGATTGAACCCAGGGACATTCTACCTATGCGCCATAACTACAGCCCTTTCCACCCACTTCCTGGGCTGCTTTTATAAAAGCATTCATCTCATTCGTGAGGATTCTGCCATCAGAACCTAGCCACCTCCAAAGGCCCCACCTCTTAATACCAGCAGCGGGACTCAGGCATTCACACCAGAACGCGGTGAAACATGTAACGGAAGCCCTGGTGCAGCCGGGAGACCGCAAGCACGTGTGCGTTTTCCTCTTTCTACATGTAAATACAAGCCCTCTCCCGCCTCCCTAGACCCGCAGAGCATTCCACGTGCAAACAGCTCAGGCCATCTCCTATTATTGCCCACCTTTTTCTATAATAAATTTTGAGATTATATATATATATATATATATATATATATATATATATATATAATTTTTTTAGTACTGGGGAAGGAACTCAGAGGCACTCTACCCCCGAGCTACACCCCCAGCCCTTTTTAAATTTTTTATTCTTTATTTGGAAACAGGGTGTTTCCAAATGTTTGCAACTCAGGGTCTCACTGAGTTGCAAAGGGCCTCACTGAGTAGCTGAGGCTGTCTGCCAACCGTGATCCTCCTGCCTCAGGCTCCCGCATACTGGGATGACAAGCGTGCGCCACCACACCCTGCACAAATTTTGATTTTTTAATAGCTAATGAGCATTTCTTTATGTCGTTCATCTTTTAAATTACATACAAAAAGTAAAACTCGTTCTTTTTGGTATTTGTTCTGAGTTTAGACAGAGGGCCTCACTAGGCAGCTGAGGCTGGCCACAGACCTGATTCTCCTCTCAGCCGCCTCAGCCTCCCAAATGCTGGGGTGACACGCATGCGCCATCACGCCGGCTCACTCGCTGGCTATTTATTTACTTACTGATTTACTGATATTGAGGGTAGAGCGCAGGGGCATTCTACCTCTGAGCTATCACCCCAGCCCGATTTTCTTTTTATTTGGAAGTTCGGTCTCACAAAGTTGCCGGGGGCCTCGCTACGTTGCTGAGACGGGTCTCAAATCTGCAATCTTCCTGTCTCAGCCTTCCTTAGACTCCCATGTACTGGGATTACAGGTGTGATCACAAATATTTAGCCCGACTAATTTTCTTTTCATGTTGTAAAAGTGGAGGGAAAGCTCACCTGAGCTCTTTTGTTTAAAGAAGACACTTTTCCGGAGCTTTTAGTTACTGGAAAACCAAGCCAACTTTCTATTCTAAAATGGAAAAGTCAAGAGTTAAACCAGACTGCAAGGGCTGAGATGTGGCTTCTGGTAGAGTGTCTGACTCCCCTGCACCACAAAAACTGCTGCCTAATACTCTAAAAAGAATGTCTGCCTCTAAGGAGGGCTGGTTCTTTGGAGGTTCTCTCGTTCTGGGAGAAGGCAGGAGTTGAGGTGTGGGGAGGAGGTTAGGATGGAGGGAAAGAGGGAAGATCAAGGATGCTCCACATGGTGTTCTGTGGGGAGCACCTGCAGCATGAGAGAGAGGCTTGCAAAGGAGAAAAGCGGGCTCCAAGGACCACTACGGAGCTAGGAAGGGACCGGACCTATGGCTGGTACAAAGAGCATCCTGCCTTGTCGTGTTGAGATTCCTGTCTGGTATCTCCAAAACTTTAGGGGTTTTTTTTGGTCCTGGGGATTAAACCCAGAGGCATTCTTCCTCCAAACTACACCTCCAGTCTGATTTATTTTCTTTCTTTCTTTCTTTCTTTCTTTCTTTCTTTCTTTCTTTCTGGTACTGGGGATGGAACCCAGAGGCTTTCTACCTCTGGGCTATACTCCCAGACCTTTTTTAAAAATATTTTATTTGAAAACAGGGTCTTACTAAGTTGCTGAGAGCCTCCCTAAGTAGCAGAGGCTGGCTTTGAACCTGTGCAATCCTCCTGTCTCAGCCTCCCAAGCGTGGGGATTACAAGCCTGTGTCACCACGCCCGGCTCCAATTTTATTTCTAATTTGAAGGCAGAGTCTCACTAAGCTGCCTCGCTAAGCTGTTGAGGCTGGCTTTGCACCTGTGATCCTCCTTCCTCAGCCTCCCAAGTACTGAGATTACAGGCATGTGCCACCTTGCCGAGCTGAGACCCTTTTCAAAATAAAAAAATAAAAAAGGGCTGGGAATATAGCCTGGAGATAGCATGCCCCTGGGGTTCAATTCTCGTGTAAAAAAAAAGGGAGGCTGGATGTAGCTCAGTGTGCGCTCTAGGTTCAATCCCTGGTTTCAAAAAAAGAAAGAATGAAAAAAAGAAAGGGAGGGAGGGAGGGAAGGAAAGGGAGGGAGGGAAGGAGGGAGGAAGGGAGGAAGGAAGGAAGGAAGGAAGGAAGGAAGCTGTACTATTTGCCAATCAAGGGTAACGGGCTGCAGTGGTTGGACTTCAGGAAAACACTGTTCCGCTGTGACATCCAGTGAACTGAAGTTTGTGTCTTCCTCACCCAAAATCATGTGTTGAAGCCCTAACCCACTGTGATGATGGACGATGAGCCTTTGTGGGGGATGATTAGGTCACGAGGATGGAACCCTCATGAGTGAGATTAGTGCCTTTATAAAGAGAGCACAAGCTGGACGTAGGGCGCACACTTGTAATCCCAGCACTTGGGAGGCTGAGACAGGAGGATCACACAGGTTTGAAGCCAGCCTCAGCAGCTTAGCAAGAAAGACTCTGTTTTGAAATAAAAATACAAGGGGCTGGGGTATAGCTCAGAGGTAGAAAGTCTCTGTCTTCAGCCGGGGTGGTGACGCACACTTGTAATCCCAGTACTAGGGAGGCTGAGAGGGGAGGATCGCAGGTTCTCAGCCAGCCTCAGCAACTAAGTGAGGCCCTCCGCAACTTAATGAGACCCTGTTTCAAAATAAAAGAATAAAATAGGGCTGGGGATGTAGCTCAGAGGTAGAATGCCCCTGGCTTCCACCCCCAGTACAACACAGAAGGGAAAGAAAGAAGGGAGGAAGAAAGGAAGGAGGAAAGGTGCTTTAAATGCTAGTTCAAGGCTACAGGTTTGGAGGGAGAGTACAGGATCGATCGCCAGAAGCCTGTTGTCTCTGATGACATCCCAGGACCGCGGGTCGCCTGGAGAGGGGCCGCACGCGGTGAGTTTTAGCTGGGCCTTCAAACAGATGCACCGAGTGTGCTGGGGTCTGCCGAGTGCTCGGCCTGTGCCAGGCGCTACGGACAGAACAATGAGGAGAAAGGGCGTGTCCGTGCCCTGCTGGGGCTGCCATTCTAGAAGGAATCTGCCAGATACCCAGTTACACACAAGGTCATTGCAATTGTAAGATTCCAATCACAGCCGGGCATGGTGGCACACGCTTGTAATCCCCGCGCTTGGGAGGCTGAGACAGGAGGATCACACAGGTTCGAAGCCAGCCTCAGCTACTTAGTGAGGCTCTCAGCAACTTAGTGAGACCCTGTTTCCAAATAAAATATAAATGGGTCTGGGAGTATAGCCCGGAGGTAGAAAGCCTCTGGGTTCCACCCCCAGTACCACCAAAAAAAAAAAAAAAAAAAAAAGATTCCAATCACAGAAAACAAAGGTCATGATGAAGATCGGTGGACGCAGTCCTTAGGGATGTCCTCTTGGTGATGATGACAGCAAAGCTATGGCCTAACACAGTGGGGCAGCCAGCAGATACAAGAGGTGGGCGAGCGCATGATTGACACTTGGTCCATAGGTAGCCGGGCAGGTGTCCTCTACTATAATCCCAGTGCTCAGCAAGTTAGTGAAACCTTGTTTCGAAATAAAAAAATAAGCCAGGAGTGGTGGCACACTCTTGTAATCCCAGCCCTTGGGAGCCTGAGACAGGAGGATCGCAGTTCATGGACAGCCTCAGCTACTTAGTGAGGCCCTCCACAATTCAGTGAGATCCTGTTTCAAAATAAAGAGTAAAAAATAGAGAAGGGGTGTAGCTTAGAGGTCGAATGCCCCTGGGTTCCATCTCCAGACCTGCGAAATAAATAAATAAATAAATAAATAAATAAATAAATAAATAAATAGTAAAATAGGGCTGGATGAGATCGCTATTCTCGGACAGCCTCACTAAAACTACTTAGTAAGGCCATTTGCAACTCAGTGAGGCCCTGTTTCAATATAAAGAATAAAAAATTGCACTGGGGGTGTAGATCAGAGGTGGAATGCCCCTGGGTTCCATCCCCAGTACCACACACACACAAAAACAGGGCTGGGTAAGGCTGAGGCAGGTGTAGACCCGCGGTGGCCGAGGCTGGGCAGTGCACCAATCCGGGGTCTCCTGTAATGAGATGAGAGGACCTTGAAGAGTTTTAATCGGAAGATGAAATGACCTCATAGGTCTGGGGAAGAGCAGCGGTTGCCACAGCTGGAGTGGACGGAGGGGCTGGAGTGGGAGCAGCGAGTGGTCGGGAAGCCGGCGCCCATGGGTGGGGAGGAGGCAGCAGGAGTGGGACTCAGGCTTGGGCTTGTGCAAAGCCTTCAAAGTTTCATGTTTCATTTCCAGGAGAGGCTGACAGGCCTGAACAAGATCCCACTCTTAGGGGCCTGCCTTATGGACAGCTAGCTCTCCTGACTGGAGCATAAATACATTTTTTTTTTTTCAGAACTAGGGACGGAATCCAGGGGCATTCTACCTCTGAGCTACACCCCTAGCCCTATCTTTTATTCTTTTTTTTTTTATTCGTGTGTGTGTGTGTGTGTGTGTGTGTGTGTGTGTGTGTGGTCCTGGGGATGGGACCCAGGGGCCTCTACCCCTGACCTATTTTATATTTTATTTGTTTTGTTTTTTGTTTGTTTGTTTGTGTGTGTGTGGTACTAGGAGTGGAACCTAGGGGCTTTTCTACCTCCGGGCTATACTCCCAGATCTATTTTATATTTTATTTGGAAACAGGGTCTCATTAAGTTGCTGAGAGCCTAAGTAGCTGAGGCTGGCTTTGAACCTGTGCGATCCTCCTGTCTCAGCCTCCCAAGCGCTGGGACTAAAAGTGTGCGCCACCACGCTCGGCTTAACGTTTCATTTTCTTTCCCCCTACTAGGTTCAAAAGTTTTCTCCCAGTCTCAGAAGAGAGAATTTGTTATTTTCTACTCTTTTGGCAATGAAGGTAAGTCCAGTTCATCTTTTAATTCTAGAGGAAAAATTATGTCCTTGTCGTGACAGCAAGAAAAACTGACTAGGCTGAGCGTGGTGGCACACGCTTGTAATCCCAGCATTCGGGAGGCTGAGACCAGAGGATTGTGGTTCGTGGACAGCCTCAGCTACTTAGTGAGGCCCTTGGCAACTCAGTGAGACCCGGTTTCAAAATAAAGACTAAAAAAATAGGGCAGAGGGTGTAGCTGGGAGGACAAATGTCCCTGGGTTCCATACCCAGACCCGCAAAAAAAAAAAAAAAAAAAAAAAAGAAAAAAAAGAAAAGCTAATTAAAAAGTTTATTTTTAAGCCGTGGGTGGTAGCACATGCTTGTAATCCCAGTACTTGGGAGACCGAGACAGGAGGATCGCAGGTTCAAAGCCAGCCTTGGCAATATAGCAAGGCTCTCAGAAACCTAGTGAGACCCTGTTTCCAAATAGAGAAATAAAATAGAGCTGAAAGTGTAGCTTGGAGGTAGAATGCCTCTAGGTTCAATCTCAGCTATCAAAAAAAAAAAAAAAAAAAAAACAACCTTTTTTCAGCTGAGAGTGGTGGTTTTTGCCTATAATACCAGTGTTTTGGAGGCTAAGTATCATAGGTTCGAGGCCAGCCTCAGCTACTTAGTGAGACTGTTTCAAATAAAATAGGGCTGAGTTGTTGCTCAGAGGTAGAACACCCCTACATTCAACCACCCTGTAACAAACAAACAAAAAAAGGAAATATTTAAAACGTCAGGTACACGTTAATAGAGTAGAAAATAGGAAGTTAACTGTTATCTGACAAAGGGAACTTTTTTCAAACTCATACCAAGCTATTGTATGTACAACCAGCACAGAGGAAGGGAAATTTGTATCAGTCTTCAAGATGGTCGTGATAAAGCTGGGATGGTGGCACACGCTTGTCACTCCAGCATTTGGGAGGCTGAGACAGGAGGATCGGTTCGCAGACAGCCTCAGCTACTTAGGCCCTCTGCAACTCAGTGAGACCCTGTTTCAAAATAAAGAATAAAGAAAAAAAGAAAAAAATAGGGCTGGCGGTGTAGCTTGGAGGTAGAATGCCCCTGGGTTTCATCTTCAGTAACACACACACACACACACACACACACACACACACACACACACACACACACACACACACACCACACACACACACACACCACACACACACACACACACACACACACACACACACACACGTCATGATATCTCTCTTTTTTCCCTCATTATTGGGGTGGGAGCCCAGGGCCTCACATACCCCAGAAAAACACTCTACCACTGAGCTCCTCCCCCAGCCAGCACTTGTTTTTTTTCAGACAGGGTCTCACTCAGTTGCCCAAGCTGACCTCGAACTTGGGATCCTCCTCCCTCAGCCTACCAAAGAGCCGGGATTGACAGGTGTGTGCCATCATGCCTGGCTCAAGTGTCTTTCTTTCCTTTTTTTTTTTTTTTTTTTTTGCAGGTCTGGGGATGGAACCCAGGGGCATTTGACCTCCAAGCTACACCCCCTGCCCTATTTTTTATTCTTTATTTTGAAACCGGGTCTCAGTGAGTTGCAGAGGGCCTCACTAAGTAGCTGAGGCTGTCCGCGAACCGCGATCCTCCAGGTCTCAGCCTCCCGAATGCTGGGATGACAAACGTGCGCCACCACGCCCGGCTTCAAGTGTCTTTCTAATCAGGGCTCACGTCTGTGTCAAGTAGGTGGAGATCTGAAACGCGTTTCGGTACTGTGGTCATCACAGTTAGCTTTAAAAGAAAAAAAAAAAAATCTGCCAAGTTTTCCTGAGTCAGAGCAGAGTACGCAGCAGGGCGTGTGGCAGCTGTGGTGAGCTGGTGGGTGGTATCTGAATCTTCCTTGCCTGCAGGTCCTTCCAGCTCCCAGAAGAGCCTAATTTGAGCCCACTTGGGAGTTAGTGTTTGCACAAATGCCCCATCTCTCAACCTAGAATGTAAGAATAAAGAGGAACATCATCTTTGGGGGGAAAAACGAAGTATAATGAACGCAGGCATGAGAGTGACTACCTGTACTTGGGAGGCTGAGACTGGAGGATGGCAGGCTCGAGGCTAGCCTCAGCAGAGAAGCAAGACTCTCAGAAAGCTAGTGAGACCCTGATTCAAAATAAAATATAAAATAGGGCTGGGGGTGTGGCGCAGAGGTGCAGTGTCCCTGGGTTCAATCCTTAGTACAAAACAAACAAATTTTAAAAAACACAGTATAATCAAATCCTGTGCCTTTGCTTGGAAAAGTAGTATATCCCCCTGCAAGTAAAAGTATAACTAACGTTTATTTAACACATACCCTCTGGCTAGTGCCCTCTGCACGAGTCAACTTTCCCTCACTATAACCAAATACCTGAGATAATTAGCTTATTGAGACAACAGGCCCGGATGTGGTGGGGCACTGTGTCATCCCAGGATTTGGGAGGCTGGGACAGGGAAATTGCAGGTTTGAGGTCAGCCCCAGGTATTTAGTGAGATTCTCTACTACTTTATTAGGAATAAATGAGTTAATATTTGAACGGTGTTTAGCAGAGTCAGCTAAACACACAGTGTTTGTTATATTAAGAGAAGTCCATGAGCCGGGCATGATGGTCCACAATTGTATTCCTAGTTTTGGGGAGGCTGAGACAGGAGGGCCACAGGTTCACAGCCAGCCTCCCCTACTTAGCCAGGCCCTCCACAACTCAGTGAGGCCCTTTACAACTCAGTGAAACTCTGTTTCAAAATAAAGAATAAAAATAGGGCTGTGTTTATTTATTATTTTAAAGCTACACCCCCAACCCTATTTTTTAGTCTTTTTTTGAAAAAGGGTCTCAGTAGGGTGCAAAGAGCCTCACTAAGTAGCTTAAGCTGTCTGTGAACCACAATCCTCCTGTCTCAGCCTCCCGAATGCTGGGATCACAACTGCGTGCCACCACGCCTGGCCTTCATATTTTTTGAAACAAGGTCTTGCTAAAATGCTAAGGCTGGCTCAAACCTGTGACCCTCAAGAGTCAGCCTACCAAGTACCGGGATGACAAGCCTGTACCACGAAGCCTGGCTAGACTTCTGTCTCTCTCTTTCTCTCTCTCTCAGGAGGGAGAGGGGGGACTGAGGACTGAACCCAGGGGCATTCTGCCTCTGAGCTATAGCCCCGGCCTTTTTTATTTTCTATCTTGAAACAGGGGCTCACTGAGTTGTGGAGGGCCTGGCTAAGTAGCAGAGGCTGGCTGTGAACTTCTCCTCCTGTAACCCTCCTGTCTCAGCTTCCCCAAAACTAGGAATACAGCTGTGGGCCATCATGCCTGGCTCCGGACTTCTCTGAATATAACAAACACTCTGTGTTTACCGACTCTGCTTTCAAATATTAACTCATTTATTCCTAATCAATCCTTGGGGAAAGTAGTACTATCATTCCTACTTTACAGATAAGGAAACAGCATAATTGAGTCACGTGCCCAAGGCCACATGGGGGCCGGAGCAAGAGCCAGGCTGTCCACACTCGACCACATGCCTCTTCCTGCCCCTGAGAGTCCTGGGTCTCGAACTTTGGTTCTTCTTGGGATTTGGATGGTATTCTCTGGGCACGCACAGAGTAAGACCTGCTTAAGACATGCCTACTAATGCTTAAAAACACATTGGAAGCTGGGCGTGGTGGCGCACGCTTGTAATCCCCATGTTTGGGAGGCAGAGACAGGAGGATCGCGCAGGTTCGAAGCCAGCTGTGCTGGCTCAAGAGACCCTGTTTCCAAATGAAAATATAAAATAGGTCTGGGAGTGTAGCCTGGAGGTAGAAGGACTTCCAGGAACCCCAATACCACCAAAAAACAAACAAAAACAAAACAAAAAAAACCCCACCACATTGGAGAGCCGGGTGTGGTGGCGCACGCTTGTAATTCCAGCATTCAGGAGGCTGAGACCAGGGGTGCGTTGTTTGCGAACAGCCTCAGCTACTTAGTGAGGCTCTCTGCAACTTAGTGAGACCCGGTTTCAAAATAAAGAATAAAAAACAGGGCAAGGTGGTGTAGCTTGGAGTTCAAATGTCCCTGGGTTCCATCCCCAGACCTGCAAAAAAAAAAGCACATTGGAGAGCTGGGCATGGTGGAGCACACCTGTAGTCCAAGTACTTGGGAGGCTGAGACAGGAGGATCACAGGTTCAAGGACAGCCTCAGCAAGTAGTGAGACTCTCATAAAACTAGCAAGACCCTGTTTCAAAATAAAATAATAAAATAGGGCTGGGTGTGTACTTCAGAGGTAGCATGTCCCTGGTTTCAATCCCCAGTACCACAATACATACATATATTGATACATAAATAAAATAAAATCACATAGTGTTGGGTATGGTGACACATGCCTGTAATCCTAGTACCTGGGAGTCTGAGACAGGAGGATTATAGGTTCGAGGGCAGCCTCAGTAAGTGACAAGACTCAGCAACCTAGAGAGATCCTATTTCTTTTTTCTTTTTCTTTGTTTTTTGTTTTTGTTTTTGTTTTGTTTTGTTTTTTAGGTACTGGGGATAGAACTCAGGGGCATTCTACCATTACACACCCTATTTTATTTATTATTATTATTATTATTATTATTATTATTATTATTTATAGTACTGGGGATGGAGCTCAGGAGCAGTCTACCTCTGAGCTACACTTCCAGCCCTAATTTGTGTGTGTGTGTGTGTGTGTGTGTGTGTGTGTGTGTGTGTGTTGCTAGGAATGGAACCCAGAGCCCTATTCTTTTCTTTTTTTTTTTTTATGTAGTATAAGGGTGGAACCCAGGGGCTTTTCTACCTCTAGGCTATACTCTCAGACCTATTTTATACTTTTATACAGACCTAATTTATACAGGGTCTCACTAAGTTGCTGAGCGCTTTACTGAGAAGCTGAGGCTGGCTTTGAACCTGTGCTACCCTCCTGTCTCAGCCTCCCAAACGCTGGGATTAAAAGTGTGCACCACCATGCCCGGCTCCTCATTCTTTATTTTGAAACAGGGTCTCACTGAGTTGCAAAGGGCCTCACTAAGTAGCTAAGGCTGTCCACGAACCTTGATGCTCCTGTCTCAGCTCCCCAATTGCTGGGATTACAAGCGTTTATTCTTTATTTTGAAACAAGGTTTCACTGAGTTGCAAAGGGCCTCACTAAGTAGCTGAGGTTGTTACAAATTGTGATCCTCCTGTCTCAACTCCCAAATGCTGGGATCACAAGGGTGCACCACCACTCCAGGTTTTATTCTGTATTTTCAAACAGGGTCTCACTATGTTGCCCAGGGCCTCACTAAGTAGCTGAGGCTGGCCATATACCTGCAATCCTCCTATCTCAGCCTCCCAAGTACTGGGGTTACAAGTGTGCCACCATGCCCAGCTAGAGAGACCCTATTTCAAAACACAAAATAGAAAAAGGGCTGGGGGTATAGCTCAGAGGTAGAATAACCCTGGGTTCAATCTCCAATAACACACACACAAAAACAAACCCAGCACATTGGTAGCCAGGTGCGGTGGCACACACCTGTGATCCCAGTACTTGGGAGGCTGAGACAGGAGGATCACAGGGTCAAAGTCAGCCGCAGCAACTCAGTGAGGCTTTCAGCAACCTAAGGAGACCCTATTTTTTAAAAAAGTGAAATAGATCTGGGGGTGTATCTTGGAGGTAGAATGCCTCTGATCCAAAAGAGAGAGAGAGAGAGAGAGAGAGAGAGAGAGAGAGAGAGAGAGAGAGAGAGAGAGAGAAAAGAAAGCACAGGGTGATGGAAAAAATGAGGAGGCTGGGTACACATGACATCGTCTCATGCAGGGGCTGGTGCCAAGGCTGTGCCCGCCAGTCACAAACACTGTCTGGTCAGGTGTGAGTAAGTTCTGTGTTTGAGGTGAGAGAGAAGATATAGAAAAAGATAAGAAGGTAGAAAGAAAGACAACAGATTTTCTTTCTTTCTTTCTTTCTTTCTTCCTTTCTTCCTTCCTTCCTTCCTTCCCTCCTTCCTTCCTTTCTTGGTGCTGGGGGTAGAACCCATGGGCATTCTACCTCTGACCTATGCCCTCAGCCCTATTTCATTTTTATTTTGAAGCAGGGTCTCACTAGGTTAATGAGAACCTCACTACTTGCTGAGGCTGGCCTCGAACCTGCGATCCTCTTGTTTTAGCCTCCCAAGTCCCGGCATTACAGGCGTACACCCCCAATGCCAGGCATGAGGCGAGCACTCTCACGTGGAAGCCGGTGCTGACGTCCTCCGGCCTCCACTCTGCGCCGGTTCTCTCTCCCCGGCCTGTTGCTTCCAAATTTCTTGGAAATCTACAGATCTTCTCATCATCTTAAAGTTCCTGGAAATTCAACCACTTGCAAAAATTGCCCCGTGCAGGTATCAGCCCACGGATGCTCGCGTTCGTAGAACAGACTGAGCAGCGTCTGTTCTACAGAGGGAGAGTCCTTTCCCGGAAGCCTGTGATGAGGGCACTTTCCCATCATGATGTATTGATTAGGTAATGAGAAAGATGTCAACCTGAGGATCCTGGAAACTGCTGGGCCACCCTAAACTGTCCTGTGGTCACCAGGCTGATGTCGTCACCCCTGCCTTCCACGCCTGTCCATCGAGTTTCCTTAAAGAGGGGAGCCTGAAGCCCCCAAGGCACGGTTCACACTCAAGAAGGCCCGTTGTCTCCCTTGGATGTGTTTATACCCTTATTTCCTACATACCTCTCTGTTCCTCAGTGTCTGGTGTGTGCTGAAATTCCTTCCTGACACAGTCAGACTCTTAGAAGGTATAAAGGTAATCGGGTCAGACAGGAGGATCGCAAGTTCGCAGCCAGCCTCAGTTACTTAGGCCCTCTGAAATTTAGGAAGACCCTGTTTCAAAGCAAAGAATTAAAAATATGGCTGGGGAGCCGGGCGGTGGCACACGCTTGTAATCCCTGCTCTTGAGAGGCTGAGACTGGAGGATTGCGCAGGTTCAAAGCCAGCCTCAGCTACTTACTGAGGCTCTCAGCAACTTAATGAGACCCTGTTTCAAATAAAGTATAAAATAGGTCTGGGAGTATAGCCCGGAGGTAGAAAAGCCCTTGGGTTCCACTCCCAGTACCTCAAAAAATCCAAAAAAGCAAAAAAAAATATAGGGCTGGGGATGCAGCTCAGAGATAGAATGCCTCTGAGTTCAATCCTCAGTACTGGAGAAGAAAGAAAAGAAAAGAAAAGAAAGAAGAAAGAAAGAAAGAAAGAAAGAAAGAAAGAAAGAAAGAAAGAAAGAAAGAAAGAAAGAAGGAAGGAAGAAAGAAGGAAGGAAAGAGAAAGAAAAAAGAAAAAGAAGGTATAAAAGGCAGGAAGGCGGAGGTCCTTCCCAGCCCCGCCCCCTAACCGGAGGCCCCGCCCACCCAAGCACCGCCCGCCTTGGCTCCGCCCCATCGGCTCCGCCACCCCTGCGGCCCCCGCGTGCGTTGAAGATGGCGGCCGCTGCTGCGAGGTTGCTCCGGGCTTCGGTGAGTGGCTGCCCGCCAGGGACAGGCGCAGAGACACTGCAACGTCTCCGGACCTCCTTCCCAGACGGGGTCGCCGCTCCTGGGCCTGGGGGCTGCTCGCCCTTTCTGGAGGGTGTCCGCGTAGCGGACCCGGGGCCCTTCTGGAGGGAAGGCTCGCTGCGCCTGCGCGGCCCGCCCTTCCCGCACCTCCCCTCCCTTTCTGCACCTGGGCGCGGGGCCAGGGTCCCGCCTCTGTCGCCCACTCTGTGACCTTGGGCCAGTGATTTCGCCTTTCTGAGCCTCAGTTTCCTTTCCTTCCCTTAAGATGGAAAGCGGGATGCCTGCCCAAAGGCGGTGCTGTGAGCACCCTCTTGCGTGCTGGAGGAAGCGCAGGACCGCCCCCGGCCACGCTCACCTGCTCTCACCTCTCCAGCAGCCCAGTGCCCTTTGCCGCCTCCCGTCCCTCCGTGGGGGATCGCGCGGCCCTTTCTTCCTGCGTCATGCTGGGTATTAAAGTTGAGCAAACATTCCCCTTGAGCCCTGTCCAAACTTTCCCAGAGGCTGAACTTTGTTCTACTTGTTTGTCTTTGGGGCTGAAAGGGCCTTGTCTTTTCTACGAAGAACCTTGGCATCCATAGTACATCGTGCACAGCAGATAGGGCAGGGAAAGAGCTTAAAACCCAAGGCCCGGCCTGCTTTTTAAACCCTCTGCGTTACTTTTAAGGGCGTGAAGTTTTCAATTCTTAAGTCTGTATTCTTCCAGTTCTCTGCCTTCCAGCCTTGAAGAAGAGAAAGCAGAAGGGGATGTTAAGACGGAGACTCAACCCACGGCTGCGTTCTGGATGTGGCTCACGGGGACAGCAGAGGCTACCCTCGGCACAGCGCCTTTGACCAGAGCCAGGCTTCAGTCACCATTTCAGAAGGCTTCCTACTGTAACGAGGGCTTTTGTTTTTCCCCCAGGTTGCTGGACGTGTGAGCACCATTTCTCGGGGCATTTTTGCCTCTGTGGCAGCTAGGCCTGTTGCGTCTAGAAGATCGTGTTTGACAAGCATACTACAGTCTGGCTCTGCTCAAGCAAAATTCTCCTTTAGTACCAGTAAGTGCTAGCTGCCTTGGTTGGATCCAGTTAAAGGAAACACGAATCACAGTCTCCGGACAGGACAGCATCTCTTGAACCCTGGATTAGCTCTCCTCAGAGCCTTTTAAAATATTTTCCCTAGTCCTGGCGATTGAACCCAGGGCCTGGGGAACGCTAAGCCAGCACCTACCACTGAACTCCGCCAGCCCTTTTATACACTCCGCCATCCGTTCTTTCTGTTCTCTCTGCCACTCCTGGGGACCTCTCACCGAGATAACTGAGATCACCACCTAGCATCAGCCTTATCCTTCTGCCAGACTAATCGTTCTAAAAACATCTGTCTCTTCTGCATCTCCTCCAGTAGAGCCCAGACTCCCGGTTATCTGTCCTGTGAGGAGACACTCCCTGGCTGACGTGGAAGGGCCTGGCCCTCTACCAGGCTTGCTGTGTTGGTCTCCTGCTCTTCTTCCCTCCGGACCTTTAGATTCTGTTTGTTCTAATCAAACTGCCCCGCAGGGGTTCCCCAGACAGAGAGCCCTGTTGCCTGCTCTCTTCCTGCTGTTCCTCCATGCCTTTTGCCAGGTCCCATCTAAACTTGACAAAGTCTGAACCATACTCAGAATCTTCCTTGACAAATAAGAAATTTGGGGTGTAACTCGGAGGTAGAATGCTTTTAGGTTCAATCCCCAGTAACCCCCCCCAAACACACTGTCTTAGCTCCATCCCTCCTTCCTCTTTTCAGCTTCCATAGCATTTTTTGTTTTTGTTTGTCGTACTGGGCATGGAACCCAGAGGTGCTCTACCACCACGCTTTATCGCCAGCCTTTTTTTTTTTTTTTTAATGGTACCGGCGATTGAACCTAAAGGCATTCTACCTCCAAGCTATGCTTCCAGCCCTATTATTTACTTTTTATTTTTTGGTGGTACTGTGGGTGGAACTCAGGGGCTTTCTACCTCTGGGCTATACTCCCAGACCTCTTTTATGTTTTATTTGAAAACAGGGTCTCACTAAGTTGCTGAGGGCCTCACTAAGTAGCTGAGGCTGGCTTCGAACCTATGCGATCCTCCTGTCTCAGCCTCCCAAGCGCTGGGATTACAAGCTTGTGCCACCATGCCTGGATTATTCTTTATTTTGAAACAGACTTAATGAAACAGGTCTCACTAAGTTGCTGAGAGCCTCACTAAGTAGCTGAGGCTGGCTTTGAACCTATGTTATCCTCCTGTCTCAGCTTCCCAAGCACAGGGATTACAAGCGTGTGCCACCACGCCCAGCTTTTTTTTTTTTTTTTAATTTTGAGTCAGGGTCTCACTAAGTTGCCCAGGCTGCCCTCAAACTTGCATCCCTGCTGCCTTAGCTTCTCAGGTAGCTGGGATTACAAGCAGTGTAATCCCACTGGTGCCACTACACCCAGATGTTTCATTCTTTTTAAATCTAGAACTGTGTAGAATGAAAAATTTACCTGAGAGGTACATCTGAACAGAACCTTTTTATTGATTTATACTGCTATATAGCTTCTATTACGGATTATTTATCGTGAGAAGTTTTAGTGAAATTAAATAGGAGTTTATGAACTCTACATACGGGTGTGGGCTTTTGCAGGTTCCCTGCACCACGCTCCTGCGGTCACCCAGCATGCACCCTTTTTTAAGGGGACAGCTGTCGTCAACGGAGAGTTCAAAGAGCTGAGCCTTGATGACTTCAAGGGGAAATACTTGGTGCTTTTCTTCTATCCTTTGGATTTGTAAGTGATTTCTATGATGCTTTTTTGTGGTCCTGAGGGCAGGCGCAGACTCCTACTCCATGCAGAAGTTGCCGGGTTTTAGTTACTCCAGGGAGGATTCTTTCTAGCTCTCATCTCTGATGGCCTTGTAATCTGGCTGGCTTACAAGTGACACATTTGTGTGTGTGTGTGGCAGGGGCAAGGTTGTCTTAATACGGCTCTGTTTTAGATGTTTTGGAACACTAGTTTCCTAAGACAGTCTTTGAAGAAGTTTTTATTGGTCTAAGAAAAAAATGAGAGCCGGGTATGGTGGCGCGCGCTTGTAATCCCAGCATTCGGGAGGCTGAGACCGGAGGATCGTGGTTTGTGGACAGCCTCGGCTACTTAGTGAAGCCCTCTGCAACTCAGTGAGACCCGGTTTCAAAATAAAGAATAAAAACTAGGGCAGGGGGTATAACTCAGTGGTTGAATGCCTCTGGGTTCCATCCCCAGACCCGCAAAAAAAAAAAAAAAAAAAAAAAAAGAAAAGAAAAAACAAGAAAAGGAGGGATAATAAAATGAGTAATGGGCTTTTTATGGTACTGGGACATTCTACCTGAGTTTCACCCCCAGCCCTTTTTATTTTATTTATTTATTTATTTATTTATTTATTTATTTATTTATTTATTTATTTTGGGTGGTACTGGAGGTGGAACCCAGAGGCTTTTTTATATTTTATTTGGAAACAGGGTCTCACTTAAGTTGCTGAGAGCCTCACTTAAGTAGCTGAAGCTGGCATCGAACCTGAACGATCCTCCTGTCTCAGCCTTGCTAGATTCCTGAGGCTGTCAAACCTACATCCTCCTGTCTCAGCCTCCCAAGTACAGGGATTACAGGTTGGGGCCACCACGCCCAGATTAATGAGATTTTTGTTTGTTTGTTTGTTTGTTGTTGTTTTTTGGTGATACTGGGGATGGAACCCTTCTACCTCTCAAACCTATTTTATATTTTTTATTTGGAAACAGGGTCTCTTAAGCCAGCAAGGCTGGCTTCGAATCTGCGCGATCCTCCTGTCTTCGCCTCCCAAGCACGGGGATTAAAAGCGTGCGCCACCACGCCCGGCCCTGAGTTTTAAAATAAACTACTCTATGTAAAAACAGTTTTTATTTTTTTATTTTTCCAGAACTGGGGATGGAACCCAGGGTCATTCTACGTCTGAGCTAAATACTCAGCTCTATTTTTTTATTCCTTATTTTGAAACAGGGTCTAAGTTGCAGAGGGCCTTGCTAAATAGCTGAGGCTGGCTACGAACCTTTCTCAGCCTCCCAAGTACTGAGATTACAAGTATGTGCCACTATGCCTGGCTTTGTTTTTATTTTTAATTTTTAATTTTTTAATTTTTTTTTGCAGTACTGGAGATGGAACCTAGGGGCATTCTAGCTCTGAGTTACACCCCAGCCTATTTTTTATTCTTATTTGAAACAGGGTCTCACTGAGTTGCAAAGGGCCTCACTAAGTAGCGGAGGCTGTCCACGTACCTTGATCCTCCTGTCTCAGCCTCCCAAATGCTGGGATTACAAGCCTGGGCTCTCTTTTTTATTTTGAAACAAGTTTTCATTAGGTTGTCAAGGCTATCCTGGGACTTGTGATTTTCCCAAATATTAGGATAACAGGTGAGTGTGTCTGGCCTTACTTATTTCTTAAGAAAGAGGGGATAATTTTTTCCCCCCAGTAGAATGCTGGAGTCCAGGAAGGAGGGTTAACAGGTTTGTCTTTTTCACTTTTAAGCAAATTAAACTGGTTTTTAGGCTGTTTATTGTTCAGAATTTAAAGTATCTGATGAGACTTTTTTTTTTTCCCCCAAGCACCTTTGTGTGTCCTACAGAAATAGTTGCTTTTAGTGACAAAGCCAATGAATTTCACGACGTGAACTGTGAGGTGGTGGCAGTTTCGGTGGATTCCCACTTCACCCATCTCGCCTGGATCAATACCCCAAGAAAGGTATGCCTGCTGCCGCCAGCCTTGTCCTGGCCTTTTTAACAGTGTTACTCTTTGATAAAGAATATATAATACACAATAAAACATAGTATATATTCATAGGGTACAGTGTAATTTTGTGATACAGGCATACATGTGGAATGGTCAAATCAGGCTAATTAACACATCCCCCACCTTAAATATTTGTCATTTCTTGGTGATGACATTTAAAACCCTCCTAGCTTGAAATACATTATTATTAACAATTCTCACCCTGCTTTGCAGTAGGGGGTGTAGCAGGTGCCTATAATCCCAGTTATTGAGAGGCTGAGGCGGGAGCATCACCTGAAGCCAGCCTGGGCAACTCAGGGAGACCCTTTCTCAAAGTAAAAAATCAGGGCTGAGGGGTGTAGCTCAGCGGTGGGGCATCCCTGGGTTCGGTCCCCAATACAAGAACTGAAGGGTCTGTAGTATCAAGCAGCTGGGTTGAGTCCTGCTGCCCCTGCCCCTTTCCAGCTGTGACCTGAGGAAAAGTACTAACCTTTTTTGGCCTCAGTTTCCTCACCTGTAAAATGGCCGGGATAAAACGGCCGCAGGGGGGAGCGGTTGGTTAACTTGTGCCCGGCGATGCGCCCTGTTGGCGGTGTGGGTTTCAAACACCGCGACACGGCCCAGCCGTGCACTAACCCCGGCCTGTTTGCGTTGTTGATAGAGTGGCGGCTTGGGCCGCATGAACATCGCTCTCCTGTCGGATTTAACGAAGCAGATCTCCCGGGACTACGGCGTGCTGCTGGAGGGCGCCGGGCTCGCGCTGAGGTAGGAGCCGCTCCTTAGGTCTCCGGGTGTCTGCGTTTGGCCTCACCCTGCTCCTTCAGGGACAGAAGCGACCTTGGTGAAGCCTTTGCTGTGGCTTTTTCCTTTCGTTTGTCTTAGTAAAACTTTGTTGTTGTACTGGAGATGGACTCCAAGCTATACCCCAGCCCTATTTTTTTTTTTTTTTTTTTTTGTGAGTGGTACTGGGGTGGAACCCAGAGGCTTTCTACCTCCGGGCTATACTCCCAGACCTTTTTTTTTATATTTTATTTGGAAACAGGGTCTCACTAAGTTGCTGAAAGCTTCACTCATTAGCTGAGGCTGACTTCGAACCAGTGCGATCCTCCTGTCTCAGCCTCACAAGCGCGGGGATTACAAGCGTGCGCCACCACGCCCGGCAGTTTTTTACTCCTTATTTTGAAACAGGGTCTCACTGGGTTGTGGAGGGCCTCGCCAAGTTGCTGAGGCTGTCCGCCGGACCGCCATCTTCCTGCCTCAGCCTCCCAGGTCCTGGGGTCACAGGTGTGCGACACCAGTACTCAGCTGGTTATTGGCTGTGTGACTTTGGGCAAAGCTGTGTGAGCTCCAGCTTTTCCATGAAGACAGAGCTCACAGGTGGGGGGGCGAGTGCTTAGCACAGCTCCTGGTGCTACTGCAGCGGACATTCTGCTCAGAACGGCATTCCTGCCTTCAGCCCGGGGGCTAACCCTGTACTCCTCCGAGTGAAAAGCTTTCAGGGGTCTTCAGTCACACCCAGAGGCAGGTGTGACTCCCAGAGGCTCCTGGGAAGGGCCCAGGAGCAGAGCCTGTGTGCCAGCCCCTGGAGGAGCGACGGCAGCACTTGTCCGGGAAGGGGGAACAGCCGGGCCAGCTGGACCCTGCCCGCCTGCCCACTCTGTCTGGGCAGCCCTTTGGAGCTTGGGCCCTGAGGACTTCAAGGACATTACCGTCCTCCTTTAGCACACCACAGCCTGGCCTCCTCAGAGTTCCCAGGACTAAGAGTGCAGGCTGTTGTTCCCTCAGGGGCCCCTTCGTGGTGAGGTCTTGCCGGGGTTCCCAGGGAGCAGAGCTGGGTGTGGCTAGCACTTCATCTCTCTTTCTGGGGCCCTGGGCCCTGCTCCCTCCCAGCTCTGCCTCTGCTCCTGCCGGGGCCCCAGCTGGCTTCCCTTCAGCAGCAAGTCCCGGGCCAGTTCAGGACTCAAAGCCCAGACTGCCGAGCAGCGGGCCTGGCGGGGAGAAGCCCCTTTCATTTTTCTTTTCCGAGTGATTAACACTTGGAATCCCCACACCCTTCCAGAGGGACTGTGAAACCCCTGAGTGAACTGTGCCTGTGGGCCCCACAGCAGAAGCCTGCAGAGGTGCAGACAGACGGGCGGCCGGCAGGTGGGCGGTCGGCTCCGGGTGCTGCTGCTGAGCGGGGCAGCCAGAAGCCAGGTTCCTGCTCCGCCTGCCTTAGGGCTGGCGGGTTCTTTCCACACACATTTTCCCACGGGATCCCCCTCTAAATCTATGCAAGAATTCACTCGTTTAATGAATATTTCCCGGATGTAGATAAAGAACATCTCTATCCTTTCTTGTTTGCCCATGGTTTCTTGCCAAGATTTGATAACAGCACAAAGAATGCTTGCCAGGTTGCTAAAAAGTAAAGAAGTCTTTGCTCCGCCGGGCGTGGTGGCGCACGCTCGGGATCCCACTAGTCGGGAGGTGAGACAGGAGGATCACAGGTTCACAGCCAGCTTCCGCAATTTAGTGAGACCCTGTTTCCAAATAAAGAATAAAATAGGGCTGGGGTGTAGCTCCGAGGTAGAATTATCCTGGGTTCCATCCCCAGAACCGCCACCAAAGAAGTCTTTCCTCCATGTAGTTCAGGGATGTTCACACGCTGTCCTTCGAGACATTCTCCGTTCTTCTAACTCCGCTATTCAATTTGTGAATGTGACCGTACTGAATATTTTCCATGGCAGTCTGGTCCCACCCTGCCATTATTAAAGCATCTGTCATTAATAAGAGCTGATAAGCTTTTTTATAATGAAAAACCTCAATTTTAAGCATATGTCAGAGCTTAATTTAATACGTGTTTTATTAAGAGAAAAATTAAAGACATAAAGAGAGTAGAAATAGCCTGGCATGGTGGCACATGCCTGTAATCCTAGTACTAGGGAGGCTGAGACAGGAGGATCACAGGTGTGAGGCCAGTCTCAACAAGTTAATGAGACCCTCTGCATCTTAGCAAGACCCTTTTTCAAAATAAAAAGAGCTGGGGCTGTAGCTCAGAGGTAGGATGCCCTGGGTTCTATCCTTAATACTTACAAAAAAAAAAAAAAGAGGGTAGAAGTTAGACTGTTGTTGGTTCTGGGCCCGCCGAGGTGCTAACAAGGATAAACTCCGATGCAGAGGACTCTTCATAATCGACCCCAATGGAGTCATCAAGCACCTCAGCGTCAATGACCTCCCAGTGGGCCGGAGCGTGGAAGAAACCCTCCGCTTGGTGAAGGCGTTCCAGTTTGTGGAGACCCACGGCGAAGTCTGCCCAGCAAACTGGACACCAGATTCCCCTACGGTGAGTTCTTTTCCCCTAAGCAGAGTCTGGGTCTTTGCTGCCTCGAGGGAATACCTGTCAGAAGGAACTACCTTGGAACAAGGGTTCAGACTGTGCAGTAGGTGTGTGTGAGGTTGGCAAGGCGGAGAGCCAGCTATCAGTACTTGGAGGCTGAGACAGGAAGATCGCGGGGACACAGGTAGCCTCTGCAACTTAGTGAGACCCTGTTCCAAAATAAAAAGTAAAATAGGGCTGGGGAGCTGGGCGTGGTGGCGCACACTTGTAATCCCAGCATTCGGGAGGTTGAGACTGGAGGATCGCGGTTTGAGGACAGCCTCAGCTACTTAGTGAGGCCCTTTGCAGCTCAGTGAGACCCTATTTCAAAATAAAGAACGAAAAATAGGGTTGGGGGTGTAGCTTGGAGGTAGAATGCCCCTGGGTTCATCCCTAGGACTGCCAAAAAAAAAAAAAAAAAGGAGCCGGGCGTGGTGGCGCATGCTTGTAATCCCAGCATTCGGGAGGCTGAGACCTGGAGGATCGCGGTTCGCGAACAGCCTCAGCTACTTAGTGAGGCCCTCTGCAACTCAGTGAGACCCGGTTTCAAAATAAAGAATAAAAAATAGGGCAGGGGACATAGCTCGGTCAAATGTCCCTGAGTTCCATCCCCAGACCCGCCAAAAAAAAAAAAAAAAAAAAGGGAGCTGGAGATGTATGACATCCTCTGTGGTCCAGCACTTGTTTAGCATGCATGAGGCCCTAGGTTCAATCCTCAGTACAGGCTGGAAAATAGTGAAGAAGTTTAGGTTAAAAATTGGGAGCTTAGCCAGGCGTGGTGGCGCACACTTGTAATCCCAGCATTCGGGAGGCTTGTCAGCTCGCCCCCGAGAAGAGACTGTTATCCCAAAGTGACTGTTGCACAATTAAATGTGTTTGTATTTTCAGATCAAGCCAAGTCCAGCGGCTTCCAGGGAGTACTTTGAGAAGGTGCATCAATAGATCACCCCATGTGCTCCTGCGGCCTCTCACGCCCGAAGAGGACCACAGCTGAACCCTGTGGGCACCTCAGAATGATTATTTATAAAGGGAAACCCAAGCATGCTTGTGTTTATAAATATTACTCTGAGTGTTTTGTTTTCGTAAGAGTGGCTAAAGCTTTGTAAAAGTTGTTAGTTGCTAACATCAGGAGCCTTTCCTGGGAATGACCTCGAAGTCAGTTTCCCCAGGATGCGCTTAGTAGGCTCTGTCCTCAGTAGATAAAGGAAGCCCTCTCCCTATCCCTACTTGAGCCTTTGTCTACACCAAAGTAGCACGACAAACCCTGAAAGCTTCTGATCAAAGGTCCTGAATCATCTTCTTGGGCTTCTTTACAGTAAACTGAATTTTCTTTTCGGGTAGAAAAGTTTTACGTTGTTAGCATTAGCAGTGCAAATTAACGCTCGAAATGAATGTATATGATGGAAAGTAACGTGAATCATGTTATTAAAAAACACGGTGGAAAGTGACTTAACTGATCACGCATGGTCCCCGCCCCTGAGATTTAGAGTTTACATGTTTATTTTATCATTCAGTAGCTGACTTACTGTCTACATATTCCTAGATATTTTTTAGGGTTAAGTATAAAAGATATATACTGAATCCAGGGATTGCATTTTGAAATCACTATGATCATTTTCTTTCTTGAAGTGCTCAATGTAAAATGTATAATAAAAATGAACATATTTTAAAATATTTGAGTTTTAGTATCATTGGCTGTTGGGGCAGCTTATTCTGGGGCTCTGCTCTTCCCTCTCTGATTTTGTCAGGCATTTACCCCAGGCTCACACAGAAGCGCACGACGCCGGCTCCTCGCCCAGCACTCCGGTGAAGGGCCCAGGGCCGCAGACGCTCATTTCAGTAAGTGCTCGAGTGCTGACCAGGCGCCAGGCGCTGCTTTGGAGGCCTCAGAGCGGATAAAAAGAGACAAACGCCTGTGTCTAGGCACTTAGGTTCCAGAGCGGAAGTACAATAAACAGCAGCTACAGGACCAGGGAGGGAAGCCCGCAGAGCCAGGGCCGGGTGGAGGGCAGGGTTCTGGGTAGGGCTGTCAGGAAGGCCTGCGGAGTCAGCCCCTCTGGGTCAATAGTGAGGCCGCTAATTGTGCCTATCTCAGCCTTCTGATAGAAAAGGTAGGAGTCCGGGGAATAAGGGTCCTCCAGGCAGAGGCCGGGGCAAGGGCAACGACGGCAGGAGTGAAGACGGCAGGAGTGAACTCGGGGTGGAGGAGACAGGAGGCCGGTGCCTGGGGCGGGAAGATGGACTGGCGCAGGCTGCCAGAGCGCCTCCCTGGCAAGGTGTGGGTGCTGGATTCTGTTGTGGCGTGAGCAACGCCAAAAGGGTTTTGAAAGGAGTGAGAGCTTGTTCTAAGACAATCACTCGGCTTCTTGGTTAAGGCTGGACTGGTGCGGTCCAATGTGGGCGAGCAGAGGACCTTTGGGCTGGATTTGGCACCTAGAGTCTAGAGCCAAAAGGATAATGGAGCCGGGCGTGGTGGCACACGCTTGTAATCCCAGCATTTGGGAGGTTGAGACTGGAGGATAGCGGTTCACCACCAGCCCCAGCTTACTGAGGCCCTCTGCAACTTAGTGAGACCCTGTTTCAAATTAAAGAATAAAAAACGGGGCCGGGTGTGGTGGCGCACGCTTGTAATCCCCGCGCATGGGAGGCTGAGACAGGAGGATCACGCAGGTTCGAAGCCAGCCTCGCTGATTTAAGAGACCCTGTTTCCAAATAAAAAATATAAAAAATAGGTGCCTGTGAATGTAGCCCGGAGGTAGAAGGGTTTCCAGGAACCCCAGTATCACCAAATAAATAAATAAATAAATAAATAAATAAATAAATAAAACAAAAAACAAACAGGGCAGGGCTTGTAGCTCAAAGGTCGAATGCCCCCAGGTTCCATCCCCAGACCCACAACGAAAAACAAAGAATAAAAAGAATAAAAAGTCGGGTTGGAGGTGTAGCTCAGAGGTAGATGCTCCTGAGTTCAATCCCCAGCACTACACACACACACACACACACACACACACACACACACACACACATTAAATAATAAAATTCTCAGTCATTTTCTGAATGAGGGGCACCTCACTTTCCAATTTTACTGGGCCATGCAAATTACTTAGCTGGCCCTGACTTTACCCATGTACCCTGAATAATTTTTTTTTTTTTTTTGGTGGTATTGTGATGTAATACGGGTTTTCTACCTCGAGCTATACCCCCAGACCTATTTTATTTTTTTATTTGGAAACAGGGTACCACTAAATTGCAGATGGCCTAAATTGCTGAGGCTGCCCGCCAGCTTGCTGAGATTACAAGCGTGCACCCCCACTCCCGGCGTAAGGACCCTGAGTTCTACGGACCACTGGAGCGAGGTCCGAAGCAGCAGGAGCCAGGGGATGTGGCTTAGAGGGTCCTCGCGGTGGTAAGGGAGGTGGGGGTTCCGCAGGTGGCCCCTCGGGCCTGCCAGCGCCGGGCTCCCCTGGGTGCCGGGCTCCCCTGGGTGCCGGGCTCCCCTGGGTGCCGGGCTCCCCTGGGTGCCGGGCTCCCCTGGGTGCCGGGCTCCCCTGGGTGCCGGGCTCCCCTGGGTGCGGCGGCCTTCGGGTTGGGGCGCCCCGCCCGGGCCGGCTCGTGCGCGTGCGCGAAGTGCCCTTGGCGGCCCCGCCTCCTCCGCGCGCGGTTCCTGGGAAGAGGCGGCGGCGCCCGCATGGAGCCCAACGTGCGCTTCTGGATCTCCGAACGCCGAGTACGCGGGGCCGGGGCGGGGGGGGGCGCGGTGGCCGGTGACCTGGCAGGCCACGCGGCTGCCCGAGCTGCCTGGGCGCGCCCCCTGCCCGCCCCAGCCCGGAGGGGCCCGCGGGGAAGCCGGGGTGCGCACCCCCGGCTGCGCAGGAGGGATGGTGGGGGTGCCCCCAAGGTCACCCCTGACGCCCTGGAGGCCGGGCCTCGCAGCTGTCTGCTGTCCTGCTGCTTAGCCGGACATTGCACAGAAAGGTCCTCCCTGGAGCTGTGGCGCCCCACCCTCCAGGGGCTCAGAGGGCGACCCCAGACTTGGCAAGCCCGGGTGGGCCGAAGTTGCAGGCCTGACCTCCCGAGCGCCTAGGGCACGGCTGGCCAGTGCAAACGCGATGCCAGCCACCGAGGTCGTTTTCGATTTTCCAGGAGCCACACTTAAAACTATAAATTGACCTTTTTTTTTTTTTTTTTTTTGCAATACAGAGGATAGAACTCAGGGGCATTCTACCTCTGACCTAAATCCCCAGACCTATTTTTTAAATTATTTACACCCCCCAGACCTATTTTTTTTTATTCTTTATTTTGAAACGGTCTCACTTTGAGTTGCAGAGTCTCACTAAGTACCTGAGGCTGTCCAGAACCACGATCCTCCTGTCTCAGCCTCCCAAATGCTGGGATTACAAGCTGCGCCATCGCGCCCGGCTTACAATTGATTTTAATATTGTTAAATATTATATCATTTAGCCCAACAGATGTAAAGTAGGGTATTTCAAGACTTGCTCTAAAAACTAATGAGATAGTTCACACCCCTCCCCTCTTTTTTTCTGGTACAACTTTCGGAAGTTGGTGTGTGGGGTTCACTACATCCCATCTCAACTCAGCCCAGCCGCTTTCATGGGCTGACAGCAGAGCTCTAGGGTGTTCTCTGAGAGGCCTTGAGCTGAGGTAGGGCTGAGGGTGGGGGGTTGAGAAGGGAATGGGGTCCCTGCCCAGCCAGGAGCCCCGCAGAGTTTGGGTGCAAACCAAGCCTCCCTTCTCTGGTGAATTGAGATGGGTATCACCCCTTACTGGGCTGTCTGTTCTTTACTTACAGCCTTACTATTACTCAGAGCCAGGCAAGAGATTCCAAAGCCTTTCTGGGTCTTTCCTTGGAGGCCTGTGGCATGTGAACAAGGCCATTCAAACAGCCACGTCTGGGTTTTTAACCCCCAGTGGGCAGTGATCGGAAGTGGGTACTAGCACAGACTGCTGAGTGGTTCCTGCTGTGCGGCCATCCTTCCACTTAGGAGCCCTTCTAAGCTCAGCTGCGAGGATTCCAGGAGATGACTCCTGTATGGAACAAACCATAGGCAAGGCCCAAGGATGATGATGGAGATGATGATGATGATGATACGGGGGATGGAATCTAGGGACATTCTACCTCCGATCTACACTCTCAGCCCTATTTTTTAGTCTTTTATTTATTTATTTTATTTATTTATTTATTTATTTTGGTGGTACTGGGGTTCCTGGAAGCCCTTCTACTTCCGGGCTACGCTCCCAGACCTATTTTATATTTTTGAAACAGGGTCTCTTACGCCAGCGTGGCTGGCTTCGAACCTGTGCGATCCTCCTGTCTCAGCCTCCCAAGCGCGGGGATTACAAGCGTGCGCCACCACGCCCGGCGTCTTTTATTTTTTTTGAAACAGGCTCTCACTGAGTTGCGAAGGGCCTCGCTAAGTAGCTGAGGCTGTCTGGGAACTGTGGTCCTCTGGTCTCCTCCTCCTGAATGCTGGGATTATAAGCCTGTGCCACCACACCCGGCTAGGATGTTTTAAAAACAAGTGTTAACTATTACTACTACCATGGGTCTTTTTCTGTTGACCTTTTCTCTGTTGCCTGTCTTCTTCTTTTTTAGTCTTTTGTTCAAAGATTTCTTCTATGGACGGAATTATTAGATCCTGCAAATTTGATCGCTTCAATTGTAAGTATGTTTTCAGACATAACCTCATATTTTATTTTGGAACTTGAAAATATGTATCCCTTTGAAAGCAGTTGAAGTAACAGTTCCTCAGCCCCGGGCAGGGTGGCACACGCTTGTGATCCCAGCATTCGGGAGGCTGAGACAGGAGGATCGCCATGCGTGGACAGCCTCAGCTACTTAGTGAGGCCCTGTTTCAAAATAAAGAATAAAAAAATAGGGTTGGGGGTTTAACTTGGAGGTAGAATGTCTCTGGGTTCCAATGCCAGTCCGCAAAAAAAAAAAAAAAAAAAAAAAGGAAAAAAGAAAAAGAAATAACAGTCTCTCTATACAATTATTATTATTATTATTTTTTTTTTTTTTGTCATACTGGGGGTGGAACCCAGAGGCTTTCTAACTCCAGGTTATACTCCCAGACCTTTCTTATATTTTATTTGGAAACAGGGTTTCACTGAGTTGCTGAGAGCCTCACTAAGTAGCTGAGGCTGGCTTTGAACCCGTGCGATCCTCCTGTCTCAGCCTCCCAAGGGCGGGGATTACAAGCGTGTGCCACCACGCCCGGATTACAAAAATTATGTTTTTTATTGCTATTGAGTACGCTGCTTAAGAGATGATGAATAAAAGCATACATCTGTATGCAGGGAATTCCCAAGCCCAGGCCGGGGGCTGGAGTGTCCAGGAGTGTCCAGTCTTCTGTGTAACAGGACCCATGGTAAAGCGAGTCGCCACTTGACTAAGGCTCAAAATGGGGGACTCTGGCTGGGACTCAAGCCAGCCTCGACAACTTAGCGAAGCCCTCTGCAACCTAGTGAGACCCTGTTTCAAAATAAAATGGGGCCGGGCGTGGTGGCGCACGCTTGTAATCCCTGGGCTTGGGAGGCGGAGACAGGAGGATTGCGCAGGTTCAAAGCCAGCCGCGCTGCCTTAAGAGACCCTGTTTCCAAATAAAAATATAAAATAGGTCTGGGAGTGTAGCCCGGAAGTAAAAGGGCTTCCAGAAACCCCAGTACCACCAAAACAAGCAAACAAACAAAAATAAAATGGGGCTTGGGATGTAGCTTGTAGGTAGAATGCACCTGGGTTCCATACCCAGTGCTACATGCACACAAAAAAAGTATAACATTTATGCAAATTAAAAGACAACACTGTATATGTTTATGGATACATCAGTATATGTATCCATATGCAAATAAGAACTGGAAGGATATACCCTGAACTTAAAAGTGGTGTTCACCTCTAATAGGACGGGGGCAGGATGAGACTGGTGAGATAGTTGTTTTGGGAAAATAAAATATAATGAAAAGCAAATACAACCAAATGTTTCACAGTTGCATATTTTGGGTAAGGGAGTTATTCTGGGTAAGGAGTAGAGTGCATAATCATTCTTTTTTGGTATCTAAGGTTGAACCCAGAGGCGTTCTACCTCCAAGCTACTCCCCCAGCCCTATTTTATTTTTTATTTTTATACTTATTTTTATTTCTTGGTGGTACTGGGCATTGAACTCAGGGGCATTCTACCTCTGAACCACACCCCATCCTGTGTGTGTGTGTGTGTGTGTGTGTGTGTGTGTGTGTGTATACTAGAGATGGAACCCAGGAGCTTCTACCTCCAGGTTATCCAGAACACTTTTTTTTTTTTTTTTTTTTTTTTTACGGTACTGGGGATAGAACCAGGGGCATTCTGCCTCTGAGCTATTTCCAGCCCTACTATTTATTTATTTATTTATTTATTTATTTATTTATTTATTTTTTGGTAGTACTGGGGTTCCTGGAAGCCCTTCTACCTCCGGGCTACACTCCCAGACCTATTTTTACATTTTTATTTGGAAACGGGGTCTCCTAAGCCAGCGCGCGCGGCTGGCTTCGAACCTGCGCGATCCTCCTGTCTCAGCCTCCCAAGCGCGGGGATGACAAGCGTGCGCCACCACGCCCGGCACCTATTTTTTATTTTAAAACAGAGTCCCCCTGAGTTGCAAAGGGCCTCATTAAGTAGCTGAGGCTGTCTGCAAACCACGATCCTCCTTGTCGAATACTGGGATTACAAACACGCGCCACCACTCCCGGCCTATTTTATTTTTTATTTGGAAACAGGGTCTCACTGAATTGCTGAAGCTGGACTCAAACCTGCGACCTCCCCATCTCAGTCTCTTTTTTTTTTTTATTTTTTATTTTTTATTTTTTTTTATTTTTAACAATTTTTTTAATTGAACATAAATAGTATACATTTACACTATATTTGGTGCCCTCTCCCCCCCCGCCCCCGTTTTCTCTCCCCCCCCCACCAATGGTTGTCCAGGTTAACCATGTCTTATTCATAATTTTACACATGTTCAGGTGTAGACCCTCATTAATCAAGATCGGCCTTTCTCCTCTCCTATCTTTCCATTAAAACTTAGCTAGTATTTCCCCTCTAATATCTGGGGTCCTACTGGTATCCTTTGTGTTTTCTAGTTTGGGCATATTAGAGGAAACATGTGTATCTTCTCCTTCTGTGCTTGGCTGATCTCACTTAACATGATGCTCTCCAGGGCTTTCCATCTTCTTGCAAATGATATAATTTTGTTCTTTATGGCTGAATAGAATTCCATTGTGTGTATTTCCCACAGTTTTGCTATCCATTCATCTGTTGATGGTGATCTGGGTTGGTTCCATATTTTGGCTATTACAAATTGTGCTGCTATGAACATGGGTATGCATATGTTGCTGTATTTCTCTGAATTCAACCCCTTTGGAAAGATACCCAGGAGTGGTATAGCTGGATCATATGGTGGATCTATTCCCACCTTTCTTAGGAATCTCCACACAGATCTCCATAGTGGCTGAACTAGTTTGCACTCCCACCAACAGTGTAAAAGAGTTTCTCTTTCCCCACATCCTCGCCAGCATTTGTTGTTGTTTGATTTCTTTATGCTTGCTACTCTGACTGGGGTTAGATGGAATCTCAGTGTAGTTTTGATTTGCCCCATCTCAGTCTCTTAAGTACTGGGATGACAAGCGTGCGCCACCATTCCTGGCTTTCATTCTTTATACTTAATTTTCTTTCTCCAGTTAAGAAAAGGAGAGGGGAAATAAGCCGGAACTGATTAGACCTGGGGCATGTGAGGGGAAGGACTTGGAGTTTCTGACTTGTGCAGCATCTGAGAAGGGGGTCCCATGGAGAGCGGCGTCCCGTGGCTCGGCTTGAGCAGGCTAGGGGCCCGGAAGGCCTCCCTCCGAGGACAGGGGGGCTGTCCTACAGAAAACTCAGCCGCAGGCTGCACACCGCACTGGAATCAGGTGTGCCGCCCACACGCAATGCACGCGGTTGAGTTGTGATTCCTAAATGTGTATAAAACTTTGAATGGTGTTGATATTATTGCTTGATTTTTTTTTTTTTTGATACCTGATTACAGGAAAAAATTGAAAAGTCAAGGCAGCTGTTGTTTACCAACGAAGATGCCTTCATACATGAGCTGGGCGACCAAAGGGTACGTAGCTTGTGCTCTGCTCTGCAAGGCTGGGGCTGGCACACCCACCTTTAGAAGGCCCCACTTGGCCCAGTGTGAGATGAGGTGGCAATTTGTCCATTTACCGTGTTACTGTTCATACTATCCGAGGGGGGTCAGCTTTACAAATTGGGATAGGTTTTTGTGTGTGTGTGTGAATAGGGATTGAACCCAGGGTGGTTCTATTTCTAGCTACACCCCCAGCCCTTTCTACATTTAAAAAAAATTTTTTTTTTTTTTGGTGGTACTGGGGTTCCTGGAAGCCCTTCTACCTCTGGGCTACACTCCCAGACCTATTTTTATATTTTTATTTAGAAACAGGGTCTCCTAAGCCAGCGCGCGCGGCTGGCTTCGAACCTGCGCGATCCTCCTGTCTCCGCCTCCCAAGTGCGGGGATTACAAGCGTGCGCCACCACGCCTGGCATAAAAAATTTTTTTTTTTTATGTGGAAACAGGGTCTCTTAAGCCAGTGAGGCTGGCTCCAAACCAGCGCGATCCTCCTGTCTCCACGTCCCAAGCGCTGGGATTACAAGCGTGTGCCACCACGCCCGGCTAATGTTTTTTAATTTTGAAAGGGCCTCGCTAAGTTGCTGAGGCTGGCCTCGAATCTGTGATTCTCCTGCTTCAGCCTCCCAGGTACTGAGATTACAAGCATGTGCCACCACACCTGGCTGAGTTAGTTTTTTTGTTTTATTTTGTAACTGGAGGCTGAACCCAGGGACGTTCTATCTGTAAGACACATCCTCAGGCATTTTTATTTTTTATTCTGAAACAGGATCTTGCTAAGCTGTTGGGTCTCAATAAGTTGCTAAGGCTGGCATCAAACCAGTTTATGCCAGTACTATAAGAATTCCATCCCGTATGCTACACAGAGCAGCATCCATCCTCTGCATGGATACAAGTGGGGATTTTCTGTAGCTGATTCCTGGAGCCCCGCGGCAGCCTCCATCATGCAGACAGCCTCCAGTGTCAGGATCTATTTTCCATACGGGAAGTGTCCCAGGCAGGCTTGTATCCTGCCCATGGGTGCAAGCCCAGTATTCCTTATGTACCCTGCAGTGTAGGGGTCTCTGGAGCCCACAAACCTCAGTCTCCTGAAGCCGCCTGTAGAACGCTTATATATTTTTACATATTTGACTTGGTTTTTCTAAGAACCTGTTTATTTTATTTATTTGTTATTATTTGTGTGTGTGTGTGGTTTTGGGGACGGAACCCAGGGGCATTCGACCTTTGAGCTACACCCCCAGCCCTATTTTTTATTCTTATTTTGAAACAGGGTCTCACTGAGTTGTGGAGGGCCTCACTAAGTAGCTGAGCCTGGCCGCGAACAGCGTTCCTCCAGGTCTCAGCCTCCCGAGTGCTGGGATGCCAAGCGTGCGCCACCACGCCCGGCATAAGGACCCGTTTAGTCCTCTGGACTGACAGTGTGTCCTCTCACAAGTGACTTATCTATGGTGTGGGTCATCTTTGCACACAGCCCTCTGCTCTGAGCCAGGGACAAGCTGGTTCTGGGGCTCATCTGAGGAATAAGTTAGATACTGGCTTTTTGCAAGGTTATAGGACTTTTTAATATTTGGGCGATTTCTTTATGTGGATTGCCTTATCTTTCTCTTGCTTTCGGTTTTTGTTGGTTTGTTTTAACTAAGGATTAAACCAAGGGGATTCTACCTCAGCCATATTTAAGTATTTTATATATTTATTTATTTATTTTTGGTGGTACTGGGGTTCCTGGAAACCCTTCTACCTCCGGGCTACACTCCCAGACCTAGTTTAATATTTTTATTTGGAAACAGGGTCTCTTAAGCCAGCAAGGCTGGCTTTGAACCAGCGCGATCCTCCTGTCTCCGCCTCCCAAGCACGAGGATTACAAGCATGCGCCACCATGCCTGGCATTATATATTTATTTTTATTTTTTGGTAGTGGCCACACCCCCAGCCTTGTTTTACATTTTATTTGGAAACAGGTTCTCACCAAGTTGATGAGGCCCCAAGTTGCTGAGGCTGTCCTCAAAGCTGCAGTCCTCCTGTCTCAGCCTCCGAAGCACTGGGATTACGGTGTGTGCCACCACGCCCAGCATGGATAGACTTGTGCTCATTTGTCTTCCTTTCATCTATTTGATGTGTTCATTTTGATTTGTTCCATTCATGTGGTAGAACACGTCTCTGGCCGTCCCTCTCTGGTTAGCAGAGCAAATAACTGGGCAGGAGAATTTTTGGCTGCTGAGCCACCTTTAAATGCTATTGCTAAGCTGGGCGTGGTGGGGCACGCTTATAATCCCAGCATTTGGGAGGCTGAGACAGGAGGATCGCGGTTCTAGGACAGCCTCAGCTTCTTAGTGAGGCCCTCCACAACTTAGTGAGACCCGGTTTCAAAATAAGAATAAAAAATAGGACAGGGGGTGTAGCTCAGAGGTCAAATGCCCCTGGGTTCCACCCCCAGACCCGCAGAAGAAAAGAAAAAAGAAGAGAAAAAAGAAAAGAAAAGCTATTGCTAGGCGGGTGTGGCGGTGCACACTTGTAATCCCAGTACTTGGGAGGCTGAAAGAGGAGGGTCGCAGGTTCAAAGCCAGCCTTGACATCTTTGTGAGGCTCTCGGCAACCTAGTGAGACCCTGTTTCCAAATGAATAAAATTGGGTTAGGGGTGTAGCTTGGAGTTGGAATGCCTCTGGGTTCAAACCCAGTACAAAAGAAAAGAAAAAAGGTATTGCTTGGTTTTTCTCTTTTTAGATTAAAGAAGCGTGGAAGAAGAGTCTCGTAAGTTTCACTCCCTTCCTGAGTTTCCTAAAAAGACAAAGCCAGACGTCTAGCTAACCTGTGCACCTCGCCTCTGCAGTCCACTGTGCACCCCGACAGCGGCAGGCTCATCCCCACTCCTCTCCGGCCTGCAGGTGCGCCGTCCGCCTTTTCTGAAGCGGGTCGGGAAGACGAGCTCTGTAGCGGACTCGGCCCACTCTGTTGCCTGCCTGCCTGCCTGCCTCCCCTCTCTCTCTTTCTTTCTTTCTTTCTTTCTCTTTTTTTTTGGGGGGGGGGTGATGGAACCCAGGGGCTTTCTACCTCTAAGCTCTACTCCCAGCCCTATATTATTCTTTTATTTCTAAACAGGGTCTAAGTTGCAGAGGCTGTCCATGAAACTGGTCCTCCTGTCTCAGCCTCCCAATTACTGGGATTACAGGCGTGCACCCCCATGTCTGGCTTATTATAATGTTTTCTTGGAGGATTTGATTTCTTTCTTTCTTTCTTTCTTCTTTTTTTTTTTTTTGTAGTACTGGGAATTGAGCCCAGGGCATACTACCTCCAAGGTACACCCCCAGTCCAGTCCTATTTTTTATTCTTTATTTTGAAACAGGGTCTAACTAAGTTGCTGAGGGCCTCGCTAAGTAGCTGAGGCTGGCTGTGAACTTGTGATCCTTCTGTCTCAGCCTCCCAGGTACTGAGATTATAGGTGTGTACCACCACACCCGGCCAGCAAGACTCTTGTTTCAAAATAAAAATAAAGCCGGGCATGGTGGTGCATGCTTGTAATCCCTGCACTTGGGAGGTGGAGACAGGAGGATCGCGCAGCCAGCTGTGCTATCTTAAGAGACCCTGTTTCCAAATAAAAATATAAAAAAAGGGTCTGGGAGTGTAGTCCAGAGGTAGAAGGGTTTCCAGGAACCCCAGTACCACCAAAAAACAAAACAAAACACACACACACACACACACACACACACACACACACACACACACATAAAAAGGACTTGGGATGTAGCTTCGAGATAAAATGTCCTTGGGTTCAAGTCCCAGTACTACATACACACAAAATAAATCAGTACATTCCTACCATATTCACAGAGTTGTTATTTATTTGCATTTCTTTGTGGTGCTAAGGATAGAAGCCACGGGCATTCTACCACCAAACTACACCCCTATTTTTTTATTCTTTATTTGGAAACAGGGTCTCACTAAGCTGCAGAGGGCCTCACTAAGTAGCTTAGTCTGGCCACGAACCTGCTAGCCTCCTGTCTCAACCTCCCAAATACTGGCATTACAAGCGTGCACTGCCATAGTTATTATTTTTACTAGAAAAAAAAGTAAGCATTGTCTCTGAGACGTGTGCCCCCGAGGGAGGCCAGCGGGGCTCTCAGGGGGTGGTGCTCCAGGCCGCTGCCCCGCGGTCACTGACGCTCTTGTCTTCTTTTCCAGCTTTCCTGCCCCTCATGGCGCCCACGGTGAGTAAGCCGAGGAAGGCTGAGGAAGGTGTCCCTTCTGCCTGCCTGACTGAGGGCTCCGGACCCCCACCTGTGACCCACCCCGCCCCACCTTGACCCCTCATCCAGTCAGGCCTCTGGCTTCTCTAAGGTTCGGGGTCCTCAGGGCGTCCTCTTCTGGATTCTTACACAAAGCACGGTGGACAAGGCCAGTGTGTCAAGATGAGCTGCTGGCCGGAGCCCCCAGTGCCTGTCCGTGTCACCTCTGCGCCTGCTAGCTTTCCATTACCCGATAGTAACTTCGAGAAAGAAAAGGTTATTTCAGCTCTCAGATTTGGGTCTGTGGTCACTTGCCCACGTTTTGGGGCTGTGGCGGGGTGACACAAAGCTGTGGCCGCTGGAGAGTCAAGGGCACGCACCCAGGGACCTCCCGCCAGGCTCACCTCTCAGAGTTTCCACGGGCTCCCATCATCAGCAGGCAGGGGCCCGCGCCCTTGACACCTGCAGCTCAGACTGGAGCGCCATCATCCCCAAGCGCACCCTCCGTACAGCTCCTCCCGGGGACCTGCGGTTGCCTCCCGGTCGGGCTGACCACCTGGCTCTGGGGAGTTGCTTTTGGTCACGCCAGTGGCCGATCACTTTCTCCGCACCTGCCCGTGTTTGCTTACCCGGCAAGTGTGTGCCGCTCGCCCGCCCTGCTGGACCGCGGGCTGGAGACAGGCAGGCAGGGGCTGCCCGTGTCCTCGGAGCCGCCCGCTGCGGGCTACGCACTCACCCCGCAGCCTTGTGCCCTGGCTGGTGGCAGCGCGTCCTCCACCTTCCTCTTGGTCTCAGCTCCCGGGGCTCAGGCCCACATCGCCCCCGGAAGGTTCTTGGCTGCTGCCTCCCCCGGGCACCTGTAACTCCACTCTGCTCTCTCTTTCAAGATGTTCCTGTCACTGATGCCGGCCAAGGGACTGAGGTCCATGGTTTTACCGCAGGTACCGTCTTCCGTGTCGGGGTCACTGGGTTCCGTGGGGCTGGAAGCCGTTAGGTGACCCGCCTGCGCCCCCTCCCGCAGGTCTCCTTGTACGGTTACACCACGGCCTTCACCATTGTCAACGGAAACGCGAGCTACGTGAGTACTGGGAAGCCAGGGAGGATGTGCCTGGCTGCTCCTGTCAGTTCTTCGTGGTTTGGGGTTTTGTTGTCGCTGTATTTCAGTCATCTTTGCTGAGTCCCACTGTGGTATTTGTTCACTGTGTCCTTTTATTTTTCCTTAGAGTCAGAGTTTACCAGAGAAAGTACTGTTAGGAGCAGGAGTGACTGCTTCCTCAGCCTTCTTTGGAGTAAGTATTTTTACAACCTGTCAAATCTTTTTTTTTTTTTTTTTTTGGTGGTACTGGGGGTGGAACCTAGGGGCATTCTACCTTTGAGCTATACCCCCCCAGCCCTATTTTTTATTTAATTTATTTATTTATTTAATTTATTTATTTATTTTTTTATTTGTGGTACTGGGGTTCCTGGAAGCCCTTCTACCTCCGGGCTACACTCCCAGACCTATTATTTTTTTTATATTTGGAAACAGGGACTTTTAAGCCAGCGTGGCTGGCTTCGAACCTGCGCAATCCTCCTGTCTCTGTCTCCCAAGCGCAGGGATTACAAGCGTGCGCCACCACGCCCGGATTTATTTTTATTTTAGTATAGTGGTTTTTTTAGGTTTTTTTGTTGTTGTTGTTTTTTTGTTTGTTTTTGGTGGTACTGGGGGTGGAACCCAGGGGCTTTTTTCTACCTCCAGGCTATACTCCCAGACCTATTTTATATTTTATTTGGAAACGGTCTCACTAAGTTGCTGAGAGCCTCACTTAAGTAGCTGAGGCTGGCTTCAAACCCGTGCAATCCTCCTGTCTCAGCCTCCCAAGCGCGGGGATTACAAGCGTGCGCCGCCACGCCTGGCTCTTTATTTTTATTTTAAAACAGGGGCTTGCTAGGTTGATGAGTCTCACTACTTGCTGAGACTGCCCTTGAACCTGTGATCCTCCTGTCTCAGCCTCCCAAGTAGAAGGAGACTGTCGTTACTTGCCGAGGCTATAAAAGAAAATTTTATAAATTTTGAAAAATTAAAAATTTTATTCAAAATAAAAAATAAAATAGGGAGCTGGGCATGGCGGCACACACTTGTAATCTCAGTACTTGGGAGGCTGAGATAAGAGGATTGCAGGTTCATGGCCAGCCTCAGTTACTTAGAGAGGTCCTCTACAACTTAATGAGGCCCTGTTCCAAATAAAGAATAAAAAAATAAGGCTGCGGGTATAGCTCGGAGGTAGAATACCCCTGGGTTCAATCCTCATTACTGCAAAAATAAAATAAAATAGGGCTGGGAGTATAGCTCAAAGGAAGAATGCCCTGGGTTCAATCCTTAGTACCATACACACAAAAAGACCAACCAAAGAATAACAACAAAAGCCCTGTTTACTCCTAGAATGAACAGGGAAAACACCCTAGTATTGCAAGAATTAAAACAAATAAATGCATGAGCTCACTGGCCCCATCTGACCCGGGACCCAGTCAGTGCCAGCTCAGCTTTGGGGTATGTTCCACTGAGTTTTGTTCCCAGGTAGTAATGATTTTTGTCTTATTTTCTAGTCAATCCCTCAATTGGCCCAAATGAAGTATCCCCTGGATAACTTTTGGATTAAAAGAGTCTTACCTATTGTCATGCTCGGTGAGAAAAAAGGGCTGGGCTGGCCAGGGTGGAGCATACCTGTAATCCCAGTGCTGGGGATGCTGAGATGGGAGGGCTCAGGTTTGAAGCCAATCTCAGCAGTTTAGCAAAACCCTTTGCAACTTAGCAAGACCCTGTGTAAAAAAAGAAAAAAAGTGTGTGTGTGTGTGTGTGTGTGTGTGTGTGTGTGTGTGTGTGTGTGTTATATAGTATATATTCCTATTAATATATGAGCAGGGGGTACAGCTTGGATGTCGAATGCCACTGGGTTCCCTTCCTAGTACAAAACCAAAAATCAGAACAGGGCTTGCAGTGGGCGGACTCCTGCGAGGTGGTCTTTCGCTGGACTCTAGACTCGCTCTTGCGTTTCCCGTTCTTTTATATCTGCAGCCCAGGTCAGTGGGATGAGTGTGTATGCAGCCCGAGGTCTGGAGCCCGTTCGAGGGATCCAGGTCATGGACAAGGAAGGCAACGTCATAGGCCATTCCAGGAGAGCTGGGAAGAAGGTATGGGCCTGATGGAGCCGTAGCTGCTTGCCCTGTGGGCGCGGAATTGCGTTTTCTGTTGGTGTTAGTCTTGCCTTGGAAGTTGGGGAGTCGAGTGTGGATATTGTCACCCAGCACCTCCTGCCTGCCAGCCCCGTGCTGGGCTCTGGAGCCCCAAACCCGGATCCGTGAGAGCCCCTTCTCCCAGGTGCCCGCCCAGCCTCCCCGGGGCAGGAGCCTCGGCCCCTGTGTATCTGAGTCCATCTCCCAGCAGGACTTCAGAATAGGGTGTCCACAGCTGTGCGTAAGCACGAGCATTCTTCCGCCGTTTCCTCGTCACCGAAAGGTTTATTTTCTTTGGCTAAAATTTCAGAAACTGCGTAACCAGCAATATCTGATTGTAATAGGGCACCCCGGATCAGATTCCGGGAGGTTGGTCACAGCCCTTTTCCCCACTGGCCTTGCAGGCCGCTGGCTGGCACGCAGCGCCTCCCGATGACGGCTGTCCTGTTCAGAATGCCTTCCCCTTACGCACGGGCAGAGAGAGGCGCCTCGCCCCCCAGCCTGGAAACACCTCGCCTCTCTAGAGCAGCCACTGTTCTCTTCCTGAAGTCAAGCACTTGTCCTTGACTTTTTTTTTCCTGAAACCTTGTTTAAAAACTACCTCTTGGGCTCCTGTCTGTTGAGGCAGGGCTGGAGCCGAGTGTGGGTGTGTCTGTGCTGTCTGCCAGGCCTCCGCAGCAGGAGAGGATCCGGGAAGGTAGCGGGTCACAGAGGGAGGTGGGAGGGGGTGCTCAGGGAGGACGGGCAGGGGGCCTGGACTTTTCTTTTGGTGGTGCTGGGGATGGAACCCAGGGCCTCATGCCTGATAGGTGAGCGCTTTATCACTGAGCTCTTCCTCTGCTCTTGCTGTTCTCGAGCCCAGAGTGGGCTTTGCTGTTGGTGGAGCTGCGTCTACCCACAGGCTGTGTTCTAAAGTTAACGTGTGGCCAGACGTGGTGGTGCAAACGTGTAATCCCAGTACTGGGGAGGCTGAAACAGGAGGATCCCAGGTTTGCAGTCAGCCTCAGCAACTTGCGAGGCCCTCTGCAACTTAGTGAGACCCTGTTTCAAAATAAAGAATAGGACTGGGGTAGCTCAGAGGTAGAATGCCCCTGGGTTCAACTTCTAGTTCTACAAAATAAATAAAGTTAACATGTGTAATAAAGGAATGTAGGCTATTCCCAAAATTCAAATGCATACTAGAAAAACAAAGAAATGTCACCATGGAGCAGAGTTCCCTGCTCCCCACACTGTTTAACATGTGAACCATTTTGTGGGGGGGGGGTACCGTGGATTGAACCCAGGGCCATTCTGCCTCTGTGCTACACCCCCAACCCTATTTTTATTTTGATTTATAAATTATTTATTTATTTATTTTTCAGTACTGGGATGGAACCCAGGGGCATTCTACCTCCAAGCGACACTGCCAGCCCTATTTTTAATTTTTTTTTATTTTGAAACAGGTTTTCATTGAGTTGCTAAGGGCCTCACTAAGTAGCTGAGGCTGGCTTCAAACCTACGCAATCCTCCTGTCTCAGCCTCCCAAGTGCTGGGATTACAAGTGTGCGCCATCACACTCGGCTATTTATTTATTTAATGGTACTGAGGATTGATCTCAGGGACATTCTACCTCTAAGTTATACCCCCAGCCCAATTTATTTATTTATTTATTTATTTATTTATTCATTTATTTATTTATTTATTTATTTTGCGGGTCTGGGATTGGAACCCAGGGGCATTCGACCTCCGAGCTACACCCCCTACCCACATCCCCTACCCTATATTTTATTCTTTATTTTGAAACTGGGTCTCACTGAGTTGCAGAGGGCCTCACTAAGTAGCTGAGGCTGTCCGCGAACCACGATCCTCTAGTCTCAGGCTCCCGAATGCTGGGATTACAAGCATGCACCACCACACCTGGCCCAATTTTATTTTATTTTATTTTATTTTTATTTTTATTTTTTTGGTGGTACTGGGGTTCCTGGAAGCCCTTCTACCTCCGGTATATACTCTCACAGGCTACACTCCCAGACCTATTTTTTAACATTTTTATGTGGAAACAGAGTCTCTTAAGCCAGCGAGGCTGGCTCCGAACCAGCGCGATCCTCCTGTCTCTGCCTCCCAAGCGCAGGGATTACAAGCGTGCGCCACCACGCCTGGCCCAATTTTATTTTTTATTTGGAAACAATCCCAGTACTTGCTGAGGCTATTCTTGAACCTGCAATCCTCCCTTCTCAGCCTCCCAAGTACTGGGATTAGAGAAGTGTGCCACCAGGCCTGTCATGATAACAGACTGTTATAAACTGTAAATATAGTTTTATAGGCCAGGCCTGGTGGCGCACGCTTGTAATCCCAGCATTTAGGGGGCTGAGACCTGAGGATTGCAGTTCACGGACAGCCTCAGCTACTTAGTGAGGCCGTCCGCAACTTAGTGAGACCCTGTTTCAAAATAAAGAATAAAAAATAGGGCAGGGGGTGTAGCTCAGAGATAGAATGCCCCTGGGTTCCATCCCCAGACCTGCAAAAAAAAAAAAATATATATATATATATATATATATATATATGTATGTATATGTATATATATAGTTTTATAGTACAACACTAAATTTTTTTTTATTTTTTGGTGGTACTGGGGCTCGTGGAAACCCTTCTACCTCCGGGCTACTCTCCCAGACCTATTTTATACTTTTTTATTTGGAAACAGGGTCTCTTAAGCCAGCGTGGCTGGCTTTGAACCTGCGCGATCCCCGTCTCCGTCTCCCAAGCGTAGGGATTACGAGC
Source organism: Muscardinus avellanarius (assembly GCF_963383645.1). Classification (NCBI taxonomy): domain Eukaryota; kingdom Metazoa; phylum Chordata; class Mammalia; order Rodentia; family Gliridae; genus Muscardinus; species Muscardinus avellanarius. The sequence continues at coordinate 150,565,617 of NC_137789.1, read as the reverse complement.
GTGTGCCACCACGCCCGGCCAACACTAAAATTTTGACTGTAGGGCCCAGGGTCTGTCACTGAGCTACATCCCAGCTAAGCACAACGTGTGTGTGTGTGTGTGTGTGTGTGTGTGTGTGTGTGTGTGTGTGTTGCTGGGGAGTGAACCCAGGAGCATTCTATCTCCAGTCTATACCCCCAGCCCTATTTGATTTTTATTTGGAAACAGGATGTCACTAAGGCAGCGCAGTCCTTCCTGAGTCGCTCAGGCTGGCCGTGACCTCTGATTTCTGTCTCAGCCTCTCGGGGTTATAGGCACGCGCCACTGCTCCTGGTGCACAACGTGTTCACCCAAGCGAAGGCGGGCGCAGGCAGGCGGCCCCGCAGGGGTGCCGGGCACTCCAAGCCGGGCTTTGGTGGCCTTCCCCGTGGGTTGGTGGGAGCTGCTGAGGTTCAGCTGAGCCCACTGCAGAGACCAGGTAGAAGGAAAACACAAGACACAGAATGAACGCAAGTGGCAAATCCAGCGTTCCTGCCCCTCCACGGGCTGCCATTTGGTCCTGAGAAGGCTCTGTGTGGAAGCTGCCCCGGCTTGTACTGACAGGGGCAGTAAGTGTCCTCCTGTCACTCCTGGCCGGTGCCGCCCTGCCAACCCTGGCTGCGTACGCCTGGCTGCAGCGCGCCCCTGCCTCAGCCACGTACCAAGCTGTTCTCTCTGTGTCACCAGGCTGTGAGGGAAACAGCCGTCTCCAGGGCACTGCTGTTTGGGACCTCAGCTTTTGTCTCTGAAGTCTTCACCTACTATTATAAAAGGTAAGAGGGGCACTCATCTCCCCAGGTAGTCGTAAATATTTTGAAGGATAAACGCCTTATAAAACTTATCTGAGCCAGGTGTGGTGGTGCACGCTTGTAATCCCTGCGCTTGGGAGGCTGAGATAGGAGGATCGCATGGGTTTGAAGCCAGCCTCAGCTACTTAGTGAGGCTTTCGGCAACTTAGTGAGACCCTGTTTCCAAATATAAAAAAGGTCTGGGAGTATAGCCCGGAGGTAGAAAGCCTCTCCGTTCCACCCCCAGTACCACCAAAAAAAAAACCAAAACAAAACAAAACTTATCTGAGCCAGGCCTGGTGGTGCACACTTGTATAATCCCAGTACTTGGGAGGCTGAGACAAGAGGATCACACGTTTGAGGCCAGCTTCAGCCTCTTAGTGAGGCTCTCTACAACTTGGTGAGACCTTTTTTAAAATAAAATATGCCAGGCATGGTGGCGCACGCTTGTAATCTCAGTACTTGGGAGGCTGAGGCAGGAGGATCTGGGTTAGCAGCCAGCCTCAGCTACTTAGTGAGGCCCTCCGCAACTTAGTGAGATCCTGTTTCAAAATAAAGAATAAAAAATAGGACTGGGGGTAGCCAGTCGTGGTGGCACACGCTCATAATCCCAGCATTCAGGAGGCTGGGACCAGAGGATCACGGTTTGCAGACAACCTCAGCTACTTAGTGAGGCCCTCTGCAACGTAGTGAGACCCTGTTTCAAAATAAAAAATAGGGCAGGGGGTGTAGCTTGCAGACCTGCAAAAAAAAAAAAAAAAAAATCAATCAATAAAAAAATAAAATAGGGCTGGTGAATGTAGCTCAAAGGTTCTGGGTTCAGTCCCCAGCACCAAAATCAATCAATCAGTCATGATCAATCAATCAACCATGTCCGATGCTAAACTTAGTTGGGGGGTGGAGGAGGGAGCTTCAGTGACCTGCCTGCTGAAGGCTCCTCAGTTGAGGTGACAGTCGGTCTTGGGAGGTGTGAAATCCAGGGGTGCACGCTCTGCAAGCCTGGGGCCCAGCCTAGGGCCTGCCGCACCCTCTCCTGGAGAGTGATGGATTTGGGTGACTCGTGAGTTCTCCCAGCTCTGCTGTGCTCTGAACGGGGCTCTGGCCTTCCCCTCCCCGCCTCGGAGCATGCCGGAAATGAACCCGAGATCCCCTGGAGCTCCCCCTTTTGAGAAACAAGAACTGGCCCATTAGGCTGAGGTTATGCCGCTGTTGCAGTCGCTAACGAGAAACCCAACCTGTAGTGGCCTCAGTGAGAAAGGGGCGCAGGGTTCAGGTTCCAGGTGTGGGCTGACGGGCCTCTGCTGCCGGCCCCTGTCCTCCTCCTCGATCCATGGAGCAGGCATCCTGCTCTTGCCAGCTTGGCTTTGAGTAGAGGAGCGATGCCATCGCTGGCCACTCCCAGCCTCCTGCTCAGAGGCACAGCAGCCCTCTAGGGACTGGGCCGATGTCCCTTCCTGTCTGAGATCCCCCGGAAAGGGTTCTGTTGGGCCCCGTGCCCTGTGGCTCACCAGTCAGTCTCTGCAGCATGGGAAGTCTAGGAAGCCCCTGAGAACCACTGTGGGCGCATTTTCAGGAAGGAGGGCACCGTGTTGGGCAGAGCTGGCCAGCGTTTCCTGAGTGTACATGCAGAGGGAGGCCTCTGCTCCAAATGGCTCTGTCTGTCCTGCAACGGCCGGCCTGGATGTTGGATCTCTGTGAGGTCTGCATGAACGGCACAGGCTGGCTGGTGGGAGATGCTCCTCATTTCCCAGCAGGCATCGGGTGTGGGAAGGACTGTGCCATCTGGTAACTGCAGAGAAGCACCATCCAGGGCCGTGCTAGTAGATGGTGTCCAGGCTGTTGGGGCCTTGGGGGCTCTTTGAATTTAACCCCCTCATTTTTTTTTTTTTTTGTGGAACCCAGAGGCTTTCTACCTCTGGGCTATACTCCCAGACCTTTTTTTTTTTTTTTTTTTTTCTGGAAACAGGGTCTCACTAAGTTGCTGAAAGCCTCACTAAGTAGCTGAGGCTGGCTTCAAACCCGTGCGATCCTCCTGTCTCAGCCTCCCAAGTGCAGGGATTACAAGCGTGTGCCACCACGCTCGGCTTTTCTTATTCTTTATTTTGAAACAGGGTCTTACTACGTTGCAAAGGTAGCTGAGGCTGGCTGAGAACCTGGATCCTCCTGTCTCGGTCTCCCAAATGCTGGGATTACAAGTGTGCATCAGCCCCCTTATTTTGCATCAGAGAAAACCTAGGGTCAAAAGGGGAAGGCAGTTTGCTTGAGAGCCAGACCCAGGCCGCAGGTTCCCCCAGGCTGGGGCTCTCTGTATTACATGTCCCTTCACCCTGCAGAGGTCAATGTCAGAATGTCACGACCCCGTCAGGACCATCTGAGGCTCTGGAACCTCAGACCCGTCACTTCTGAGTCATGGGGTTTGGGCAAGCTCCTTCTCCTAGCCAGCTAGTGCCTGTTTCGGCATTCTATGAAGGCAGTGATGCTCACACGGCCTGCTGGGCAGTGAGGGTCCAGTGAGCAGGACACATGTGGTCAGTGCGGCTGCTTGTATAGCCTGGGCCTGCGGCTCCTTGCAGGGGAGTCAGCCACCCCAGGGGCAGGAGGCCGCCTCGGAAGGAGCCCCGAGATGTTCAGGGCCGTTTGTGAGCTGAACCTTGTTTCTTACAGGACCCAGTTTTTCCTGAAAAACCCATGGTCCTTATGGGCAGTAAAACTAACCTGTACCATCCTGGTAATGGGGCTGATGGTGCCAGTATCTTTTAGTATATTTCCACAGATTGGACAGGTAAGTACTCCCATTTGATTTCTGCTCAGAGGATAATGGGGCTGTTATTTCACGGTTTTAAGAATATAAACCAGCTGTGGTACTTGGGAGGCTAAGACAGGAGAATCACAGGCTTAAGGCCAGCCGCGGCAAGTTAGCAAGACCCTAATTCCAAATAAAAAATAAAATAGGGCTTACGATGTAGCTTGGAGGTAGAGTGACCCTGGGTTCAGCAATTTAGCAAGACTCTGTCTCAAAATAAAAGGCTGTGGGTGAACCCAGGTGTGGTGGCGCATGCTTATAATCCCAGCATTCAGGAGGCTGAGACCAGAGGATCACAGTTCTCAGGCAGCCTCAGCTACTTAGTGAGGCCCTCTGCAACTTAGTGAGACCCTGTTTCAAAATAAAGAATAAAAAATAGGGCAGAGGGTATAGCTCAGAGGTTGAATGCCCCTGGGTTCCATCCCCAGACACCCCCCCCCAAAAAAAAGGCTATGGGTGTAGTTCAGATGCAGAATGCCGATTTTAATCCTTAGTACAAAAACGCTGTGGGGTGTGTGTGTGTGTGTGTGTGTGTGTGTGTGTGTGTGTGTGTGTGTTAAAGGCCAGGCTCAGTGGTGCACACCTAAGTAATCCCAGTACTTTATGGCTGAGACAGGAAGACCGCAGGTTTGGCGTCAGCTTCAACACTGTAGTTAGACTCTGTTTCAGAATAAAAAGGGCCGTGTTGTAGAATTCAGAAATAGAATGCTCCTTCATTCAATCTCCAGTACCAAAAACAAAGAATTGCCCAATACTTGGAAATATTCTATTGCAACACCCCTTTCTGTGTGTGGTACCGGGGATGGAACACAGGGACATTCTGTCTCAAAGCTACACCCCCAGACCTATTTTTTATTTTTATTTTGAAACAGAGTCTTGCTAGGTTGATGAGAGTCTTACTACTTGCTGAGGCTGCCTCCAAACCTGTGATCCTTCTGTCACAGCCTCTCCAGTCCTGGGATTTTAGGTGTGTGCCACCATGCCCAGCTGCAATACCCCATTTAATAGGCCTTCCTACCGTGATAGATGTGGTCTCTGCTGCTATTATCTTATTTGTTGTGATGCTGGAGATCCAACTCAGGGTTTCTCACATGCTAGGCAAGTGCTTTACCACCACGCTACATTCCAGCCTGGGGGCATTAAAGTTTTCTTTCCCTTTCTTTCTTTCCTTCCTTCCTTCCTTCCTTCCTTCCTTCCTTTCTTTCTTTCTTTCTTTCTTTCTTTCTTTCTCTTTTTTTGCGGTACTGGGGGTGGAACCCAGGGGCATTCTACCTCCGACCTACACCCCCAGCCCTATTTTTTAGTCTTTATTTTGAAACAGGGTCTCACTGAGTTGCAGGGGGCCTCACTAAGTAGCTGCAGCTGGCTGCGAACCTGCCATCCTCCTGTGTCAGCCTCCCGAATACAAGCGTGCACCACCATGAGAGTATTATGTAGCTGGTGGCCACTATATTTGACAGCACAATTCTATAGGTAATTTGTAATATATAGTAATATAATTTTTTGTGGCACTAGAGATTGAACCCAGGAACAGTCTTACCTTTAAGCTACACTTCCAGCCCTATTACTATTATTATTATTATGTTTTGAAACAGGATCTTGCTAGATTGCTGAGTCTCACTACTTGCTGAAGCTGTCTTTGATCTTGCGATCCTCCTGTCTCCTAAGTGCTGGGATTACAGGTGTAATCCCACACTGCCTGGCTTAGTAATATTTTATAATTTGTGTTAGTCAGGCATGGTGAGGGCACATTTGTAATCCCAGTACTTGAGAGGCTGAGACAGGAGGATCACAAATTTGAGGATATTCTCAGGAATTAGTGATGCTCTCACCAACCTAGTGAGACCATGTTTCAAAATAAGGAGTTAAATAGGGCTGGGGTATAGTTGGGAGATAGAATGCCTCTGGGTTCAATCTCCAGGACCATAAGAAAAAATAAATAATAAGCCGGGTGTGGTGGCGCACACTTGTAATTCCATCATTTGGGAGGCTGAGACAGGAGGATTGTGGTTCGAGGGCAGCCTGAGCTACTTATGGCCATTTCAAAATAAAGAATAAAAAATAGGGTTGGGGGTGTAGCTCGGAGGTAAATGCCCCTGGGTAACATCCCCAGTACTGCAAAATAAATAAATAATAAAAAATCAAGGGAAAAAAAGGCCTGCTTCTGAGTATGGGTCCTCGAAATAACCATGGGTTGGTATGGGTTATTGTTGAGGGACGAGTCCATGCAGGCTCATTGTATTCTTTCTATATGTTTATATTTGAAAATTTCCCTAAAAAGTTGTGTGTGTGTGTGTGTGGTACTGGGGATTGATCCCGGGGACTTTCTACCTCTGAGCTACACCCTGATCCCTATTTTACTTTTCATTTTGAAACGGCCTCACTGAGTTACAGAGGGGCCTCACTAAGTAGCCGAGGCTGGCTGCGAACCTCCGATCCTCCCATCTCAGCCTCCCGAATGCTGGGATCACAAGTGTGTGTCGCCATGCCCAGCTTAAAAACTTTTCAAGGAGCTAAAGGATCCCTTTGGCTGTTGATTAAACATTGAAGAAGATGGCACAGGGATCACACACTCGTAATCCCCACACTTGGGAGGCGGAGCCCAGCCTCGCTGGCTTAAGAGACCCTGTTTCCAAATAAAATATAAAATAGGTCTGGGAGTGTAGCCTGAAGTTAGAAGGATTCCATCCCCAGTACCACCAAAAAGAAAAAAAAAAGAAAAGAAAAGAAGAAAAGAAAAAGATGGGCTGTGAAATAGTTACTTTCCGGAAATTAAAAAAAAAACAAAAAACTACTAATGCAAAAAACAGCGACCCATGTGAATAACGAGAATACCACTTGTTTTCAGATCCAGTGCGGTAAGCTTGAAGAGGAAATTCGGTCCTTGACAGAGGAAACAGAAGTGTTCTATAACAGAGGGGTGTAGGGCGAGTCTCTTGTGAACCTGTGGTGGTTGCGCGAAGATCCTCCTCCTGCCCCGGTTTCAGTTCAGAGAACCCTGCGAAGGTCCCCTGGAGACCCGCTGGCACCTCGCCTTGAGGACAGCCTCACAGCTGGCTGTGGCTGGCATTTTGAGGCTGGCTGGAAGAGCCAAGGGAGGGTGTCTTGACACCCCGGGGTGCTGCTGAGGGCACAGGAGAGGCGAGGGTCAGCCCGTGGGAGCATACTGTGAAACCACTAATAAACTTGTCTACAGTCGAGTATTGAGAAAGTCAAGGTGAAGAGTGCGCCTCACCCGGGCACAGGCGGCAGCTGATACCCCTCTCCATCCACGCGAGGCCTCCGGCCCCACAGCAACCCCGCTTCCTCCGGCCGCACCTGGTCCTAGGCAGTGGCAAAGCCACCCTGTGCTGCAGAGCTCCTCTCTTCTCACTGAAGACCTCGCCGCCACCTCCACTGTGCACACCCGGGCTGCTGACCAGCGCCTCCGCCGGTACCAGCCCAGCAGGCCTGCACCTGCACCACCCTGTCCACAGGCCAGCTGTCCCCAGGCTCTGGCCCCTCCTCAGCTCCCAGGGCCTTGCTCTCTGGCTGCCGCATTCCCTTCTGGCTCCTCCCTGGGAGCACGCTTAACTGCTTCAGCCACCTGCCTTGTTAAAAAAGCAAAACCCAGCCGGGCGTGGTGGCGCACGCTTGTAATCCCATTTGGGAGACTGAGACTGGAGGATCATGGTTCATGGACAGCCTCAGCTACTTAGCGAGGCCCTCTGCAATTTAGTGAGACCCTGTTTCAAAATAAATAGTAAAAAATAGGGCAGAGGATATAGCTCAGAGGTTGAATGCCCCTGGGTTCCATCCCCAGAACCTAAAAAAAAAAAGCAAAAACCAAGCTAGGCCTGTTGGCACACAACTAACTATATCCTAGTACTTGGGAGGTTGAGAGGGAGGGTTGTAGGTTTGAGACCAGCCTCAGCAATTTAGTGAGATTCTCAGCAACCTAGTGAGTCCCTGTTCCAAAATAAAAAAGGAGCTGGGCGTGGTGGCACACATTTGTAATCCCTGCCCTTGGGAGGCTGAGACAGGAGGATCGCAGGTTCGAAGCCAGCCTCAGCTGGTTTAAGAGACCCTGTTTCCAAATAAAATATAAAATAGATCTGGGAGTATAGCCAGGAGGTAGAAGGCCGCTGGGTTCCATCCCCAGTACCACCAAAAAAATAAATAAAAATAAAATAAAAAATAAAAAGACTTAGCTTCTGGGTCCCATCCCCAGTACCACAAAAAAATAAAAATAAAAAATAAAAAGACTTAGCTTCTGGGTTCCATCCTTAGTACCACACACATACACACACACACACACAATATATATATATATATATATATATATATATATATATATATATATATATGCTAAAAATAAAATTAAAAAGGGTCGGAGGTGTAGCTCAGAGGTAGAACACTCCTGGACTCTCAATCCCAACTAATATACACATGCAAACACACACATACATAACAAAAACAAACAAAAACATTCACAGCCAGGTTTTTTTCTCAGTACTGGGGATTGAGCTCTGAGGCATTCTACCTCTGAGCTACACCCAGCCCAGTCCTTTATTCTTTACTTTGAAACAGGGTTTCACTAAGTTGCAGAGAGTGTCAGTAGCTGAGGCTGGCTGTGAACCTGTGATCCTCCTGTCTCAGCCTCCCAGGTACTGGGATTACAAATGTGTGCTACCACGCCTGGCTTACGGCCAGGTATATTTTGATTTTTTTGGTACTGGAGATTGAACCCAGGGATATTCTGCCTCTAAGCTACACCCCCAGCCCTTTTTATTTTGAGACAAGGTCTAAGTTGCTGAGGCTGGCTTCGAACCTGCAGCCCTCCCATCTTGGCCTCAAGTACTGGGACTACAGGCGTGCACTACTCCGCCTGGCTAATGGCCAGCCCTGAGACTTGCTGGCTCTCACATCAGCTCCGCCTACCACGCTGCTGCAACTGCGCTCACCTGTGCCCCTCCCAAAGACTCTCCTGCCCCAGTGCAGCAGGCTCTCGGTCTGCTCAGGTCCTGAGCTTTGGGGCTCCTGAGGCTGCCATCCAGCTGCCCGCTGCACATGGCTCGGGTGTTCCCCAGGCACCTCACTGTCCTGCCCACCCTGGATCAGCTCCCTCCTGGCCTCTGGGAGGGAGGCCAGCTGTGGGGGCAGGAGCACTGGCAGCACCCCTCCCACCCTGGTGGACCCTGCTGCTGCCCGCGGTGCAACAGCGCTCCCTGCTGGTGTTTCTCGGTGCTGCCTCCCTTCAGTCCCTGCACCAACCTGCTCTTTTTTCTTTTTTTGGTACTGGGATTGACTGGGGGCATCCTACCTCCAAGCTACACCTCCAACCCTTTTTTGTTTGTTTTTTGGAAACAGGGTCTAGCTCAGTTGCTGAGTCTGCCCTCAAACCTGTGAACCTGCGATCCTCCTGCTCAGCCGCCCAAGTACTGGGATTACAGGCATGCGCCACCTGCTGCAAGCAGCTTCCCAGTGCGTGGAGATCAAACAGCGCCGTCTAGCACTCAGGGCCTGTGCCTCCCTTGGCTCACACCATTCTGTCCTTGTGGCCGGCATCGCTTCCCCACGTGGCTGTGGTTTTCTCTGGCCTTCACACTGACTGTTCCTCTGCCCGGGGCTGACTCGGGCATTAGCCACGGCCTCCTGAGGCCTTGAGGCTTCACAGTACTGGCGTGGGCCTGCTCCCGCAGCCCAGGATTGAGCCTGCGCAGCAGGGACTCTTGCCATCAGCAGAGCCCCGTCCCAGGCCCGGCCAGGGAACACACCCGAACACCTGGGCACCGCGGCCCTATTTTCAACACTCCCTTCTCAGACTACCTAACAGTGTGCCTGTGGCCCAAATTTTCTTTTGGCCAGAATGACAGTTATTTACAAATTTAGTCAAAAGTTGTTTCACAGCAGCCCAAAAGGCAGAATTAGAAAAATTACCCTGAGATGGCTTAGTCTGGCCAGCCTTACACTAAATAAGATTAAAGGGGGAGAACAAGCTGGGCAAGGGAGTGGTGTCGTGGTTCACACCTGCATCCCAGCTACCTGGGAGACTGAGGCGGGGGGACTGTAAGTCTGGAGTTAGCCTGAGCAGCTGACTGAGACGCTGTCTTGAGAGAGAGAGGACTGGGGTGCAGCTCAGTGGTAAAGCACTTGCTTAGCACGTGCAGATCTGAGTTCAGTCTCCACTGCCACAAAAAGCAGAGGGGAGGAGGGGAGAGGAAAGCGAAGGCTGCAGATGGTTCAGCCACTACCAGGGAGCTGAGCAGAAATGTGAAGGTCTCAGCCGGGCATGGTGGCGCACGCTTGTAATCCCCGCGCTTGGGAGGCTGAGACAGGAGGATCGCACAGGCTTGAAGCCAGCCTCAGCTGCTTAGTGAGGCTCTCAGCAACTTAGTGAGACCTTGTTTCCAAATAAAGTATAAAATAGGTCTAAGAGTATAGTCTAGAGGTAGAAAGGTCCTACACCTAGTACCACAAAAAAAAAAAAAAAAAAAAAGTGAAGCTTTCCTCCAAGGGACTAAGCCACAGGAGAGGAACAGAGGGCAGGGCAGGGGAGGACAGAGGAGGGCAGGGCAGGGGAGGACAGAGGAGGGCAGGGGAGGGACAGAGGGCAGGGCAGGGGAGGGACAGAGGGCAGGGCAGGGGAGGGACAGAGGAGGGCAGGGCAGGGAAGGGACAGAGGGCAGGGCAGGGGAGGACAGAGGAGGGCAGGGGAGGGACAGAGGAGGGCAGGGCAGGGGAGGCTGGAGCCAGGCTGTGGCCCAGGCTCACTTGACCTTGTTTTTGGTACTGGGGATTGAACCCAGGGCATTTGATCTCTGAGCTACACTCTCAGCCCCTTTTCTGTTTTGTTTTGGTTTTTGTGGTACTGGGGTGGAATCCAGGGGTTTCCTACCTCTGGGCTATACTCCCAGACCTATTTTATACTTTACTTGGAAACAGGGTCTCACTAAGATGCTAAGAGCCTCACTAAGTAGCTGAGGCTGGCTTCGAACCTGTGCGATCCTCCTGTCTCAGCCTCCCAAGCACGGGGATTACGAGTGTGTGCCACCACGCCCGGCTCGCTCCTTTTCTGTTTTGAAACAGGGTCTTGCTAAGTTGCTGAGGTGGCTTCAAACCTGTGCTCCTCCTGGCTCCCTTTACCTTTCAGACAGATTTTTCATAATTCCCTAACACTTCAGCTGTGTGTGTGTGTGTGTGTGTGTGTGTGTGTGTGTGTGTGTGTGTGTGTTGGGGAGAGTGGATGTGACTTCTCATCTACCTAAAACTGTTGAGTATCAAAATATTTTCATTTCATTTCTGCATAAATTTGCAATTTTAACAACTTTGATCATTAGCTAATAGTTAAAAAAAAAAAAAAAAAAAAAACAGAGAAAAGCCAGACATGGTGGCACAAGTTTGTAATCCCTGCGCTTGGGAGGCTGAGACAGGAGGATCGCACAGGTTCAAAGCCAGCCTCAGCTACTTAGTGAGGCTCTCAGCAACTTAGTGAGACGCTGTTTCCAAATAAAATATAAAAAAGGTCTGGGAGTATAGCCCGGAGTTAGAAAGCCTCTGGGTTCTACCCCCAGTACCACAAAACAAAAAACAAAAAACAAAACGGAGAAAAAGAGCCAGGCGTGGTGGCGCACGCTTGTAATCCCAGCATTTGGGAGGCTGAGACAGGAGGATCATGGTTCACAGATGGCCTCACAGCTGAGGCCCTCTGCAACTCAGTGAAACCCTGCTTCAAAATAAAGAATGAAAAAATAGGGCTGAGGGGTAGCTCAGGGGTAGAACGCCCCTGGGTTCCATCTCCAGTACCGTTAAAAAAAAAAAAAGATGTTAGTATTCATTATCATAAAGTGCAGATTTAATTTTCATTGTTCGCCTCAGTAAACACATCATTTCAGGTCCTCCTGGTCCCCACACTCGGAAGGAGGGGGAAAGGCTTTTTTAAAGTTTTTACTTAACAATTAACAGCAAGAAAAAATAAAATATTCAATAAAGACAATTTTTTTTGCAAACTTGTTTCCAGGTAAGAGATTTCAAAGGATAATAGTACTGAGTGAAAAGTAATCGTTCATAATCAACATGAATACATGTACTAAAACGAGTACGCAGTTTAGGCCGCCATGCTTACTCGGCAACTCTAAATTCTCCAGCTGTGAAAAAGTCCCGCGACTGAATGAGGCAGTCATCTTGAGCTGTGGCCAAATTGCTTTACTGGAGCCGTTTGAAGACATTTTCTCATTTTGGCTCCTGCAAATAAGTTGATTCTCCCTTACCAATTATAAAAATCATTGTTTTGTCCTACAGACACTGGTACTCCAAACAGGCCTCTTCCTCTACCATGTGAGGATGGGCTTCTCCAAAGTCTAGTGCTAGCAACAGGGTCAAGTGCACAGTACCGAAGGCACCGGCTTGACAAACGCTTCCTTCTGCAGCGGTACAAATACAACAATTAAAGTTGTCTGCTCAAGTAAAAAATCTATGCAAAAGCCTCATAATATAGGCAAATGTTCAAAGGCCAAGAAAAAAAATTATAAGAAAGTGCAACTGTAGGTCTTTTGAATAATCCTCTAAACAGTTCTGCAGAAAACTTAGCAGTCTGGCTCAGAGAGACTTCCTTGTGAGGAATGAAAGCTCTTCCTAGAAGAACACAAAGCAAACTTTCCGGCTGCTTTCTGAAAACAAGCCGTTAGTTTATGGCTGCACAATGAGACAAACAGGAACTCGGGACGAAGGTTTAGGGTCTGCAGATCTGCACAGGGGCTAGACAGCGCTCTTCCTTGCTTGGGACACTGGACCATCCCTCACGCCGCACACGGTGGCTACCGCGCTTTGCCCACACTGACAGCAGGCAGGAAGCCACTCCTGGGAGAAAGTCACAAGTGTTTTCCCGTGTTTCATGTCAAATCGCAATACTTTCAAATAAGCTATCAAAAATATAGCACTTCCTGTTATTCCAGCATTTTACATAGTTAGTGGGTAATCAGAATGGAAGGGGATCTTCACACAGCCACGCGCGGCTGTCCGACTCAGTCAGACTCTCAGCATCTGCTCGGCAGCTGCGAGGTGGTAAAGGAAGTTTTCCGTCGCTGGTGGAAATCGCTTTTGCTTTAGTGCCTCAAAATTGAGGACCGGCTTTCCTCCGCTGTTTGGAACTTCTGAAAACAGTGCTAGGTTGGTGAAGATTTCTTTTGTTTTTAGGGCGATATCCTTTAACAGAACAGGAAAATATGTAACGTGTTACCACCTAAAATTTTCAATATTCTCAAGTTGGGGGTGGTGGCACACGCTTGTAATCCCACCATTTGGGAGGCTGACACGATGATTGCGGTTTGCGGACAGCCTCAGCTACTTAGTGAGGTTCTCTGCAACTCAATGAGACTCTGTTTCAAAAACAAATAATAAAAAATAGGGCTGGGGGTGTAACTCAAAGGTAGAATGACCCTGTGTTCATCCCTAGTAGAGCAAAAAAAATTTTTTTAATTAAAAAAATTTGCTGGAGCTGGGCGTGGTGGTACATGCTTGTAATCCCCGCGCTTGGGAGGCAGAGACAGGAGGATTGCGCAGGTTCGAAGCCAGCCACGCTGGCGTAAGAGACCCTGTTTCAAAAATATAAAATAAGTCTGGGAGTGTAGCCCAGAGGTAGAAGGGCTTCCAGGAACCCCAGTACCACCAAAAAAAAAAAAAAATTTTTTTGCTGGGCGTGGCGGCGTATGCTTCACCCCGCGCTTGGGAGGCAGAGACAGGAGGATCACTCAGGTTCGAAGCCAGCCTTGCTGGCTTAAGAGACCCTATTTCTAAATTAAAAAAAAAATTAAAAATAGGTCTGACAGTGTAGCCTGGAGGTAGAAGAGTTCCATCCCCAGTACCACCACCACCAAAAAAAAAAAAAAAAAAAAAATTTATGCCGGGTGTGGTAGCACAGGCATTTGGGAGGCTGAGACCAGAGGATCACAGTTCGCAGACAGCCTCAGCTACTTTAGTGAGGCCCTCTGAAACCCAGTGAGACCTGGTTTCAAAATAAAGAATAAAGCCGGGCGTGGTGGCGCACGCTTGTAATCCCCACGCTTGGGAGGCAGAGACAGGAGGATCGCGCAGGTTCGAAGCCAGCTGCGCGCGCTGGCTTAGGAGACCCTGTTTCCAAATATAAACTGTAAAAATAGGTCTGGGAGTGTAGCCCGGAGGTAGAAGGGCTTCCAGGAACCCCAGTACCACCACCAAAAAAAAAAAAAAAAAGAATAAAAAAATAAAAAATAGGGCAGGGGGTGTAGCCCGGAGGTCGAATGTCCCTGGGTTCCATCCATCCCCAGGCCCACAAAAAAAAAATACTCTCTAGAATTCTTTCCACTTTTTTTTTTTTTTTGGAAAGTTTTTCCTTTTATATTTTAGTATTTATTTATTTTGTGGTACTGGGGATTGAACCCAGGGGCACTGTACTTCCAAGCTATACCCACAGCCCTATTATTTTTTATTTATTTATTTATTTTTGGTGGCACTGGGGGTGGAACCCAGAGGCTTTCTACCTTTGGGCTATACTCCCAGACCTATTTTATATTTTATTTGGAAACAGGGTCTCACTAAATATGCTGAGAGCCTCAAGGAGCTGAGGTTTCGAATCTGTGCGATCCTCCTATCTCAGCCTCCCAATTGCGGGGATTACAAGTGTGCACCACCACGCCTGGCTGAGAGCCCTATTTTTTATTCTTTTTTTGTGTGTGTGCCATACCAGGAATGGAACCCAGGGGCATTCTATCTTTTAGTGACACCCCCGGCCCTATTATTTTATTCTATTTTTGAAACAGGGTCTCAGTTGCGAAGGCCCTCGCTTAGTAGCTGAGGCTGTCTGCGAACCACGATCCTCCGTCTCAGCCTCCCAAAAGCTGGGATTACAAATGTGTGCTTATTCTTTTTGTGTGTGTGTGATACTGGAGTTCCTGGAAGCCCTTCTACCTCCGGGCTACACTCCCAGACCTATTTTTATATTTTTATTTGGAAACAGGGTCTCTTAAACCAGCATGGCTGGCTTCAAACCTGCACGATCTTCCTGTCTTCGCCTCCCTAGCACGGGATTACAAGTGTACGCCACCATGCCCAGCTTATTCTTTATTTTTAAACAGAGTCTCAATAGGTTACTGAGGCTGGCTGTGAACCTGCAATCCTCTTGTCTCAGCTTCCCAAGTACTGGAATTACAAGCATGTGCCACCACACCTAGCTTGTTTTCATTTTGAAAGAGGGTCTAAGTTGCTGTCTTTCTGAGTTGTTGAGGCTGGCATCAAACCTGTGAGCTGTATCTCAGGCCTGTTTTTTTATTTTTTTATTTTTTTGCAGTACTGAGGATAGAACACAGAGGCATTCTACCTCTAAGCTACATCCCCAGCCCTATCTGGTTTTTTTTTGTTGTTTTTTGTTTTTTTTTTGTATTGGGGGTGGAACCCAGAAACTTTTCTACCTCTAGGCTATACTCCCAGACCTATTTTTTTTTTTTTTTAATTTGGAAACAGGGTCTCAGTAGCTGAGGCTGGCTTTGAACCCGTGCAATCCTCCTGTCTCTGCCTCCCAAGCGCGGGGATTACCAGCGTGCGCCACCACGTCTGGCTTAGTCATTTTATAAAGGGGCTCTTTTTTTTTTTGTCTTTTTGGAACCGGGGACCGAACCCAGAGCACCGCACTTGCAAAGCAGGTGCTTTGCCACCGAGTTACATTCTGGCCCCCACTTTAGTCATTTTGGGGGGGGGTGGTACTGGGGTTCCTGGAAGCCCTTCTACTTCCGGGCTACACTCCCAGACCTATTTTTACCTTTTTTTTTAAATTTGGAAACAGGGTCTCCTAAGCCAGAGCGCGTGGCTGGCTTCGAACCTGCGCGATCCTCCTGTCTCTGCCTCCCAAGCGCGGGGATTACAAGCGTGCGCCACCACGCCCGGCTTCACTTTAGTCATTTTAAAGTGTATAATGCAGTAGTGTTTAGTACATTCATCTTGTTGCACAACCATCACCAATACCCCACCATCCCAGGCACTGTCTCCGTTAGCAATAGTGCGCCCCCAGGACCCTGTACCCCTTCCACCCTCCCTGAGGGCCCGCCCTCTTTAGGCCCCGCACCTAAGCCTGTGCCTTTGTGACTGGCATGTCACTACGCCTGTCAGTGGCCTCCAGCTTCACTCACTATGGCATTCATGAGACCCGACGAGAGCTCTGCTGGGTGCCACAGGTGTGTGCCCCTATCTGCCGATGCATCTGTGCTCCTCAGGAGAAGGGCAGGGGCTGGGAACGCACCAAAGGCGAAGGAGGGGGCAGGCAAGCCACAGGCCAGAGGAGGGGCTTGGGCACCAGGTGGAAAGCTCCAGAAATATAAAACATCTGCCATCCCAGCCTGGCAAGGGTGGAGGACAGAGTGCTGACTGTGCACTAGACACCGGTCAGCCTGACAGGCAGATCCCAGAGAGGACTGGCTCTGCACTTATGACGGCAGGGCCTTGACTCCACGGCTACTGCCATCCTGGAGACAGCGGAGCCAAGCCAGATTACAACCCTCTATCAACACCCTGTGCTCAGCAGGGGCCTTGTCTTTACAATTTGTTCTGCTGTAAAAATTCTCCCAGGAGGAGAGGATGTGGCAGCCCGCCCAAAGAACTGCACTCAGCAGTGGCATTTCACACCAATGCGTGGCTTCCGCAGCGGCCCCTGCAATAACCTGTCCCCGGAGCCCAGTAACACAGCTGCTCGTCCGCCATCACTGTGCTGTCTGCAAACCCCATCGGAGCACCCACCGCTGGCCTGTCTTCGGCACGTACAGCGGAGAACAAGCCGCGGTGTGCGCTCCCAGCAAGGCAGCAGCTGGGCAGTTACCTGTATGACCTGGCTGTCCGACTTCTCTGGGTCCTCCGCAGACTGAACAATGAGCTGACCGGTTTCCTTGTGCAGTTTGCCCATTGTCATGGATTCTGGTGAGAACAAGAATAAATTGTGGAAATATTTAGAAGTTTGTATAATAAAAAATAATCATTCCATCTAATGGAAAACTGCAAAGACCAGACTGAGTCAATTTTCCAAAAGCAGATAAAATGCCCACTCCTCCATTTTATTACTGAACACAATGTGACAATTTGCTAGAAGATAAGGTATAATCAGGATTTTTTTTTGGGGGGGGGGTCCTGGGGTTTGAACCCAGGGAGGGGCATCCTATCTCCAAAGCTACACTCTCAGCCCTGGTTTTTTTTTTTTTTTTTTGGTGGTACTGGGGTTCCTGGAAGCCCTTCTACCTCCAGGCTACACTCCCAGACCTATTTTTTTTACATTTTTATTTTGGAAACAGGGTCTCCTAAGCCAGCGCGCGCGGCTGGCTTCGAACCTGCGCGACCCTCCTGTCTCTGTCTCCCAAGCGCGGGGATTACAAGTGTGCACCACCACGCCCAGCAGCCCTGTTATTTTACTTTTTTTTTTTTTTTTGTGGTACTGGGGGTGGAACCCAGGGGCTTTCTACCTCTGGGCTATACTCCCAGACCTATTTTTATATTTTATTTGGAAACACAGTCTCACTAAGTTGCTGAGAGCCTCACTAAGTACTTAAGGCTGGCTTCAAACCTGTGCAATCCTCCTGTCTCAGCCTCCCAAGTGCGGGATTACAGGTGTGCGCCACCATGCCCGGGCTTATTTACTTTTTTAATTTTTATTTATTTTTATTTTTTGTGGTACTGGGGATGGAACCCAGGGGTATTCTACCTCCTAGCTATACCCCCAGCCCAATTTTTTATTCTTTATTTTGAAACAGGGTCTCACTGAGTTGCAAAGGGCCTCACTAAGTAGCTGAGGCTGTCTGTGAACCACAATCCTCCTATCTCAGCCTCTCAAATACTGGGATTACAAACGCGTACAACCACACACCCGGCTGTTATTTTTATTTTGAAACAGTTTCTCACTAAGTAACTGAGCACCTGTGATCCTCCTATCTCAGCTTCCCCAAACCAGGATTATAGACATGTACTACCAGGCCTAGCTCATAAGCAGATTTATAAACTTCATGGCCCAAAGAAAACACATCAACACCAAACCAAATTTTTCCTTCATATCCACCTAATAAGAATTTTTATTTTTCTTTCCATACAAAACCTAATAGGAAATTCTAACTACAAATAAGCTGTGACTTGTCCCGGTTTTTAGAGTTAAGAATTTAAATTTATCTTTGTGTCAGGAATGTTGTGAAAGCAGCGCTTCCTGTCACTGCTGTGGGGCCAGCTGAGCACTCGGCGTGCTAAGATCTTTGAAATGAACAAAGGAAACAACCCAGGTTACACGAATGATAGACATTAGCACTGTCTGAAAATAATGATTGGCGGACAGCCTCAGCTACTTAGTGAGGCCCTTTGCAACTCAGTGAGACCCTGTTTCAAAATAAAGAGTAAAAAATAGGAATGGGGGTGTCACTCAGAGGTAAATTCCCATAGGTTCCATCTCTAGCGCTTAAAAAAATTTAACAGGGTGTATTCATTTCGAGTGCCAGTCTGGCATGGAGCTGTATTCCTATTTTCTGTATTTCTATCTTTCTAATAAACTTCTTTAAATCTTCAAAATAAAAATTAACAGAAAGTTTGTTTGTCATACAAGAGACAAACTCTGTTGGACAGTGTGAGTTTGGCTTCGTTTATATATTTATTTATTTATTTATTTATTTATTTATTTATTTATTTATTTATTTATTTGCGGTGCTAGGGCATTAGGCCTCCGAGCTACACCCCCAGCCCGATTTTTTTTTTTTTTTTTTTTTTGTGGGTCTGGGGATGGAACCCAGGGGCATTCAACCTCAAAGCTGCACCCCCTGCCCTATTTTTTATTCTCACTAAGTAGCTGAGGCTGTCCACGACCATGATTGTCAGGTCTCCGCCTCCCGAATGCTGGGGTTACAAGAGTGCACCACGACGCCCGGCATTTATTTTTAAAGTCTTAGTACTTGTGATCCTTCTGGTCTCAGTTTCTCAAGCACGGGATCAAAGGCATGTACCACCACACCCACCTCAGTTTGGCTTTACAAAAGGCAGTATCTCCTAAGGGTCTGATTCTCTGGTTTGAAATTTTCCTATGAACAAGCATCAAGTTTGACACCTTAAAACAAATGAAAAAGCCAAGTGTGGTAGTACACGCGGTGATCCCAGTACTTGGCAGGCTAAGACAAAAAGATCATAGGTTTGAGGCCAGCCTCAGCTACGTAGTGAGGCCCTCTGCAACTCAGTGAGACCCTGTTTCAAAATAAAGAATAAAATATAGGGCTGGGAGTGTAGCTTGGAGGTAAAATGCCCCTGGGTTCCATCCCCAGTATCACAAACACATAAATACATACATACATACATACATATATACATACAAATTTTGGTTTTGTTAATTTTAAGTCACCAGATAAAACCTCCTATTAAAGCTGGGCATGGTGGTGCACACTTGAAACCCCAGGATTTGGGAGGCTGAGACTGGAAGATCACAGTTCGTGGACAGCCTCAGATACTTAGGCCCTCCACAACTTGTTGAGACCCTGTTTCAAAATAAAGAATAAAAAATAGGGCAGGGGGTGTAGCTCATAGGTCAAATGCCCTTGGGTTCCATCCCCAGGTCCACAAAAAAATTAATTATTTAATTAAAAGTAAATTAAGCTGGACATGGTTGCACATGCTTGTAATCCCCGCACTTGGAAGGCAGAGACAGAAGGATCGCACAGGTTCGAAGCCAGCTGCACTTGCTTAAGAGATCTTGTTTCCAAATAAAAATATAAAATAGGTCTGGGAGTGTAGCCCAGAGGTAGAAGGGCTTCCAAGAACCCCAGTACCACAAATAAATAAATAAATAAATAAATAAATAATAATAAATAATAAATAAAGTAAGAGTTAGGCATGGTGGTACATGCTTGTAACCCAGAATTCGGGAGGTTGAGACTGGAGGATCGTGGTTCGCAGACAGCCTCAGCTATTTAGTGAGGCCCTCCATAACTTAGTGAGACCTTGTTTCAAAATAAAGAATAAAAAATAGGGCAGGGGGTGCAGCTTGGAGGTCGAATGCCCCTGGGTTCCATCCCCAGACTCGCAAAATAAAATAAATAAATAAATAAATAAAGGCCGTGGTGGCATACGCTTATAATCCCTGCATTTCGGAGGCTGAGATAGGAGGATCACACAGGTTCGAAGCCAGCCATGCTGGCGTAAGAGACCCTGTTTCAAAAAAAAAAAAGAAATAGGTCTGGGAGTGTAGCCCGGAGGTAGAAGGGCTTCCAGGAACCCCAGTACCACCAAAAAATAAATAAATAAATTAAATTAAATTAAATAGGTCTGGGAGTATAGCCCGGAGGTAAAAAGCCCCTGGGTTCCACCCCCAGTACCACCAAAAAATAAATAAAAAATAAATTAATTAATTAAAAAATAAAAACCCCCTTCTATTATTAGAATCTACTTAACAATGAGCCCCAGGGAAGAATTCACTGCCCCCACATTTGGGAGAAAGAGAAGTGACACACAAAAGCTGTTATCAGTAGCCGGGCATGGTGGTGCAAACTTGTAACCCCAGCATTCAGGAGGCTGAGACCAGAGGATTGATCGGAGGACTGTGGTTCGCAGACAGCCTCAGCTACTAAGTGAGGCCCTTTGCAA
This sequence comes from Muscardinus avellanarius, assembly GCF_963383645.1. Taxonomy (NCBI): domain Eukaryota; kingdom Metazoa; phylum Chordata; class Mammalia; order Rodentia; family Gliridae; genus Muscardinus; species Muscardinus avellanarius. Next base: position 150,545,412 of record NC_137789.1, on the reverse strand, counting down.
CTCAGCGAGACCCTGTTTCAAAAATAAAAAATAGGGCTGGGAGTATAGCTCAGAGGTACAATGCCCCTGGGTTCCATCCCTAGCAGTACAAAAAAAAAAAACAAAAAAAAAAAAAAACAAAAACCCAAAACTGTTATTACTAATCCCACCTGCATCCCTAACATGTCTGGTTCTACAAGGAAAGACGCTATGTTCCAAACAATGACAAACCCCTCCAGGTTCCGCACGGCAGGTAAGCAGAGCCTGAAGCCAACAGTGTGCTCACATCTCATGTCGACAGCACAGAACTCACCTTTCGCAAGTGGAGCAATGGCGATCTCACTATCTGCCAGATTCACAAACACATCGTAGAGGTCTGGTCGGCTGCTCACCTCCAAGTCTACAAATCCAGCGATGTAACCTGCGTGACACAGACGGTCAAATGACTGAGGCGGGGAGCAAACATACCATGGTGCATCAATGCTGAGTGTGGTGGTGCACGCTTGTAATCCTAGTACTTGGGAGTCTGAGACAGGAGAATCTCAGGTTCAAGGCCAGCCTCAGCAACTTAGCAAGGCTCTTACAACTTAGTGAGACCCCATTTCAAAAAATAAAATAATAGAGCCAGGCGTGGTGGCGCACGCTTGTAATCCCAGGATTCGGGAGGCTAAGACTGGAGGATTGCGGTTCGCGGACAGCCTCAGCTACTTAGTGAGGCTCTCTGCAACTAAGTGAGACCCTGTTTCAAAATAAAGAATCAAAAATAGGGCAGGGGGTGTAGCTCGGAGGTCAAATGCTTCTGGGTTCCCACCCCAGACCCATAAAAATAAAGTAAAATAAAAAAAGGCGCACACCTCTAATCCCAGCATTTGGGAGGCTGAGGCAGAAGGATCACGGTTCAAAAACAGCTTGGAGGTAGAAAGCCCCTGGGTTCCATCCCCAGTACCGCAAATAAAGAAAAAAGAAAAAGAAAAAGAAAGAGAAAAAGGAACACACTCCAAACAAAACCAATGTGCTCAGTGACGCAGCACTTGCCTAGCATGCGCTAGGCCCTGGGCCCAATCCCTAGTATCACAACAAAAAGAGAGGGAGACGAAGCACGAATGCTCCTTCCTCGGGATGCTCGTACCTGCGCACGTGTGCAGGGCTTCCAGCTCGTCGGCGTTAAGGTGCACATAAGGATGCAGGATGGTCCAGTCCTGTCGGTGCCACACCAGGGCAGGCAGCGTCCTGCAGAAGCAAGGTAAGAACTCAATGAACCTGCTTGCTGGTCCACATCCAAGAGACTTGCCTGCCCCTTGTCCTTTTCCGGTGGAGGAAACTGAGAAGGTATAGTCCTTTGGCAAGTCAGGGGCAGAGGTGAGGCCATGCCCCAAAGTGCTAAGACCTCCGGGCTTCACATTAAAGCAAGGCCATGTTCTTTTTTTTTGTGTGTGTGTGTGTGGTACTGGGGGTAGAACCTGTTAGGTTTAAGTCCCCACGGGTGCATGGGGTGGGGCCGGAAGCCAGGAGGCAGGAAGGACCCGCCTCCTTACCCCGCTTCCCATGGAGGAGACCACTCCCCTCGATATAAAGGAGATGCTGCTATCTCACAGAGGGACACTTCTACTCTCGTGGGAGGGAACTGCCCAGGAAAGGTGCGCTGGCCCTCTGGACTAATAAACGGCTCATGGCATCTATACCAGAAGGCTCCACGTATCTGTGTGCGCCAAGGAACACGCCCTGCATATTTAATCTATCAGAACCCAGGGGCTTTTCTACCTCCAGGCTATACTCCCAGACCTATTTTATACTTTATTTGGAAACAGGGTCTCACTAAGTTGCTGAGAGCCTCACTAAGTAGCTGTGGCTGGCTTCGAACCTGCACGATCCTCCTGTCTCAGCCTCCCAAGTGCAGGGATCACAAGCATGTGCCACCACACCCGGCTAAAGCCATGTTTTAAACTTGGCTTTTGGAATTGGAGTAGTGGCCAAGGCTTGTAATCCCAGGTCTTGAAGGCTGAGACAGGAGGATCTCGGGTTTGCAGCTAGCCTCAGCAACTTAGTGAGGATCTCTATAACTTAGTAAGACCCTGTTTCAAAATAAAAAAATAAATAAAATAAAATAGGGTTAAGGGCATGGCTCAGAGGTAGAATGCTCTGGGTTAAATCCCCAGTACTACACACAAAAATACAAAACAAAAAACAAACAAAATAAGCTGCATGGGCCGAGCGTGGTGGCGCATGTTTGTAATCCCAGTACCTGGGAGGCTGAGACAGAAGATCCTGGCTGGTTGCCAGCCTCAGATACTTAGTGAGGCCCTCCACAACTTAGTGAGACCCTATTTCAAAAATAAAGAATAAAAAACAGGGCTGGAGGGGTGTAGCTCAGAGGTAGAATGCCCCTGGGTTTCATCCCCAGCACCACCAAAAAAAAAAAAAAAAAAAAAAAAAAAAAGCCAGGCGTGGTGGCGCACGCTTGTAATCCCCACACTTGGGAGGTGGAGACAGGAGGATCACGCAGGTTCGAAGCCAGCTGCGCTGGCTTAAGAGACCCTGTTTCCAAATAAAAATATTTAAAAAAACATAAGTGTCTGGGAGTGTAGCCTGGAGGTAAAAGGGTTTCTGGGAACCCCAGTACCACCAAAAACAAAAAACAAAACAAACAAACAAAATACAAGCTGCTTTTAGAGTTAAGATTAGCTACAAAAAGTTCAAGGTGAAGAAGTTTCCAAAGACCTGGAAAGAGTGATGGACCTAAAGTCTTTCAAACATCCTACACTGCAGACCGCCACAGAGAGGGACCCTGGGTAAAATTCAAAGTGGTCCCTGCAAAAAAGAAATTTCCTGCAAGTTTCCCATTTAAACTTAAAAGTCTAGTCAAATTTGCAAGCCACATTTTGTTTGTTTTCAGACAACATAAGAACCATAGGAAGGTATGCCAAATGCAATTGTGCTTTGGAACCCCCTGGGGCCCTGTGAAATCTCAGAAGCTATGGACACCCAGTTTAAGAAGCATAAACACAGAGGGAGCCAGGTGTGGTGGTGCACGCCTGTAAGACTGCAGGTTCAAGGATAGGTTTAGCAAGTAGTGAGACTCTCCTCAACCTAGCAAGATCTTATTTCAAATAAAACTAAAAAATAGGTTGGTGGGGTAGCTCAGAGGTAGAATGTCCCTGGGTTCAACTCCCAGTGCCACAAACTATAAATATAAATAAAAAATAAAATAGGCTGGGGGTACAGTTCAGAGGTAAAACATTCCAGGGTTCAATCCCCAGTATCACAAACAACAAAGAGTCTGATAAAACTGAAGTGAAAGCCGGGCATGGTGGTGCACGCTTGTAATCCCAGCATTTGGGAGGCTGAGATCAGAGGATCATGGTTCACAAACAGCTTCAGCTACTTAGTGAGGTCCTTTGCAACTCAGTGAGACCCGGAGGCGGAGACAGGAGGATAGTGCTGGTTCGGAGCCAGCCTCGCTGGCTTAAGAGACCCTGCTCCCAAATAAAAAAATATAAAATAGGTCTGGGAGTGTAGCCCAGAAGTAGAAAGGCTTCCAGGAACCCCACTATCACCAAAAAAAAATAAATAAATAAAAAATTGGGCAGGGGCTGTATCTCGGAGGTCAAATGCCTCTGGGTTCCATCCCAGACCCGCAAAAAAAAAAAAAAAACTGAAATGAAGGATCAACTTACTTAAAATAGGGGGGCCAACTACCCAGGTATGGTGGCACACACCTGCAATCCCAGTATTTGGGAGTCTGAGACAGGAAGATTGCAGGTTTGCAGCCAGCATCAGCTTTTTTGTGAGGCCCTCCACAACTTAGTGAAACTGTGTTTCAAAATAAAGAATAAAAAATAGGATTTGGGTATAGCTCAGAATAGAACGCTTCTCAATCCAATTCTCAATACTGAAAAAAAAAAATAATAATGATAATAATGGCCAGGCATAGGGGTACACACTTGTTATGCCCCTGGGCACATTAAAAATAAATACATTAATTTTAAAAAATAGTACTATTTCCAAAGTTAAAGAATAAGCAGAGCTGGGCATGGTGGTGCATTCGTATGCTTATAGTTCCAGTATTTATGAGGCTGAGACAGGAGGATCGTAGGTTCGAGGACAGCCTCAGCAAGCAGTGAGACTCTTATCAACCTAGTGAGACCCTGTTTCAAAATAAAAAATAAAATAGGACTGGAGGTGTAGCTCAGAGGTAGAAAGCTTTTGGCCCCCAGTGCCACAATAAAATGAAATAAATAAATCGTCCAGGGCCAGGCATGGTGGCACATGCCTATAATCCCAATACCTTGGAGGCTAAGATGGGAGTATTGCAGGTTCGAGATCAGTCTCAGCAACTTGGCAGGACCCTGTTTCAAAACACAAAAATAAAATAGGGCTGGGGTGTAGCTTGGAGATAGAATGCCCTAGGTTCAGTCCCCAGGACATCATCATCATCATCACCATCATCAAAACAATCTGTCCATATTCAGTGATCTTGAACTACTAGGTCTAAACTTAAACATTTAACTGTCTGCCAAGAAAGTTCACAATTTTTAGGAATTACTGACAATACCTGGTAAACTCCTGGACAGCTTCTATTTTAGGGTGATAGACGACAATTCGTTTTTTTAGCATCAGTGCAGTGTGTAAGATAACAGTTTCCATTCCAAACTGTGACACAACGTCTAAAGAGGGATTACAATGTTATTGTATTAAATATTACACAACGGCAAAAGTTTATCAGGAAAAGTTCTTATCATATGAATGCAAAATTATTTTTAATACAGAGAAAAATATTAGGAACTGCTGTAGACACAAAAGCACCCCAATTTGGTGGATAGGAACGTTTGTCGATATGCTGGTCGTGTAGACGAAGCCCCAATTCTATGAAGGACAGCCAACATCTTTCTGTGTCATGAAAAATTCATAATTAAGTTGGGTTTGGTGGCACACACTTGTAATCCCAGCTACCTGGGAGGCTGCGGCAGTACTGAAATAAATAAAAAATGTTCACTACCCTTCTCTATGCCATTACTTCAGTCCTTTTCAGCTAGCTTAAAGAACATGAAGCACACACCTCAGGAAGCACAAAGGACAGAACAAGCAGGTACTGTGGGAGGATGGGGACAAGGGAGCGTCTCAGAGCTCCCCTCTCCTCTCTGTCAGCACCCGGAAGTCTGGGGCTTCGCCCCGGGCTGCTTCTGTAAGGTACTGTGGGAGGATGGGGATGAGGGAGTGCCTCAGAGCTCCCCTCTCCTCTCTGTCAGCACCCAGAAGTCTGTGGCTTCGCCCTGGGCTGCTTCTGTAAGGTACTGTGGAAGGATGGGGACGAGGGAGCGCCTCAGAGCTCCCCTCTCCTCTCTGTCAGCACCCTGAAGTCTGGGGCTTCGCCCTGGGCTGTTTCTGCATTCTGGATTTCCAGCTGCATCGGGGACTCTAGGCTGTGGCTTGAGCTTCCAGACGGAAGAGCTAACTGATAAATTCTAGGAAAAGAGAAATCATGGAGGTGTCATAGTTTGGGCACAGTAGCATGTCTGTAATCCCAGTATTTGGGAACCTGAAACAGGAGAATGACAGGTTCAAGGACAGTCTCAGCAATTTAGCAAGACTCTGAGCAACCTGGTGAGACACTATTTCAAAAGAAGAAATAAACAGTACTGGTAGTACAGCTCAGAGTAGAATGCACCTGGGTTCAATCCCCAGTACCAAAAATAAAAACTGTAAAAAGGGGCTGAGGGAGCTGGGTGTGGTGGCGCACACTTGTAATCCCAACATTTGGGAGGCTGAGACTAGAGGATCACGGTTCACGGACAGTCTCAGCTACTTAGTGAGGCCCTCTGCAATTTAGTGAGATCCTGTTTCAAAATAAAGAATAAAAAATAGGGCAAGGGGTGTAGCTAGGAGGTCGAATGCAAAAAAATAAAAAATAAAAAATAAAAAAGGGAGCCGGGCATGGTGGTGCACGCTTGTAATCCCTGCACTTAGGAGGCTGAGACAGGAGGATCGCACAGGTTCGAAGCCAGCCTCAGCTACTTAGTGAGGCTCTCAGTAACTCAGTGAGACCCTGTTTCCAAATAAAATAGAAAATAGATCTGGGAATATAGCTCAGAGGTAGAAAGCCTCTGGGTTCCACCCTCAGTACCATAAAAAAAAAATAATAAAAATAAATAAGAAAGGGGCTGGGGAAGCTGGGTGTGGTTGCGCATGTTTGTAATCTCAGCATTTGGGAGGCTGAGACAGAAGGATCACTCTTTGTAGACAGCCTCAGCTAATTAGTGAGGCCCTCTGCAACTTAGTAAGACAATATCTCAAAATAAAGAATAAAAATTAGAGCTGAGGGTATAACTCGGAGGTAGAATGCCCCTCAGTTCCATCCCCAGTACCACAAAAAGAGGCTGGTGGGGAGGGGACTGGGGCCATAGCTCAGGTAGAATGCCCCTGGATTCAATCCCCAGTAGCCCCCTCAAAAAAGACAAAACTCAAAAAAGAAAAAAAAAGAAAAAGAAAAATATGGAAGTCAGTGGAGCTCTTGAGCCATGAAGTTCAAGCTGCTTGTGAATAAACATTCCATCATGGTGTGTGTGTGCGCGTGCGCACGCGAGCGTGTACTTGCTAGGCAAGTGCTCTGCCAGTCCTCTTTGTTGAGACAGGACCTCACCAGGCTGCTCAGGCCAGCCTCTACCGTGTGATCCTTCTGTTTACCCTCTAGGGTAGCTGGGATTACTGATGTGCTCCACACACCGCTGAAAGAATGTTTCTACGATTATAGAATGTATGGAAAGGAAGGCCACAAACACGTTTTCCTTTGACAGAGTGTGGAAGCTAGGGAGAAAATGGGTCATAGGAGGAACTGTAGGTAATGGGAGGGGAAGAGAGGACTCCCCAACACACACGAAGTACATTCACAAACATGTCAGTCAATCACTAGGCTCGACATGAGAAGGGAGAGGGAAGGAGTGAAGTGGGAAGTGGGGAAGGCTACAGGCGTGCTCTGTGCGTGCACGCCTCTACATCTGGTACCCCATTCAGATGTTTGATTACGAAGCACCAACAAAATAAATAACTGAAAAAGAGAATTCTAACCCGCGAGGAAACACGAGTTCGGGGCTCCTATGAAGGAGGCGCTCGACGCAGACGAAAGGCAGGAAGGACGACACGGCAGGGTCAGGGGAGCTGAGCCGCCCTGGGCAGCCGGAGATGTTCCTGTTGGCCCGCGTTTTGTTTCTGCTCTTCCTTCTTCTCTTACCTTTGATGGAACCTGCAAGGTACGCCTTCCGAGCGTCAAAGTCCTTGCTGAGGAACGAGCCATTTTCTTCGCTCTGGCATACCCCCTTGGTGAGAACTGCAATGTAGCTCTCCATCATCTTAACGGGGCTCCCGTGCTTCAGGTACCTCCTGTAAGACAGGACAGGAAGTGGCGGCGCTCCGACCCTCAGGGACCGAGGCTCAGCTCCCAAAGACACAGCACTCCAGAGGCTTCGGGAGGCCAGAGTCTTTCCCAACACGCATCACTTCTCCAACTGCTCATTCATTGTGTGGTATGGGGGGAGCCCAGGGCCTTCTGCCCCCAGCTACACCCCCAGCCCTGTTTTATTTTTTATTTGGAAAACAGAGTCTCACTAAGTTGCTGCGGCTGTTCCTGAATCTGCAATCCTCCTGGTCTCAGGCTCCCAAGTCCTAGAATGACGTGCACCACCTCGCCAACTTCCTTTCCTTTTCTTTCTCTCTCTCTCTCTTTTTTATTTATTTATTTACTTATTTTTGTGTGTGTGGTACTGGGGGTGGAACCCAGAGGCTTTCTACCTCCGGGCTATACTCCCAGACCTATTTTATACTTAATTTGGAAACAGGGTCTCACTAAGTTGCTGAGAGCCTCACTAAGTAGGTGAGGCTAACTTCGAGCCTGTGCGATCCTCCTGTCTCAGCCTCCCAAGCGCTGGGATTGCAAGTGTGTGCCACCACGCCCGGCTCCCAACTTACTTTCTAATGTACACAATAAGTGTATTGAATAAAAAAAACACTTCACAGATATTTCTTTGAAGGCAGCACTCCTTAAATCTGGAGCAAAGTGCTATGGTCCTCTACAGCATGGTAACTGACAACAGGCCTGCTGAGGCCCCACTATTCCCCAGAATATCACAGCCTCATCTTTTTAGGTCTTCTGTTCACAACTGCTGCTCTTAGTCATGCGACTCTGTTTTATTGCTGCAATTTCCTTTGACAAGAAAGGAGTTTTATGCATTGTTCACAGAGAAAGCAGTAATTAGCTGTAGAACCCATACTTATTATCAGAGCTCCCAGAGCTAGCTATATTTAGATAATTAAGAAATCCAAGCTCTTCTAAGTTCCCAGTGATAAATGTGCATTACAGATATTCGTCATCAAGTTTAGACTTCAGAAAATGCTGACAGGAAACCAGCTGCATTCATAGCTCCCACAAGGAGGCCGTCTCTTCCCCTCAAGATCTCTTCCTGTGAGCAACTAAAACTAAACTTAAAAAGCTTGATGTAGGGCCGGGGGTAGCTTAACAGTAGAGTGTACGCACACGCACGGCCTGTGCAAAGTTCTAAGTTCAAGCTCCAGCTCCAAAACCAGAAGGGGAAAAAAAGACGTGAGCAGGTCTACATGGGCCTTTCAGCAGCTGATGTGATAGAAAAATCAGGAATAAAAACTGATGTTTAAATGGCTTGAAATTTGCATTTATTGTAGACTAAGTGAAAAAGTTAGTGCTTTTCTTCTTCTGTTTCTTGTTTTATTTTGTTTTTAGGTAGGGCCACGCCCTGGTGTTCAGGCTGGTCTTAAACTCCTGAACTCAAGGCCTCCTCCTGCCTTAGTGTCCCAAGTGCTGGGACTACAGGTGTGGGCCACTGAGCCCAGGTTATATTTAGTGTTTTTACTGATTACTGAATTTTATTGAGCATCAGTTCTTTTTTATTTCAATTCAAAAACTGAAGAAGAAAAAGGTGGACAACGACTACAGTGGGCAATCATACATGGGAACTCTGGGGGGTGTAAAGAAGAGCCAGGCACACTGATGCATGCCTATAATCCCAGCAACTCAAGAGGCGGAGGCAGGAGGATCCCAACTCAGGGTCAGCCCTGGAAACTCAGCGAGACCCTGTCATAAAAAGAAAAAGAAGAAAAAAAAAAGAGCCGAGTGTGGTGACACATGCTTGTAATCCCAGGACTTGAAAGGACAAGATAAAACAATCCCAGGTTCGAGGACAGCCTTAGTAAGCACTGAGAATCTCATCAATTTAGAGACTCTGCTTCAAAATAAAAATACTATAGAGACCCTGTTTCAAATTAAAACTAAAGCCAGGTGTGGTGGTGCATGCTTGTAATCCCTGCACTTGGGAAGCTGAGACAGGAGAACTGCACAGGTTCGAAGCCAGCCTCAACTACTTAGTGAGGCTCTCAGCAACTTAGTGAGACCCTGTTTCCAAATAAAGTATAAAATAGATCCAGGCGTGGTGGTGCATGCTTGTAATCCCAGCATTTGGGAGGCTGAGACAGGACGACTGCATGGGTTCGAAGCCTGCCTCAGCTACTTATTGAGGCTCTTTGTAACTCAGTAAGACCCTGTTTCAAAATAAAGAATAAAACATAGGGCTGGGAGTGTCACTCAGAGGCAGAATGCCCCTGGGTTCCATCTCCAGTACCGCAAATAAATAAATAAATAAATAAATAAATAAATAAATAAAATAAAATAGGTCTGGGAGTATAGCCTAGAGGTAGAAAGCTCCTGGGTTCCACCCCCCAGTGCCACAAAATACATAAATAAATAAAAATAAAAATAAAATAGGGCTGGGGTGTAGCTCAGAGGTAGAATGCCCCTGCGTTCAATCTCCAGTACCAAAAAAAAAAAAAAAAAAAAAATCCAGGTATTCTGACATACGCCTGTAAAGCCACTACGTGGGAGGCTGAGAGAAGATCACAGGCTCAAGAACAACCTCAAGTAGAGAGACTCCAATGAGGAACTCATCAACCTGCTGAGACCCTGTTTCAAAATTAAAAGCAAACAGGGGTAGGGGTATAGCTCAGAGGCAGAAAGCCCCTGGGTTCAGCCCCCAGTACCACAAAAAAACAAACAAAAATTATGTGTTTTATTACCACCCAAAAAAAACCATTAACAGTATAAAACAGAAGTAATATACAGTCATGAAGAATACAAACATAAGAGGCCAGTGGGATAAAATGACTTCCTAGGTGACAATCAAGGCCCATGAGAGAGACACACAGGGCAGAGAAGAGAACCTCTGAACCCTCATGAAGTGCCGCCAGAGGACCTGGCCAGGTAGACAGCCACGGCTGCCGCAGCCGGTCTGGGAAGCTGAGCCCAGCTGTGACTAAAACTCTGCTTCCCTCCCTGCCACTCAACTGCAGTGTCTGGAGGATGAAGGCCGTCCACAGAGGACATCACCCGGCCACAGCCTGCATGTGAGGCCGCTCTCCCGTGAGCAGCACGCTCTGAGAGGCTGCCGCCTTGCTTCTCTCCCCACGTTAACTGCACCATCAGGAAAAGTGCTTGTGCATGTGTGCATGGGCGTGCAGACACACGCACAGGAGGCAGGGTATATGCACGAGTCAGGCTGAGCACGCAGGCCGGGACGAGACAGGGGCACAGGCTCAGACTTGTGCCTTCTACCCGGAGATGAGAAGAGCCCAGAATGCTACGGGGGCATGGCACTGCCAGCTAGCAGCCCCAGGCGGGAAGCGGGGCCTGAAGCAAGCCTGCCCCTGGACCTCAGAATGTCTCCCGTGGATTCCACCCAGTGAACCAGCCCTGACTCAATCCAAAGAAATGGGAGGCCAGTGTTTGTTCAAAAACGCCCCTTTAGTGCTTTTAGTTTATGGCTTCTGGATAGCGTCTCTTCCAGCAGTAATAAGCTCCCTTTATGTCTGCACCCTGGTAGGAGACAGCTGTTTTATTCCAGTGAGCCACACACCTGGAATTTGCCTTATGACAGCAAGAATCTTTCTCACTGTAGCTAGCTGCACATACGGTAATACCATACTTAGTCAAATACAATCTAATCAACCCTTTGTGTAATGAGAGGATTTTTGTTTTCCTTTTTTTTCTTTTCTTTTGGGGCACTGGGATTGAACCCAGGGGCATTCTGCCTCCAAGCTACACCCCCAGCCCATTTATGTTTTGTTTTGAAATAGGGCCTTGCTAGGTTGCTGAGTCTCACTACCTGCTGAGGCTGGCTGTGAACCTGTGGTCCCCCTGTCTCAGCCTTCCAAGTACTGGGATTACAGGCATGCACCACCATGCCTGGCTCGGGATAGTATATTTTATTTTATTTTTGTGGTACTAGAGATGCGACCCAGGAGGCAGGGTATATATAGAGATGCATTGTACCTCCAACCTACACCCCCCGCCCTATTTTTTAGTCTTTTTATTTTTTGAAACAGGGTCTCACTGAGTTGCAAAGCGCCTCACTAAGTAACTGAGGTGTCTGTAAACCGCGATCCTCCAGTCTCTGCCTCCTGAATACTGGGATTACAAGCGTGCGCCAGACCCCAGGCTGGTATATTTTAGATAAATATTTCCAATGGCTAGAATGAAACTGACAGTCAACTTGAATTAGAATTGATCAGTGATTCAGAATTTCCCAGTCCTTCAGCATTCCAGCTAAGAAATATTTTCCTGAGTTTCAACAAAATTCAAAATATTCACTGACTTTCCCTAAAACGACTGTCACACACAGATGGACACATACGAACCAGCCTGCCACTTAATTTAGCCATCCTGTTAAGAAGACCCCTGGATTCAAAGTCAGTAGAAGTAATACTCCAAAATGGCAAGTAACCCAGGACACCCAGGAACTCTAAGAGTTGGCAAGCTGCTTGTTCTCCCCCCCACGCCGCCCCACTTTCCCAAATTAGAGGAGACACTGATAAGCAGAGGAGGAAGCCTGACTTTAGGAAAGAGCCTCTGAAGAGCCACTGGGGCAAGTCAGGTGGCGGGGCTGAGGTTGCTTCCTCCCTGTAGAAGCTGACTGTGCAAGTATCAGGTGGGAGCTTTATTTTGGCATATTAACATTTAACACAGTTTTCATACAGACCTACACAATATCCTAGCGAAGGCAGCATATTTCTCTGGGTTAAAATCTTTGGCGGTCAGTACAATAGAAAAATGAGTCACCTGTCCAGAAAAAGAAACAAAGAAACAATAAAAGTTCACCTGTTAAAGATAACTTACTGAAATTTAAGAGGCTTTAATAGAATGAAAATTTTATTACTTTCTTCTTGCAAACTTCTTGTACGAGATATACTAGCATTAGAAGGAAAAGACCAAAATATAAAATGTTCTCACTTGTTCTTCTATTATACGTGTATGTACATATGTGTGTGTATATATGTATTAATATACATATTTAAATTCCTATATAAGAACATAACAGTTTTAGAAAAAACTTTTTTTTTCAAAAACACAAAAACAAACCAGGTATGGTGGCACACACTTTTAACTCCAGTAACTGGCTGAAACAGGAGGATCTGGGTTTGTGCCAGCCTCAGGTACTTAGTGAGGCCCTCCACAAGTTAGTGTTACTCTGTTTCAAAATAAAGAATAAAAAACGGGGCTGGGGGTTAGTGTAGCTCAGAGGTAGAATGCCCTTGGGTTCAATCCCCAGTACTGCAAAAATAAATAAACAAGCTGAGTGTGGTGGCTCATGTTTGTAATCCAGTACTTGGGAGGCTGAGACAGGAGGATCATGCAAGTTCGAAGTGATCACGCAAGTTTGAAGTCATCCTCAGCTATTTAGTGAGACCCTGTTTCCAAATAAAATGTAAAATAGGTCTGGGAATGTAGCAGCCCAGAGGTAGAAGGCCCCTGGCTTTTGAAAGAAAGAAAGAAAGAAAGAAAGAAAGAAAGAAAGAAAGAAAGAAAGAAAGAAAGAAGGAAAGAAAGAAAGAAAGGTATTGAAGAAATCTGTTTGTTTTGGGTACTGGGGATTGAATCCAGAGGCATTCTACCTCTAAGCTATGTTCAAGACCAGCCTCAGCAACTTAGTGAGACTCGGCATCTTGGTGAGACCCTGTTCCAAAAAAAAGATAAAAAAGTGAGCCAAGGGTGTAGCCCAGATGTAGAAAGAAAGAAAGGTATTGAAGAAATCTGTTTGTTTTGGGTACTGGGGATTGAATCCAGAGGCATTCTACCTCTAAGCTATGTTCAAGACCAGCCTCAGCAACTTAGTGAGACTCGGCATCTTGGTGAGACCCTGTTCCAAAAAAAAGATAAAAAAGTGAGCCAAGGGTGTAGCCCAGATGTAGAATACCCCTGAGCTCGATCCCCAGCACAACACATACAAAAAGTGCACCACGAATAAGGTCTAATGCTAAGAGTTACTAGAGTAATCTTATATTGCTTTAAATATCTTTTGCTTTTTTACCTTAATGCAAGTCATACCTTTTTCAAAACGGAAGAATCTGGAACTTCAACTGTTGTGATATAAAACCATGTCCTTCTGTACTGACCAAAGACAAAGGGGTGGAGAAGCCTGTTTTCATCCGCAAGGCAGCATTTTCTGAGCAGCAGATTCCTTAGCGTAGCTGTCGTGGAAGGGTAACACCACACCCACAGAACTTCTCCATTGGTGTCCTTTTCTACGGTGGAAAGATGGTCACTGTGAGAATGCCAAACAGCAGCAAGGAAGCGAATTGATTGGTTACTTAGAGGCACTTACTGGAATCAGTTTTAATACCCCATTTTACAAAGCAACCCAGAGCACTTGAGATCCCAAATGCTCGTGAACTCATGATTTTGAATTTTAGACCACCTGAGTAAAGGCTTTTTTTTTTCTTTGCTGTAATGGAGATTGAACCCAGGGGCATTCTACCTCTGAGCTACGCCCCTAGCCCTATTTCTTCTTCTTCTTCTTTTTTTTTTTTTTTTTTGCAGGTCTGGGAATGGAACCCAGGGACATTTGACCTCAGAGTTACATCCCCTGCCCTATTTTTTTATTCTTTATTTTGAAACAGGGTCTCACTAAGTTACAGAGGGCCTCACTAAGTGGCTGAGGCTGTCTGCGAACCACGATCCTCTGGTCTCAGCCTCCCGAATGCAGGGATCAGAAGCATGCACCACCATGCCTGGCTATTCTTCATTTTGAAACAAGGTCTCACACTAAATTGCAGAGGGCCTCACTAGGCAGCTGAGCCTGGCTGTGAACCTGTGATGTTCTGGTCTCAGCCTCTCAAAGTATTGGGATTACAAGAGTGTACCAGTAGTAAAAAGCGTTTTATAACAAATCATGAATGAAAATGTAGACTGAGATATTTGGTAGAGTTCCTCCCTATCTTTTCCCACATGGATGCTTATTTACTTACAATTACATTAAGTTTTTATCTAGTTGAAAATAAAATCTTTAATAAATACGTAGAAAAGGTGAAAAAAAAAAGAGAATAGCTGGGCCCGGTGGCGGTTGTAATCTCAGCATTTGGGAGGCAGAGATCGGAGGATCGTGGTTTGTGAAGAGCCTCAGCTATTTAGCAAGGCCCTTGGCAAGTCTGAGATCCTGTCTCAAAAAATAAAAAAAGACTAAAAATAGGACTTGGGGTGTAGTTTGGAGGCAGAATTCCCCTGGGTTCCATTCCTGGTATGGCGAAAAGAAAAGAAAAGAAGAGAAAAAAGAAAGAAACAAACAAACAAAAAAAGAGGAGCCAAGCATGATGGTGATGGTGCATGCCCGTAATCCTAATACTTGGGAGTCCAGGGTAGGAGGATCACAGGAACTTAGTGAGGTCCTGCCCAACTTAGCGAGACCTTGTTCCAAATAAAAAATAATATAGGGCTGGGGAAGCTGGGCACGGTGATGCACACCTGTAATCCCAGCACTTGGGAGACTGACACAGGAGGATTACAGGTTTGAGGAAAGACTCAGGAAGGAGTGCGCTCATCAACCTGTTTCAACTGCAAGACCCTGTTTCAAAAGACAAATGCAATAGGGCTGTGGGTGTAGCTCAGAGGTAGAATGTCCCTGGGTTCAGCTCCCAGAACAACAACAACAAAAATCCAAATTGGTCTTCCTTTTTTCTTATGTGGGAGGGATATACCTCTCCTCCCATTATTATTATTAAAAAATATTTTGGGGGTACTGGTGATTGAACCCAGGAGCATTCTACCTCTATATTGTACCCCCTGCCTTCTTCTTAATTACTTATTTATTTGCGGGTCTGGGGATGGAACCCAGAGGCATTCGACCTCTGAGTTACACCTCCTGCCCAATTTTTTTCTTTATTTTTGAACCAGGGTCTCACTGAGTTGTGGAGGGCCTCAAGCGTGCAACACCACGCCCGACTTCTTTTAAATTTTTTAAAAACTTTTACAATTTTATTTTATTTTATTTTATCTTTTTTTTTTTTTTTGGTGGTACTGGGGGTAAAATAAATAAATAAGTAAATTTCCAAAGAGTCTCCCTAAATTGTTAAGTCTGGCTTTGAACCTATGATCCTCCTGTCTCAGCTTCCCGAATACTAGGATTACAGGCATGTATCACCACACCCAGCTAATTTTTTTTTTTTTCCAGGTCTGGGGATAGAACCCAGGGGCATTCGACCTCTGAGCTATACCCCCTGCCCTATTTTTTATTCTTTATTTTGAAACTGGGTCTCACTGAGCAAGGGGCCTCACTAAGTAGCTGAGGCTGACAGCCTCCCAAATGCTAGGATTACAAGTATGCACCACCACGCCCGGCTTAGACCTTGTTTTAAAATAAAAAATTAGCCGGGCATGGTGGAGCACGCTGGTAATCCCCATGCTTGGGAGGCTGAGACAGGAGGATCACACAGATTCAAAGCCAGCCTCACTGGCTTAAGAGACCCTGTTTCCAAAGAAAATATAAAACAGGTCTGGAGTGTAGTCCAAAGGTAGAAGGGTTCTATCCCCAGTACCACCAAAAAATTAAAATAAAAGGCCAGGCATGGTGGCGCACGCTTGTAATCCCTGCGTTTGGGAGGCTGAGACAGGAGGATCACACAGGTTCGAAGCCAGCCTCAGCTACTAAGTGAGGCTCTCAGCAACTTAGTGAGACCCTGTTTCCAAATAAAATATAAAATGGGTCTGGGAGTATAGCCCAGAAGTAGAAAGCCTCTGGGTTCCACCCCCAGTGCCACCAAAATAAAATAAAATAAAAATAAAATAAAAAATTAAGCTGGGTATGATGGCAAATGCTTGTAATCCCAGCACTTGGGTGTCTGAGACAAGAAGATTACAGGTTCACGGCCAGCTTCAGCATCTTGTGAGGCCCTCCACAAGTTAGTGAGACCTTTTCAAAATAAAGAATAAAATAGAGCTGGGGGTGTAGCTCAAAGGTAGAATGCCCCAGGCTTCCATCCCCAGTACTGAAAATAAATAAACTTTTTTTTTTTTTTTTTTTGTAGTACTGGGATGGAACCCAGGGGCTTTCTACCTCTGAGCTACACCCCAGCCCTATTTTTTATTATTTATTTTGAAACAGGGTCTCACTGAGTTGCAAATGGCCTAAGTAGCTGAGGCTGTCTGCAAACCGCGATCTTCCTGTCTTAATCTCTCAAATGCTGGGATTACAAGCATGTGCCATCACACCTGGCAAAAGATAAAAAATTAAATAGGGCTGATGGGTAGTTTCCCAGTAACACACACACACACACACACACACACACACACACACACACACACACACACACACACGTTATGGTCTGGAAGTGTAGTTCAGTAGAAGAGTATCCTTGGGCTCAATCCCCAGTACCACAAATAGTAAAAGTAAGTCAGCTGTAGGGGTTACACCTGAAATACCAGTACTTGGGAGGCTGAAACAGGAGAATCTTAAGTTCATGGCCAGCTTCAGCAATTTAGTGAGGCCCTCTGCAATTTTGTGAGATCTCGTTTCAAAATAAAAAAATATATATAGACAGGTGTGGTGGTGCACACTTGTACTCCCAGTACTCGGGAGGCCGAGACTGGAGGATTGTGGGTTCAAAGCCAACCTCAGCAATTTAGCAAAACCCTGTTTCCAAATAAAAAGTAAAATAGGGCTGGGGGCGTAGCTCACAGGTAGAATACCGCTCGGTTCAGTCTCTGAAGCATTTTTATTATTTACTTATTTACTTATTGAGGAACTGGGAATTGAACTCAAGAGTCATTCTACTTCCAAGCTACACCCCAGCTCTATTTTTCTTTTTTTCTCCTCTGTTTTGAAACAGGGTGTCACTAAGCTATGGAGGGCCTCACTAAGTAGCTGAGACTGGCTGCAACTGCAATCCTCCTGTCTCAGCTTTCCAAGTACTGGGATTACAAGCCTGTGCCACCACGCCAGGCTGAAGTGGTTTTAAAATCATATCAAGCTGGGTGTGATGGCGCATGCTTGTAATCCCAGCATTTGAGAGGCTGAGACAGAAGGATTGCGTAGCTTTGAAGCCAGTGAGACCCTGTTTCAAAATAAAGAATAAAAAAACAGGGCGGGGGTGTCGCTCGGAGGTAGCATGCCCTTGGGTTCCATCCCTAGTACCGCAAAAAAAAAAAAAAAAAAAATATATATATATATATATATATATATATATATATATAAAAAAGTGCATACAAAAGACAGTTTCCTGAAATGCATACAGGAAGCACTCTTTTGAGACACTGAAAAATAAACACATTCTTCCAGTTTTGTTAAGCCTAAGCTTACTTTCCCAGTTCTTGTACACTGGGAGAGATAGAATGGGTGTGTTAAAATCTAGGGAGAGTAAAACTTTCTCAAAGGGAATCATTCGTTCAAGCAACCCGTGCTCCGGGCACCGAGCAGCAGCGCCTGGAAGCCCCACCCGTCACGCGCGGCACTGGGCGGACACACACTCGGGTTTGTCCCAACGAACTTCTCCACCCACGAATTCCTCAAAGTCAACAGGCCCGCGAGTGGCTGCCGGGACCCCGCCACGCGCACGAGCTCGAGCTCGACCTCGGGATGGCGGAGTTCACCGCGGGCGCGGGGGTTCGGCGGCTCGGGGCCGGGGTCCCCATGCCGGCGCTGCCGCTTCCTCGCGCGTGCCGTGCTCGAAATGACAGCCTGGGGGGCGCGCGGCCGGCCAGCAGGCTCCAGCCGCCCGGCCCAGGCGGGGGCGCCGCGGCTCCCCGCGCCCCACGCGGCCCCGCCCGCCACCTCGGCCGCGCAGCGCGGGAGGAGCTCGCCGGCGTCCCGGGGCCCGCAGGCCTCACGCCAAGGAGGCCGGGCCGCAGCCTCCAGCCCCGGCCCGCCGCAGCGGGGACGCCGCCCGGGCGGAGGCGGGACTGGGCGCGGGCCTGCCCGCCGGGCGCCTGCGTCCTCACCGATCAGCCCGACTCCGAGCATCAGCTGGGTGTCCGCCGCCTCCGCCGCAGCCATCTTCCACCGCCGCCGCCGCGCGCCGCCAGGGCTCCGGCCGCAGGCCCCGCCCACCAGGCCCCGCCCACCGCCGGGCCCGCCCCGGCGACGGCCCCGCCCCCTCGGCCTCGTCTCACTCAGCAGCTGTGGGAATCTGCCATTCTGTGTCTTGGCCTCCTAAATACTGGGATTGCAAGCATGCGCCACCATGCCCGGTTCTCCTGATCCATTCTTGGGCCCTGAGCCTTTTCCTCAAGGGAGCAAGCGTGCGCCACCACGGCCGGCGTCATTTGATCTTTAAAATTTTTTACCAGCTGGGGGTGGTTTCACATCCCTGTAATCCCAGTACTTGGGAGGTTGAGCCTGGAGAATCTCAGGTTTGCGGACAGCCTCAGAAACCTAGAGAGCTGCTCAGCAGCCTACAGAGACCGGTTTCAAAAACAAAACAAAGCCGGGCGTGGTGGCGCACGCTCGTAATCCCAGCATTTGGGAGGCTGAGACAGGAGGATCGCGGTTCAAGGGTAGCCCCAGCTTCTACTTAGGCCCTCTGCAATTCAGTGAAATCCTGTTTCAAAATAAAAAATAAAAAATAGGGCTGGGGGTGTATCTCAGAAGTACAATCCCCTGGGTTCCATGCCCAGTACCGCAAAATAAATAAATAAGTAAATAAAAAGACAAAAAAAAAAAAATAGGGCTGCGGGGTGTAGCTAGGAGGTTGAATGCCCCTGGGTTCCATCCCCAGTACTGCAAGACAAAAGACAAAAAAGAAAACACAAAGCAAACAAACAAAAAATGCCACAGGAATGTAGCTCAGTGGTAGACTGCTTGCCTAGCATGTGTGAGGCCCTGGATTCAATTCCCAGGGCCTCAAAATATTGACAAAATACATTAATCCATAGAACCCAGATCTCTTTCCCCCACCTTATCAAGACTGAGTCTGACAGACACATTTAGCCCAAAGATGTTATCTAGTTTTGCGTGGCATGTGGGCTTAGGGAGTAATTTCTCACTAACTTAGCCAGAACCTGGGATTAGTAAAACTTGATCTGCCTTGCACAATGTGTATTGTGCAAACACTTGCAAAACAGACTGTCATGGGCTAAAGACTGGGGAGGCGAAGAGATGACCAGGGCAGAATTCTTGCCCATACTCCTACAATTCGGGAAAAAGCAGAAAGGGGGAGAGGGGAGGCATGAGCAGACTTATTGGTTCTAGGAATTCATCCCTGGAGATCCAGACCTGGGGAAAGTGGCACAGGCCGAGTCTCGGGTGGGTAGGATGACCGTGTCAGGTGGACTGTCAGGTAGACTGCCCTTGCTCTGCTGTCCTCGGTCCAGGGTCTACACTCTAAATAGTTCCTCAAGGCCCGTGGTGCCATCTTTGTGTCTGGCACATAGGAAGATTCAGAAAACAAATGAAGAAGAAGATGAGGAGCGACATAGCAAAGGGTTTGAGGAGCTGGTGGTGCAGGAGGGGAAGGGCAGGGAAGGCTGTGCCTAGCTCTGGTGGGACTGGAGGCTGGGGCGGAGGCGTGGCTTATGGGAAGGCAGATAACCAGGACTGAGGCCTCCCTCCCTGCCTCCCTCCTATTTCACCACCACAGTTAAGGGGCGAGGAAGAAGGTGCAAAGAGGAAGAGAGAGGCTTCGAAAAGTCAGCTCCAAACTGACCTCTCTGCTATTACAGATGGAGCTGGGCGGGGGAGGCAGACAAACTGAGTTCAAATCCCAGCCCTGCCGTCTTGGCTGGCAAACCCCACTCATGTGGACTATTCTTATTCTCTCCTTGACTTGTTTTCTCAGAGACTCAACACAGCTAATCATACTTTCCTCTGTGCTTTTCCCAATACAAGTATTTTTTTGGTTGGTTGGTTGGTTGGTTGGTTTTGTGGCACTGGAGATTGAATCAGGTGTGTTCTACACCCCCAGCCCTTTTTTCCTTTGCAGAGTCTTGCTAAGTTGCTAAGGCTGGCTTTGAACCTACGAACCTCCTTCTTAGCCTCCCAAGTAACAGGATTAAAGGATGCGCCACCATAAAGGATTTTATTTATTTATATTGTGGTACTGGGGATTGAACCCAGGGGGCATTCTACCTCTGAGCTATACTCCCAGCCTTATCCTGATTTTATTTTTAGTTTGAAATAAGGTCTCACTAGTTTGATGAAAGTCTCACTACTTGCTGAGGCTGTCTTCGAACCTACTATTCTCCTGTCTCAATCTCCCATGTACTGGGATTAAAGGTGTGTGCCATTTTGCCTGGCTCAAAAAGGTTTTGGTTTTTGTTGTGTTGTTGTTGTTCAGTACTGGGGATGAAACCTAGGGGCATTCTACCTCCAAGCTACATCCCCAGCTCTATTTTTTTTTATTCTTTATTTTGAAACAAGGTCTCACTAAGTTGCAGATGGCCTCACTAAGTAGAGGAGGCTGTCTATGAAAATGTAATCCTCCTTTCTCAGCCTTCCAAGTACTGAGATTACAAGTATATGCCATCATGCCTGACTCAAAAAAAAAAAGGTTTTAATTAGAAGAAATCTTTGTGCAAAATTTGTTGATAAGAATAGCCTTGAGCCGGGCGTGGTGGCACACGCTTGTAATCCCCACGCTTGGGAGGCAGAGGCAGAAGGATCGCGCTGGTTTGGAGCCAGCCTCACTGGCTTAAGAGACCCTGTTTCCACATAAAGTTAAAAAATAGGTCTGGAAGTTTAGCCCGGAGGTAGAAGGGCTTCCAGGAACCCCAGTACCACCAAAAAAAAAAAAAAAAAAAAAAAAAGAATAGCCTTGTATATGGTGCTCCCAGATCACTCCCAGAGTCAATGATTTGTTAGAAGAACTGTTAGGATTCGGCACATAGCTGTGCTCATGGCTATGATATATGACAGCCAGCAGGTGCAAAGAGGAACCAGTGAAAGAAAAAGACATGAGGGCTGATACCTGGAGGAAACTAGTCCCAAGCTCCCCGGGTGTCACACAGGATGACACACTTACGAAATGCATTGACCAGGGAAGCTCGTTAGAACTCAGTGCCTGGCCCTAGGCACCTGCTATGTGGCACTTAGCCAAATTCCAGACTCAACACAAGACACACCACATATACAAATAGTGCAGGCGCGGTCATCATGCCTGCGGTTGTGGAAAGGTGGGAACACTGCTGAAATCCCAGCCTCCAGGAACCAGCCAAGGACCCGCCTTGCCAGTCCTGGGCCTGCTACGACAGTCATAGTCTGCACAGCCTGCTCCCTCCGAGATCTGCAAAAGAAGAGTAAGAAGATGTTGGCACTAACGCAGATCTGGAGAATGCCCAAACCTGTCTGGTCCTGTGGGCAAGGGCCCCCCATCTCTTCCACAGAAGGAATTCTTTGGTCCTGTGAGCCATGAGCGGCCCTTCTTTTCATTTTTGTTTCCATCACTGGGTTTAATCTGAGCCTGGGCATGTCAGCCAAGGAAGCTGTTGGGGTGTGGTTCTGTTCCTTTAAGGGACTGAAGGCTTAGGGTGGGGCTCTGTTCCTTTAAGGGACAGAAGGCTCACTGAGAAGGGGCTTCAGCCAACTGCTCTGACACTGTCCTGACAGTCAACGCCTCCTGGCATATGTGAGGTTTCTAGGACATTTCTAAGTGTCCTTGTGTTCTTCAGTTTCAGGATACTGATATTGGACAAGGAAAATCCCAGGCCCCAGAAAGCTGGGCTATGGAGCTCTGTTGTATTAAAAGAAAAAGTTCTGCAAAAAAAAAAAAGTAATTAAAATAAATTCTGAAGCCGGGCATGGTGGCACACGCTTGTAACCCCAAAACATGAGAGGCTGATATAGGAGGAATGTAGGTTTGTGGCCAGCCTCAGCTACTTAGTGAGGCTCTCCACAACTTAGCGAGAGCCTATTTCAAAATAAAGAATAAAAAATAGGTGTAATTCAGAAATAGAAATCCCCTGGGTTCCACCCTCAGTACTGGAAAAAAAAATTCTGATCCTTATTTACATTTCTCAAAGAATTTTAGAGAATATAGAATTTATTACTTACAAAGGTATGTTTACTTATTTAGTCATGTTTGTGCTACTGGAGATTAAACCCAGGGGCTTTCTACCTCTGAGCTATACCCCCAGCCCTATTTTATTGTTTATTTTGAAACAAGGTCTCACTCAGTTGTGGAGAGCTTCACTGACTAGCTATGAACCTATGATCATCCTGTGAGACTGAAACTGGCCATGAACCTGTGATCTCAGCTTTCCAAAGTCCTGGCATTAAAAGTGTGTGCCACCATGCCCAGTGATATATATATCGCCAGGCATGCTGGCGCACGCTTGTAATCTCCGCGCTTGGAAGGCTGAGACAGGAGGATTGTGCAAGTTCGAAGCCAGCCTCCACTGGTTTAAGAGATCCTGTTTACAAATAAAATACAAAATAGGTCTGGGAGTGTAGCCCAGAGGCAGAATGCCCTAGGATGAAACCCAGGGGCCTTCTACCTCTGAGCTACACTCCCAGCCCTAATTTTTATTATTATTATTTTTTTTGTGGGTCTGGGGCTGGAACCCAGAGGCATTTGACCTCCGACCTACGCCCCCTGCCCAATTTTTTATTATTTATTTTGAAACAGGGTCTCCCTGAGTTGTGAAGGGCCTCACTAAGTAGCTGAGGCTGTCCGCAAACCGCGATCCTCCAGGTCTCAGCCTCCCGAATGCTGGGATTACAAATGTGCGCCACCACACCCAGCTAGATATGTCTTTAGATAGAGGTCTACTTCTCCTCTTTTAAGATCTGTCTTTAGATAGAGAAAGGCCTAGTTCTCCTCTCCTAGGACTTGTTAATCACCTTTAGCTAGGTTAATTTACATTGGAATAGTTGCCTGCTTTTAGGCAGAAACCAAGTCCTTGCACAAATTTGCTCCTTACCCAATTTTTTAAATATATTAATAATCATAGCTTTCTCAAATCTTCCTAGGCCATTCCCAATACTGGTACAAGACCCATACAAAATAAATAAATAAATAAAATCCCTTTTCCTGCATGTTTTTTGCATGTTTTTTTTTTTTTTTTCCGGGTTTGGGGATGGAACCCAGAGGCATTTGATCTCCAAGCTACACCCCCTGTCCTATTTTTTTTTACCTATTTTTTATTCTTTATTTTGAAACAGGGTCTCACTGAGTTGCAGAGGGCCTCA
Organism: Muscardinus avellanarius; assembly: GCF_963383645.1. Taxonomy (NCBI): domain Eukaryota; kingdom Metazoa; phylum Chordata; class Mammalia; order Rodentia; family Gliridae; genus Muscardinus; species Muscardinus avellanarius. The sequence continues at coordinate 150,521,974 of NC_137789.1, read as the reverse complement.
CTAAGTAGCTGAGGCTGTCTGTGAACTATGATCTTCTGGTCTCAGACTCCAGAATGCTGGGATTACAAGTGTGTACCACCACACCCGGTTCCTGCATGTTTTTATTTTATTATTATTATTTTATTATTATTATTTTTTTTATGGTACTGGGGTGGAACCCAGAGGCTTTCTACCTCCAGGCTATACTCCCAGACCTATTTTATACTTTATTTGGAAACAGGGTCTCACTAAGTTGCTGAGAGCCTCACTAAGTAGCTGAGCCTGGCTTTGAACCTGTGTGATCCTCCTGTCTCAGCCTCCCAAGCACGGGATTACAAGCATGTGCCACCACGCCCGGCTCCTGCATGTTTTTAAAATAAATTTTTAATTAGGTGTGTTGGTGTACACCTCTAATCCCAGTAGATGGGAGACTGACACAGGAAGATCACAGGTTCCCACCTAGCCTGAGCAATTTAATGAGACCTTGTTTCAAAATAGAAAATAAAAAAATAGCTGGAAATGGTGACACAGGCTTGTAATCCCAGCATTCAGGAGGCAGAGACCAGAGGATCACAGTTTGCAGACAGCCTCAGCTACTTAGCGAGGCCCTTCACAGCTCAGTGAGACCCTGTCTCAAAATAAATAAATAAATAAATAAATAAATAAATAAGAGTAAATAAGTAAAAAAAGAAAAAGAAAAGAAAAAAATAGGACTAGGGGTGTAGCTCGGAGGTAGAATGCCCCTGGGTTCTATCCTCAGTACCAAAAAAAAAAAAAAAAATTAGGTCTGGGGTCTGGGGTATAGCTCAGAGGTAGAATGTCCCTGAGTTCAAGGCTCATTCACTAGTAACACACACACTAGTAATTTGTGTGTGTGTGATACTAGGGATGGAACCTAGGGGCATTCTACCTCTGAGCTAAACCTCCAACCCTATTTTTTATTCTTTATTGTGAAACAGGGTCTGAGTTGCAAAAGTCTGAGTAGCTGAGGCTGTCTTCGAACCATGATCCTCCTTGTCTCAGCCTCCCAAATGCTGGGATTACAAGTGTGTGCCACCACGCCTGGCTCCCAGACATATTTTATTCTTTATTTTGAAACAGGGTCTCACTAAATTGTGGAGAGCCTCATTAAGTAACTGAGACTGGCCGTGAACCTGTCATCGTCCTGTCTCAGCCTCCCAAGTATTGGGATTACAAGTATGTGCCACCAAGCCCGCTCCTAATGAAATTTTTTTAAATAAACCTTTTGAAGCTGGACATGATAGTGCATGCTTTTAATCCCAGCACTTGGGAAGCTGAGACAGGAGGATTGTGGTTCATGGACAGTCTCAGCCACTTAGTGAGGCACTTTGCAACTCAGTAAAACCCTGTTTCAAAATAAAGAATTAAAAAAAAAAAAAAAGACGGCTAGCAGTGTCACTTGGAGGTAGAATGCCCAGAGGTAGAATGCCCCTGGGTTCTATCCCTAGTACAGCAAAATAAAATAAAATAAAATAAAATAAAATAAAATAAAATAAACTTTTTTGGATGTGTGTGTATGTGGCAACTGGGGATTGAACACAGGGGAACTCTACCTCTGAGCTACACTTCCAGCGCTAGTTTATTTTGTTTGGTACTGGTGAGGAATTAGGTATCAGGTATTTAGTGAGGACCCCCGTGAGATAAAGGTTAAGAAAAACAAAATTCAGGTTTCCCTAAAAAGAAAGGTGGTGTTGGGCGTGGTGGCGCACACTTGTAATCCCAGCATTGGGAGGCTGAGACAGGAGGATCGTGGTTTATGGACAGCTTCAGCTACTTAGTGAGGCCCTCTGCAACTCAGTGAGACCCTGTTTTCAAAATAAAGAATAAAAATAGGGCCGGGTGTGGTGGTGCACGCTTGTAATCCCAGCATTCGGGAGGCTGAGACCTGGAGGATCGCAGTTCACGGACAGCCTCAGCTACTTAGTGAGGCCCTCTGCAACTCAGTGAGACCCGGTTTCAAAATAAAGAATAAAAAATAGGGCAGGAGGTGTAGCTTGGAGGTCGAATGCCCCTGGGTTCCATCCCCAAACCCGCAAAAAAATAAATAAATAAATAAAAGCCGGGCGTGGTGGCGCACGCTTGTAATCCCAGCATTCGGGAGGCTGAGACCGGAGGATAGTGGTTCATGGACAGCCTCAGCTACTTTGTGAGGCCCTCTGCAACTCAGTGAGACCCTGTTTCAAAATAATAAAAATAGGGCAGGGGGTGTAGCTCAGAGGTCAAATGCCCCTGGGTTCCATCCCCAAACCCGCAAAAAAAAAAAAAAAAAAAAAAAAAAAGAATAAAAAAGAAGGCAGGGAATATAGCTTGGAGGTCCACTGACCCTGGGTTCCATCCCCAGACCCACAAAAAAAAAAGAAAGGAAGAAAAAAGAAAAAAAATGAAACAATATGAAAAATGGAACTTTCTGCACTGGTTAATGTCTACACAAGGGAACCTTAAACATGTATAAACCTCTGAGCTCAGCACTGCTGCAGGCCATCAGGGGTTCAATTTCTGAGGTCAGTGAGCTGTGGAAAGGAGGATCCCTGTACGCAGAGCTGTTTCAAGTTCCGGATATCAGAAATGAGCCCAGGTGGACATTCCTGTTTACACTGCGTCTGCCCGTGAGGCATGCTGAGGACTGCCCTTTTCCCTAGACAAGTTACTTTCTGTGTATTCTGAGTTTGACATTAACAGACACTTTATTTAAAATTAATCAGCCTGCTGTAGTGGCGCACACTTGTAATCCCAGTACTTGGGAAGCTGAGACAGGAGGATTATGCAGGTTCAAAGCCAGCCTCAGCTACTTAGTGAGACCCTGTTTCCAAATAAAATATAAAATAGGTCCGGGAGTATAGCTCAGAGGTAGAAGGCTTCTGGGGAGGTAGAATGCCCCTGGGTTCCATCCCTAGTACTGCAAAATAAATAAATAAATAAATAAATAAATAAATAAATAAATAAATAAAATTTGTTAATAAAAAAGGCGTCTGCGAGAAGACTTGCAGAGAAGTAGTGAAGGAGCTCTCTGCTTTTCTCTCTCCAGCTGCCCCATAAATAAATGACAAATAAATAAACCAAATTTTTACTTAGGACTAAGAGTTTACGTGTGAGTACAGAGAGCATAGACGGTCTGTGGCTCCGGAGAGGCGATCTGAGGCACAGCACCAGTATGGCTGCTTTCTCAGGTCCCTTCTCAGGACCCTCTCCTGCAGGGGGCTTTACCCTGCTGCTCTCTTCAGTGGGCTGAGTAGGCTTTCAGGAAGGGCAGTTAATGGTGCTTGGCCTGGGCTACACTCAGGGAGTGCAGACGTCCCCGCTGGACTCTGAAGTCTGCTAAGGCCTGCAGGGTGAGCTGCCTCTCCACTTGCTTGCTTTTTATTTTATTATTTTTTTTGGTGGAACTGGGGTTCCTGGAAGCCCTTCTACCTCCGGGCTACACTCCCAGACCTATTTTTTTTATATTTTTATTTAGAAACAGGGTCTCCTAAGCCAGCGCGCGCGGCTGGCTTCGAACCTGCGCGATCCTCCTGTCTCTACCTCCAAGCTCCGGGATTACAAGCGTGCGCCACCACACCCGGCCTTGCTTGCTTTTTAAATAAACTTTCTACTTTTACTTTACTGTTGTCTGTGGATTTTTCTTTCTTTCTTTTCTTTTTTTTTTTTTTTTGGTGGTACTGGGGATAGAACCCCAGGGGCATTCTACCTCTGAGCTGTTCCCCCGTCCTATTTTTTATTCTTTATTTTGAAACCGGGTCTCACTGAGTTGCAAAGGGCCTCACTAAGTAGCTGAGGCTGTCTGCGAACTGCAATCCTCCAGTCTCAGCCTCCGGAATGCTGGGATTACAAGTGTGCATCACCATGTCTGGCTTATTATGTTTATTTATTTATTTTGGTATTGGGGCTTGAACCCAGTGGTGTTCAAGCCTCTGAGTTACATCCCCAGCCCTAGTTTATTTTTAGGTATGTATGTATGTATGTATGTATCTATGTATTTTTGTAGTACTGGGGATTGAACCTAGAAATGTTCTACCTCTGAACTACGCTTCCAGCCCTTTTTTAAAAAAAATTTTATTTTGAAACAGGGTCTCACTAAGTTGCAGAGGGTCTAAGTTGCTGAGGCTGGCTGCAAACCTCAATCCTCCTGCCTTGGCCTTCCAAGCACTGGGATTACAAATGTGCGCCACCATGCCCAGCTTATTTATGTATTTATTTATTTATTTGGGTACTGGGGATTAAATCCAGGAGCATTCTATCTCTGAGCTAAACCCCAGCCTAACTGTTTATTTATTTATTGTGGTACTGAGGATAACACCCAGAGGTATTCTAACTCTAACTGATACCCCAGCCTTATTTTATTATTTTGTTTTGAAACAGCATCTTGGTAAGTTGCTGAGGCTGGTCTTGAACCTGCAATCCTCCTGTCTCAACCTCCCAAGAATGGGGATTACTAGCATGCACTACTATGCCCAGTTTATTATTTATTTATTTATTTATTGTGGTACTAGGGATTGAACCCAGGGACCTTCTACCTCTGAGCTATACCCCCAGCCCTATTTTATTCTTTATTTTGAAAAAGGGTCTCATTAAGTTGCAGAGGGCCTCACAAGTTGCTGAGGCTGGCCCCGAACCTGTGACCCTCCTGTCTCAGCCTCCTAAATACTAGGATTACAAGTTTGTGCCACCTTGCTTGCTTGCCTAGTTTTTTTTTTTTATTAATCAATTAACTATTTATTTATTGTGGTGTACTTGGTACAGAGGAACATTCTACCTCTGTGCCACACACCCAGCCCTATTTTATTTACTTTTTGTCCTTTTTTTTTTTTCCCCCCAGTACTGAGGATTGAACCTAGAGGCATTCTACCTCCAAGGTACACTCCAGCCCTATTTTGTTTATAAAACAATGTCTCACTAAGTTGTGGAAGGGCCTCACTAAGTAGCTGAGATACTCCTGTCTCAGACTCCCAAGTACTGGGATTACAAATGTGCACCACCATGCTTAGCACTTCTTTTAATTTTTGAAATAGGATCTCACTAAGTTGCTCAGGGCCACACTAAGTTGCTGAGGCTGGATGCAAACCTGTTTCAGCTCCCAAGTAATAGAATCTGCAAGAGTGTGCCACCATGCCTGGCTTAAATTTTGTTTTGAAACAGGGCCTCACTAGATTGCTGAAAATCTTGATAACATGCTGAGGCTGGTCTTGAGCCTCCCAACTACTGGAATAACAGGTATGTACCACTATGCCCAGATATTTTATTTTTTGTGGTGCTAGAGATTGAACCCAAGGGCATTCTACCTCAGAGCCACACACCCTTATCACTGTTCTATTTATTGTTGTTGTTGTTATTATTATTATTTTAAATTTTGGCAGTACCGGGAATTGAACCCAGAGGTATTCTACCTCTGAGCTATATCCCCAACCCTATTTTTTATTCTTTATTTTGAAACAGGGTCTCACTAAATTGCGGAGGGCCTAAGTAGCTGAGGGTGGCCATGAACCTGCGATCCTCCTGTTTCAGCCTCCCAAACACTGGGATTACAAGCATGCTCCACCATGCCTGGCAATTATTTTATTTTTTATCTTTTACTTTTTTTTTGGTGGTACTGGGGATGGAACCCAGGGGCCCTCTACCTCTGGGCTACACTCCCAGACCTTTTTAATATTTTATTTGGAGATAAGGTCTCTTAAGCCAGCTGAGGCTGGCTTCGAACCTGCAGGATCCTCGTCTCAGCCTCCCAAGCGCAGGGATTACAAGCGTGAGCCACCACGCTCGGCTATTTTTTACTATTTATTTATTTATCTATTTATCTATCTATCTATCTATCTATTTATTTATTTATTTATTTTTGGTGGTACTGGGGTTCCTGGAAGCCCTTCTACCTCCAGGCTACACTCCCAGACCTATTTTTATATTTTTATTTGGAAACAGGGTCTCTTAAACCAGCGCGGCTGGCTGGCTTCGAACCTGTGCGATCCTCCTATCTCCACCTCCCAAGCGCGGGGATTACAAGCATGCACCACCATGCCCGGCTTTATTTTTTATTTGGAAACAGAGTTTTACTAAGTTGCCAAGGGTCTCACTAAATTGCTGAGGCGAGCCTGAACTCTGTAATATTCCTTTTTCAGCCTCCCAAGTACTAGGATTACAAGTGTGAGCTACCACACGTGGCTCTCCAGAGAATCAAAACAATGCATGCCTTCAGATTTAAACTGGGTGTCAGGAACGGCTTTCTTTCTGAGGAGGTGCCATTTAAGTTGCTGGGGAGAAGATGTTACAATGAAAAGGTCCATGTGAAGATATCTAATTTCTGCCTCCCTAACTCAAAAGCCCACACCCCGTGGCTCCCTGTTTCTTTCTAATCATGCCTACCACATGTAACAGAGAAGTTTGTTTTTAGCCACACCCAAAAGCACTAGGCCCAGCGTCTCACTCCCTGTGCTTTCGTGGCCTGGTTGGTTGGCGTGGCTTTGGGCATGACCTCCCAATTCCCCGGGCCAGAGCCCGCCAAAAAGGGCACACGGGAGTGCTTGTGCCGACCCTCACAGCGTGCCTTCCTCCCCTCGGCCTTCTGGAGCCCAGCAGAACAGCAGTGGGTGATCACAGCTGAGTGTAAGACGCGTTTCTTCCAGTGAGTAGCAAACACTGCCAGGACACGTTTTGTCTAAAAATATACTCAACTGAGTTTGCATTCCAGTTTTCCCACTTTTTATTCCCAGAACCCAATGATCCAGTGAGAATAGCCTGGTACAGGCACGGTGTACTCCCATCATTTCTTGTTATACTGCTGTTCAAAAGGTTTCAACCCCAGCTGCACATTTTCATGGTAAAAAATGCAAGACTGGGCGGCTTTGGACTCTGTTGTCTTGCAGGCGGAATGATCAAAGTGCTCTGAGTAACAACTGCAGTCAGGCCGGGCTGGTGGCGCAGGCTTGTAATCCCAGCATTCGGGAGGCAGAGACTGGAGGATTGTGGTTCGCGGACAGCCTCAGCTACTTAGGCCCTTTGCAATTCAGTGAGACCCTGTTCCAAAAAAAATAAGACTAAAAATTAGGACCAGGGTGTAGCTCAGAGGTAGACTGCCCCTGGGTTCCATCCCCAGCAGTGAACACATTCCTGGGCGCTGACCATGTGCCAGGCTCCGTCAGCATACAATGACAAGCTGTCCTACCACTACCTTCAAGGGAAACAATATGAAATGGGAAATAATGACATGAGAGGGTTTTTTTTTTTTTTTTTTAGATGGAGACTTGCTATTTGCCCATATTGGTCTTGAATTCACTGCTCAAGAGATTCTCCTGCCTCAGTCACCCAGGTAGCTGGAACTACAGGTGTTCACCACCATGCCTGGCTTAGGAGGCCATTTTAATCAACTAAGGTATTTATCCAATGAGCATTTATTGAGTGCTTACTATGTTCCAGGCAGTTTTTGGTGTTAGGCACACAGCAGTGAACAGAACAGACACGAAAATATTTGCTCTCATTAAACTTATTATTTTCTAGAGGGATGGACAGAGAGAAGATGGTAATAAGTGGCATAAAGGAAAGTAAAGAAGGATGCCAGGAAGAATGTAAAGGAGAGCCAGGCGTGGTGGCGCACGCTTGTAATCCCAGCATTCATTTGGGAGGCTGAGACAGGAGGATCGTGGTTCCCAGACAGCCTTAGCTACTTAGTGAGGCCCTCCTCAACTCAGTGAGACCCTGTTTCAAAATAAAGAATAAAAGCCAGGTGTGGTGGCACACGCTTGTAATCTCAGCATTCGAGAGTCTGAGACCAGTGGATCGTGGTTTGCGGACGGCCTCAGCTACTTAGTGAGGCCCTCCGCAACTCAGTGAGACCCTGTTTCAAAATAAAGAATAAAAAACAAGGCTGGGGTGTAGCTCAGAGGTAGAATGCCCCAGGGTTCCAGCCCCAGTATCCCCCCAATTATATATTTTTCTTTTCATTCATATATACATATATATGTATATATATGTATGAATGAAACTATATATATTTTTCATATATATACATGTACACACACACACACACACACACACACACACATATATGAAAAGAAAAAAAGAGAGAATATTTCAGCAAGAACACTTGCTCAAAGAGTTGAAGGCACTGCCTCCTGGCCCCCTGCAAAGCGTAAGATATATGCTGTCTGGACATCGCAGAAAGTTTGCTGCCCCCTGGTAAGTTAGTCAGCTTTCTGATGCTGAAACCAAAATGTTTGACAAGAACAACTCAGAGGAGGAAAGGCGTATTTGGCTCATGTTTCTGCGGCTTAGCCCATGGTTGCCTGGCTCCAAGGTAGAAGCTTCATGGCAGCAGGTTTATGGGGGCGCAGGGAAACCTGCTCAGTACATGGCAGCCCGGAAGCAGAGAGGGGAGCCAGGGACAGATGGTCCTCAAGGCTGCACACCTAGTGAACCACCTCCTACAGCCATGCCACCTCTCAACCTTGTTCCACTGGAAACCGGGCCTCGGCACGCGAGCTTTGGGGAGAGGGAGAGGTAGATGGACATCCCAAATCCAAACTGTAACACCTGGTGTGGACTCTGGAACTGTGTGAGCGGCTGAGGCGAGGTGGCCAGGATACTGGACCATCGACTTGGGGATAGAAATCAGTAATTATGACAGTAGTGCTGGCAAGGGTGACAGAGCCAGAAGTGTCAAGGAATGAAGGGCGTGGCTTGGGATTTGTAGACCCTATAAAAGTTGCAATTTGGAAGATGAATCTAGTTTGACAGCAATATGAACTTCAAAGCTTAGGGTTTAATGGGGGAAGAAGGGGAAGATCTGAACTGCTGAGTAGGAAGAGCTGACCTTGCCTCCAGGACCCAGTGGTTTAAGGGGGCAATTAGTCAGCCCACTGGGATGGCTGCAGGGTTGGCAAGGTGCCCAGGGGTGTGTCTGGAGATGAAGTTAATGGTGGCAGTGGCAAAGAGCACAGGCAAAGGGGCCAGCGAGGTGGCCTTGCAGTCGGGGAGGCTTGAACTAAGGGCTGAGGTACTGGCAGTGGACTGTGAGCTGAAAGTGGCAGGATGGAGAGAAGGGAAAGGTACTTAGGGGTAGGAAAGGGTGCTATCTGTGAACACTGACCTCAGAAAATCTCAATAGGCTTTGGTGTGTCTAAAGGCTTGGAACCAGTTCAATCAGCTTTGGGTGAACATTACTGATTGTTAATCTTTGCCTACTTGGTGCTCAGGTACACTGGGAGCTTAGAGTGAGTGGGTCAATGCTGTATGAACGGAAGGTACACAGTGCATTTTTTTTTCTTGATGGTACTGGGGATTGAACCCAGGGGCATTTTTTACCTCTGAGCTATACCCTCAGCTCTATTTTACTTTATTTTTATTTTGAAACAGGTCTCACTAGGTTGCGGAGAGCCTAAGTTGCTGAGGCTGTCCTTGAACCTGCCATCCTCCTGTCTCATCCTTCTAAGTACTGGGATCACATGTGTACCGCCACACCCAGGACGCATTGGATTTCCAACCCCATTCATACTTAAACACAGATACAGTGGGAGGCTGTCTTATATCAGTCTTTATATGGGTGGGCAATCATTCCTTTATCTCTCCTGCAGTTTTTTAGAGCACTATATCTGCTCATTGTTTTACCAGGCATGAGAAATTGGTTCTTTCCGCCGGGCGTGGTGGCGCATGCTTGTAATCCTCGTGCTTGGGAGGCTGAGACAGGAGGATTGCACAGGTTCGAAGCCAGCCTCGGCTACTTAGTGAGGCTCTCAGCAACTTAGTGAGACCCTGTTTCCAAATAAAATATAAAATAGGTCTGGGAGTATAGCCCGGAGGTAGAAAGCCTCTGGGTTCCACCCCCAGTACCACAAAAAAAGAAAAAAAGAAAAAAAGAAATTGGTTCTTTCCTGCTCTGAGTTCGCAGCATGCCAGCAATTGCACTGAGGCACCGTCCTCAGACAGGATGCTCAGACAGGATGCTGTTGGTGCTTGCAGCCTTGGTGGCTAGGTTAACCTGAGGGCCAAGGAAAACTCATAATGTGCATTTAAGACCTGAAGGAGAAATCAGTTATTATATAGCAGGGAATGGTGGTGCCAAATGTGCCAAGTGAAGTGGTGGCAGGCATCAGGGGGAGGGGCACTTCAAGTACTGGAAGACCTGGCTGTGGCCAGGGCCCTGGACTGCAGTGTGGGCCGTCCTCAGAGCCCCAGTGAACGCCTGCAGTCGGCTTCCCCAACTGCACAGTCCCAGAGGGCAGGAGGCAGCCTGTCCTGTTCACCCTCTCAACTCTGCTTACCAGGTACCATGGCAGGTACAACCAGCACACCAGACACCAGGAGCTTCATAAAGGTTTGCTGGGCAAATTAGTTACTATGAATCAGAGTTTACCTCTCTGATATTCATTGTATTTATCAGTATGCATGCCTCATTACCACACCCCTGTAAATAAATGAGTGAAAGCACCTTGTGAATTACAGAACACACAATTTGTCTTTCCCTTTTTTCTCTTTCTCTTTCTTTTTTCTTTCTATTTTTCTTGTTTGGTGGTACTAGGGATTAAATGCAGGAGAATTCTACCTCTGAGCTACACCTCCAGTCCTATTTTATTTTGAAACAGCATCTAAGTTGTGGAGGGCTTTGCTAAATCACCAAGGCTGGCCTGAACCTGCAATCCTCCTGTCTCAGCCTCCCAAATACTGGGATTAAAAGTGTGTAACACCATTTCCAGCTATAATGCTTGTATGTATGTATTTATTTATTTATTTATGGTACCGGGGGTGGAACCCAGGGGCTTTTTACCTCCAGGCTGTACTCCTAGACCTATTTTATATTTTATTTGGAAACAAGGTCTCACTAAGTTGCTGAGAGCGTAAGTAGCCGAGGCTGGCTTCGAACCTGTGCAATCCTACTGTCTCAGACTTCCAAACGCTGGGATTACAAGTGTGTGCCACCACGCCTGGCTATAATGCTTGTTGTATGTATGTATGTATGTATGTATGTATGTATGTATTTGTGGTACTTGGGATGGAACCTTTGGGCTACATTCCCAGACCTATTTTATATTTTATTTGGGAACAGGGTCTCTTAAACCAGCTGAGGTTGGCTTTGAACCTGCATGATCCTCCTGTCTCAGCCTTCTAAGTGTGGGGATTACAAGCGTGTGCCACCACACCTGGCTGTAACGCTTCTTTTAAAGCTGGTGGTGGGTTTACCACCATACCCGGCTATAATACTTATTATTTTTTTTGTGTGTGTGGTGCTTAGGATTGAGCCCAGGGGTATTCTACTTCTGAGCTATACCCCTAGGCCGATTTTTTATTCTTTATTTTGAAAAAGGGTCTCACTAAATTGTAGACTAAATTGTAGAGGGCCTCACTAGCTAGCTGAGCCTGTCCACGAACCTGGATCCTCCTGTCTCAGCATCCCAAATGCTGGGATTACAAGCATGCACCACCACACTTGGCTGTACAATGCTTTTCTTTTTTTAGGTATGGGGGATGGAACCTAGGGGAATTGTACCTCTGAGCTACACCCCCAGCCCTATTTTTTCCTTTTTTTTTTTTTTGCAGGTCTGGGATGGAACCCTATTTTTATTCTTTATTTTGAAACAGGGTCTAGAGGGCCTCACTAAGTAGCTGAGGTTGTCCGTGAACTGTGGTGCTGGGGATGGAACCCAGGGGCATTCTACCTCCAAGCTACATGCCCAGCCCTATTTCTTATTCTTTATTTTTATTTATTTATTTAATTTATTTATTTATTTATTTATTTATTGCAGGTCTGGGGATGGAACCCAGGGGCATTTGACCTCCGAGCTACATCCCCTGCCCTATTTTTTATTCTTTATTTTGAAACCGGGTCTCACTGAGTTGCAAAGAGCCTCACTAAGTAGCTGAGGCTGTCCGCGAACCACGATCCTCCAGGTCTCAGCCTCCTGAATGCTGGGATTACAAGCATGCTGGGATTACAAGTGTGCACCACCACACCCAGCTCTTATTCTTTATTTTGAAACACGATCTCATTGAGTTGCAAAGGGTCTCACAAAGTAGTAGCTGAAGCTGTCGTGAATTGCGATCCTCCTATCTCAGTCTCTCAAATGCTGGGGATTACAAGCATTTGCCACCACACCCGGCCTCTATGGTCTCTTAAATGGTTTTCACAGAACATGAAGAAGCTATTAGCTTTTATGTTTGGCTTTTAAATTTTGACTTAATTATAACATACACAAACAAGTTCCTGATCCTCCCCATAAAAGTTCTTTATGTCTTCTTAGATCAGCCTTGCCCTACTTGTATGTTAGAAAAGGGAGTAAGCCCATGCATATAAAATGGACTAAGCATGTTGGAGTAAGAACTGTCTGAAATTACTTTTTGGTGGGGATTGAGCCCAGGGGTGTTCTACCTCTGAGCTATACCTCCAGCCCTCTTTTATTTTATATTTTATTTTGAAACAGGGTCTCACTATGTTGCTGAGGCTGGCCACGAACCTGTAATACTCCTGTTTCAGCCTCTCAGGTACTGGGATTACAAGTGTGTGTCACCATGCCTGGCTTTGAAATTAATTTAAAGCCTCAAACCCAGGGACATTCTACCTCTGAGCTATACCTCCAGTCCTCTTTTATTTCATTTTTTATTATTTATTTATTTATTTTTGCAGTACTGGGGATGGAACCTAGGGGCATCTTACCTCTGAGCTACACCCCCAGCCATTTATTTATTCTTTATTTTGAAACAAGGTCTCACTTAATTGTCAAGGGCCTAAGTAGCTAAGGCTGGTCTAGAACCTGTGATCCTCCTGTCTCAGCCTCCCAAGTACTGGGATTACAAGTGTGCACCACCATGCCTGGCTTGTTTATCGAGACAGGGTCTTTCTAGGTTGCTGAGAAACTCTCTAAATTGCTAAGGTTTGCCTTGAACTTGTAATCCATCTGTCTCAGTCTTCTTAGGACTGGGATTACAAGCATGTGCCATCATACCTGGCTTAAACAGACTTTCTACTTTTTTTGTGTGTGGTCCTGGGGATGGAACCCAGTGATGAATTTAGTTAATAAGAAAAATTTCTTTGTAGCCGGGCATGGTGGCGCACGCTTGTAATCCCCGCGCTTGTGAGGCTGAGACAGGAGGATCACGCAGGTTCAAAACCAGCCTCAGCTACTTAGTGCGGCTCTCAGCAACTTAGTGAGACCCTGTTTCCAAATAAAATATAAAATGGGTCTGGGAGTATAGCCCAGAAGTAGAAAGCCTCTGGGTTCCAACCCCACTACCACCAAAAAGAAAAATTTGTGGATGTGGAAGGAATGAGGGGAAATGCTTTTTGTGTGCGTGTACTATGGTTTCCTTATTCACAGATGTAGTATCCCCTCATTAATTCACGTCTCATCTATTATTTCAAATGTGTAATAAACTTGCAATGATTTATTCTGCTGCTTTCTAAATTTCCTTCTGCTTGCCTCCCCTCCTCTCTCACTGGGGATGGAACCCAGGGTCCTCTGAGCTACACCCCCAGCCTTATTTTTTATTTAATTTTTATTTATTTTTATTTTTTTGGTGCTGGGGGTGGAACCCAGAGGCTTTCTACCTCCGGGCTATACTCCCAGACCTATTTTATATTTTATTTGGGAACAGGGCCTCACTAAGTTGCTGAGAGCCTCACTAAGTAGCTGAGGCTGGCTTCGAACCTGTGCGATCCTCCTGTCTCAGCCTCCCAAGCGCGGAGATTACAAGTGTGCGCCACCACGCCAGGCTTTATTTAATTTTTTTTTGCGTCACTGGGGATGGAACTCAGGGACAGTGTACCTCTGAGTTACACCCCCAGCCCTTTTTTTTTTTTAAAGACTTTTTATTTATTTATTTATTTATTTATTTATTTATTTATTTATTTTTGCGCGGTACCAGGGTTGAAACCCAGGGGAATTCTACCTCCGAATTATACCCCAAACCCTATTTTTTATTCTTTATTTTGAGACAGGGTTTCACTGAGTTGCACAGGGCCTGCGTAGTAGCTGAGGCTGTCTGCGAACCGTGATCCTATCTCAGCCTCTCGAACGCTAGGATTACACACCGAGCTGCACTCTTTATTTTCTACCAAGGATTTGAGATTTAGATTAGGTTTAAATGGCTTCCAAATTCTAGGACTAGTAGCCAGGAGCGTTGGCACACACCTGTAATCCCAGCTACTCTGGAGGTGGAGGCAGGAGGTTCTCATGTTCAAGGCTAGCCAGGGCAATTTAGTAAGACCGTTTCAAAATAAAAAAATAAAGTGGTTGGGGGCGGGGCTCAGAAATAGAAAACCCTGGTTTCAATTTCTAGTGCCCCCTGTTCCCGCATAATCTCAGAATAGCAATCTGTGATTATTACACATTTTCCCACTAACACTCATTTCTCCTGTGTTTGTGACGCGTGCTGTGTGCAAAAGCGACGACATTCGCGAGCTTCAAGCATCACGCGCCGCCCCATGTCAGAGCGCTCTGCTCACTTGCCTTCTGAGAACCCCCACTCCCCAGGCAATCCTGTGACACCATCTTTGACTGGATAAACAATGCCGCTGCTAGACTTACTTATCGCTTCCCCACTCCCTAGGCTCGTCCATCCCGGGACAGGTCCCCACGACTTCCCGATGGAAGCACTAGACTTCCGCTGAAGAGGTTCGGCATTTTCAGTTGGGCCTCGCTGATGGGGCCCGATGGGATCCCGGCATGACACCGCACAAGTCGCGAGGACACTGAACTGGTGCAGACGGCCGCCCTGAACTCACCTCGCCTGTCCATTCCCGCCCCAGGCGAGGAACCCCGAGGACCACCTCCTAACTCAGCGCCGCGCGCCGAGCACGCCGCCGCGCCACGTCAGCGCTGCGCGTGACGACAGCGCGCCGGGTCGGGGCTCCGCGAGGCCCCGCCCTACATCCGGGGCCTGGGCGGCGGCGCCGCCGCCGCGCGGGGGTCACGTGGCCCCTTCCTTTCCGTCTCTGGCCGGCTGGGCGCGGGCGACTGCTGGCGAGGCGCGTGGAGTGTCGCGCTGGTTCCCTCCCGTCTCCTCTCCCCGCCCGGGTCGCTGGGGAGTTCGCCGACGCCGGCGAGCCGAGCCTGCCGCCAAGATGCCGGCCTATTTCCAGAGGCCGGAAAATGCCCTCAAACGCGCCAACGGTGAGTGGGGAGCGGGGCGCGTGGGCCGGGCGGCCTGGAGGCCGCGGGCCGGGCCTGCTGCTCGCCGCGGCCGCGTCCCCTGCCCACGCCCACCGCTGGGGCCGGCGGCGCCGATCGGGGCCCGCGCGGCCGCGTCCTGCCCTCGCCGCCTCGGGGTGGCGCTGGCCCGGCTCCCTCCGCCCCGGCTCCGCGCTGCGGGCTGCCCGGGCGCCGCGCCCCGACCGCCATCTGGGAGTGCCGGGGAGGAGGAAACATGGCTCCCTCCCGGGGACAATGCACGCGGCGCCCCGGCCCCACCTCCCGCCGGCCGGAGCCTGGCCGGCCCACTGCGGCCGAGCGAGGCCCGTCGGCCCGGCCGCGCGGAGCTGAGCGGGGCCGGCCCCTTCCCCCGGCCCAGCCGCGCACGTACCCTCCGGGCCTCTGACCCATTTAGCCCGTTTCCTGGTTGTCGTCGTCTCTTCCGGGCGTTGATTGGGACAGTCCCAAAGCCTGTATTCCGAACCACAGAAAGTTGGAAGTTAATATTATTAAAGGGCCTTTAGATCTTCCTTAAAACTGAGGCCGAGAGAGACTGGTTTCCCCAAGGTCATTCCGGGAGTTGGTTGTTGAGTCAGGAGCCTAAAACCAAAGTCTCTTGACATCCAGATCTTTTTTTTTTTTATTTTATTTTTTTTTGCCACCGCGCTGCTATCTACTATTTCTGTTTCCATATGTGTACTTAGGCCGTGGAGCTTGCAGGAAAATCTTGAGTGCCCCGATCTATTCAAAAGGCATTTATTACATTGACCTTACAGGGGTGCAAATGCCTCCTGACTTTTAAAAACTTTGTTGCTGGTATGTTTTTTTTTTTTTTTAAATCTAACACCTTTATAGTGTTTTTGTAAGTGTCGGTAGTTTTTGTTTTTACCCTCCATCTAGAATGAAGTTTTGGGTCTTATCTGTGTTGGAGATGGCTGTCATGTCTGTTACAGTTAATATTTGTAGATTTTTATTTTTTATTTTTTTAGTTTGTTTGAAATTTCATTTTGTGAAAAGGCCAGTCTAGTCTGAGTCAGTACTAAAAACTGATGGTACTAGCCGGGCATGGTGGCACGCTTGTAATCCCAGCATTTGGGAGGTTGAGACTGGAGGATCCGGGCTCCCGGCCCTCCACACTTAGTGAGGCCCTCTGCAACTTACTGAGACACTGTTTCAAAATAAAGAATGAAAAGTTGGGGCTGGAGGTGTGGCTTGGAGGTCGAATGCTCTAGCATTCAATCCCCAACACACACACACACTATTGATAATGTGTCAGGACTAAAGATTGTGTTGGTCATACGTTAAAAAAAAAAAACAATTTTTGTGGGGAGAGGAGTCAGTGGAACAGAATAATTGTTTTATTAAAACTACAATAGGGCTTGGTGGTGCATACTTTAAAATCCCAGTTCTTGGGAGGCTGAGACAGGAGGATCGCAGGTTCTGGCCAGCCTCAGCTACTTAGGCCCTCTGCACTTAGTGAGACCCTGTTTCAAAATAAAAAATAAAAAAATAGGGTTGGAGGTATAGCTTGGAGGTGGAATGCCCCTGGGTGTTCAGTCTCCAGTACTGTTAAAAAAGAAAAAAAAAAACTACAACATATCTGATCACTAGTATTCATTCAAACCAGTAATCTAATGGCTAAAACAAGACAATGAATTTTAAGCTTTTTTTCAATTTGTAGGAAAGGATATATTGAAGTGGAAGTTTGTCTCAACAAACAGTAACTCAGTTATGATATACAAAGTAATTTGCATGAAATTACATTCTGCATACATAGCTGTTGTAGATATATATGTGTATATATATTTGCATGGTGAGGGGGATGAAACCCAGGCGCATTCTACCTCTGAGATACCACCCCTATTAGGTATTCTTTTTCCTTTTTTTGGTGGTACTGGGGTTCCTGGAAGCCCTTCTACCTCTGGACTACACTTCCAGACCTATTTTTTTATACTTTTTTATTTGGCAACAGGGTCTCTTAAGCCAGCGCGTCTGGCTTCGAATCTGCGCTATCTTCCTGTCTCCCCCTCCCAAGCACGGGGATTACAAGCATGTGCCACCACACCTGGCCCTATTAGGTATTCTTTATTTTTTATTTTTTTAATATTTTTGTGGTACTGGGGGTGGAACCCAGGGTCTTTTCTACCTCCATGCTGTGCTTTATTTGGAAACAGGGTCTCATTAAATTGCTGAGAGCCTCACTAAGTAGGTGAGGCTGTGAACCTGTGTGATCCTCCTGTCTCAGCCTCCCAAGTGCTGGGATTCCAAGCGTGGGCCACCACGCCCGGCCCTGTGTCCTTTATTCTGAAGCAGGATCTCTCTGAGTTGCAAAGGTCCTCACTAAATTCTGTGGCTGTCTGAACCAGAATCCTCCTGTCTCAGCCTCCCCATTGCTGGGATTACAAGGGTGCGTGGCCATGTCTGGCTATTGTAGATACATTTTAGTAATTCGTTTGCTTCATTAGCAGACATTTTTCCATGCTTAGTAGGCTGAAGCCCTGCAGTCTCCATGGAGTAAATATTGCCTACTGTGTGTGTTCCGACCTTGTTTCAACACTCCATGAAATCTTCCTTTCAACTTTATATTTCAGTAATGTCTTAAAAAGGATATATAACATGTTAATTTTTTTTCAAAATCTAAACTGAAATAGACTATTTATGAAGGGCAGATTGGGGGGAGCATTAGAGTAAGCAAGGCAATAAAGGGATATTTGGGGAAACTTGGATCCTGTTTGTGTAGTTCCTTGTTTCAGTCCTGTTAAGCTGCAGGCTGGTGGTTTCCAGTTAGCCTTACCTTCCAAGTAGTAACTTGAATGCCTTTGATCTTTTGAGTCAGATCCCTTCTTAAGTCCCAAGATGAGCAGATTGTGGACAGCATATGACAGGTTACAAGCATTAAAGAATGGCAAAGGGCATTTCACTTCCTGGAATTCTCAGTTAAATGCTTTATCTGTAACATTTGTAACCCCAGACTATTCTTTTTTTTTTTTTTTTTTTGGCCCTGTACTGGGGATGGAACCCAGCCCTATTTTTCTTCTTTTTGAAACTGTCTCACTGAGTTGCAAAAGGCCTCACTAAGGAGCTGAGGCTGGCTGCGGGTCAAGATCCTCCTGTCTCAGCCTCCTAAATGCTGGTATTACAAGCACAGGCCACCACGCCTGGGAAGTGGACTAATCCTTCAAATCAGAATGATTTTGTAGATCAGAGCAATATTTTTGGAAGAAAATTACAGTTGTCATTCTGAGAGATGAGAATTTGGAGCCAGGCGTGTTGGCAAAGGCTTGTAATCCCGGTACTTGGGAGGCTGAGACAGAAGTATTGTGGCTTGTGACCAGCCTCAGCTACTTAATGAGGCCCTCTGCAACTTAATGAGTCCCTGTTTTAAAATAAACAATAAGCTGGCGTGCTTGGGAGGCGGAGACGGGGATCGCGCAGGTTCAAAGTCAACCTCGCTGGCTTAAGAGACCCTGTTTCCAAATAAAAGTGATATAAAATAGGTCTGGGAGTGTAGCCCAGAGGTAGAAGGGTTTCCAGGAACCCCAGTACCACAAAAAACAAAACAAAAACAAAAAACCCAAAACAAAACAATAAAAGCCGGTGGTGGTGGCGGCGAACGCTTGTAATCCAAGCATTCAGGAGGCTGAGACAGGAGGATTGCAGTTTGAGGACAGCCTCAGCTACTACTTAGTGAGGCTCTTTGCAACTCTGAATAAAAAATACTGGGTGTGTAGCTTGGAGGTAGAATGTCCCTGGGTTCCATCCCCAGTACTGAAAAAAGAATAAAAAAATAGGGCTGGGGATGTGGCTCAGAGGTAGAATGTCTCTGGGTTCCATCTCTAATACCGCAGGGAGAAAAAAAAGATGAGCAGTTGGCTCAGCAGTTCCAGGTAAGAAATCCGTATCACCTCATCACTGGGAGAAAGGCCCCTTTTGCATTTGTTAGTGTCAGATTTGCTGCCCCTGGCCCTATAACAGCCTTTGTTTACACCCTACAATGGGTACCTTAAAAAATAAAGTTGTTATAAAACCCAGAAATTGAATAACAATATACTTTATCTATTTGGTTTGCTGTACAAATTAGTAAAAAATGAAGGGCTGACCTTAACTCTATAGATACATAGTTTCAGCCATGTATTCTAAAGGTGAGCTTAGAATGCCTCCCTACCTTCCTAGTAATGGTCCTAATTCTAAATTTTTTTTTTTTTTTTGCAGTAATGGAAATTGAACCTAGGGACCTTCTTCCTCTAAGTTACATTCCTAGCCTTATTTATTTTTTTTAATCCTATATTTTGAGACTCTCACTAAGTTGCAAAGGGCCTCACTAAGCAGCTGAGGCTGGCTATGAACCTGCGAGCCTCCTGTCTCAGCCTCCCAAGTACTGGGCCGCCATGCCAGGCTCTAATTCCAGATTTTGTGTAGTTTTGTGGTGCTGGGGATAGAGCCCAGGTCTGGCCTCAAGCAGGCTAGGCAAGTGCTCTACTGCTGAGTTTTATATTCCCAACCTCAGATTTTAATTTTAATTTCTGGAATGTTAATCAGGAGATCTGCATTTTAAAGTATTAGAATAGAGCCAGTAGTGTGTATGATACACTTCTTCCCAGCTTTCCCCTCCCCTATAATTCAGGAACTAAATCCTAAATAGGATAGGACAAAGATAGGGAGACGCTGTCATGGGTCATCATGGAGACTTTCCATTCTGGCTTTTCTTTCAGGTGCATCCTTTGCTATCCATGTTTTCCTTTTCTCTTAATTTGGTATGAATGAGGGTATCTTACCCTATATACTAAGTGTTTTTTTCCATTGGCTTGAGACTTCCATAGAAGCCATGGGATTTGGAGTCATAATTTTTTTTTGTGGTGCTGGGATGGAACCCAGAGGCTTTTCACCTTGGGGCTACACTCCCAGACCTATTTTCTGTTTTATTTGGAAACGGGCTCACTAAGTTGCTGAGAGCCTCACTAAGTAGCCGAGGCTGGCTTTGAACCTGTGTGATCCTCTTGTCTCAGCCTCCCAAAGCGCGGGGAATACAAGTGTGCGCCACCACGCCCGGCTGGAGTCATAAATTTTGATTGGCTGTTGAGAGAGTGAAATATATTAGTTCAATCCATAAATAAGACTTTTTAGAATTAAGAAAGTACATTCCCATTTAAAAATTAGATTGGGAAGGTGGTTTATTTATTTGTTTATTTATATATTTATTTGCGGGTCTGGGGACTCAGAGGCATTTGATCTCCGAGCTACACCCCCTGCCCTAAGTTGCAGAAGGCCTCACTAATAGCTGAGGCTGTCTGCGAACCGCGATGCGCCACCATGCCCGGCCTAAGGTGGATTCTTTGAGAGTTTTGTATTTTGCCATCATTGTAAGCCGGATTCAGCCCTCAATTTTAACTTTATTTGTGCCTATTCCATGTTATAAGCGTATTGTAAATGCATTTTATAGTTTAAAATTTAATCCTTTGCCAGGTGTGGTGGCACACATGCTTGTAATCCCAGCATTTGGGAGGTTGAGACAGGAGGATCACAATTCACTACCACCCTCAGCTACTTAGTGGGGTCCTTTATAACTCAGTGAGACCCTATTTCAAACTAAAGAATAAAAAATAGGGCTGGGGTTGTATGTAGCTCAGAGGTAGAATGACACTGGGATCCATCTCCAGTACCTTAGAAAAAATTTTAAGTCCTTAATGTAAGATTGGGAGATGGATAATAATGGATTGTTTTAGTGTTGCTTCTGTGGTTTTATGTAATGGATAAATTTTGATTTACTCCTAAAGTTTTGGTGGATAGACTTTAGGTTAAGTAGCTTGGAAAAACACCTAAAATGCATACAGGTTTTAGAAAATAACCTACCTGTGATTCAGGAAGAGGGTAGGTACACCTTTCTTAAAACAGGAAAGGCTTTTTGTTTCAACAATGTATCTAGTTTACTTAAAGTTAGTTTTTTTTTTTGTGAGTGGTTGTAAAACCCACAAGTTAGATTTTAGGTGAGGAATTTATTTGCTTGTGAAGAATATGATTTGATTTTATAAGGGGTGACACATAGGACATTGTGTAAAGAATTTGTTTTGTTGTCAACGTTTTCTTTTTTTTGGTGGTACTGGGGATGGAACCCAGGACTGTTCTGCCTCTAAGCTACATGTCCAGCTCTTTTTTTTTTTTTTTTTTTTTTTTTTTTTTTTGTGGTACTGGGCATAGAACCCAGAGGCTTTCTACCTCCTGGCTGTACTCCCAGACCTTTTTTATATTTTATTTGGAAACAGGGTCTCACTAAGTTGCTGAAAGCCTCACTAAGTAGCTGAGGCTGGCTTCGAACCCGTGCGATCCTCCTGTCTCTGCCTCCCAAGCGCTGGGATTACAAGCGTGCACCACCACGCCCAGCCCTAGAACTGGATTTTGAAATGTTGCCACATACCAAGTACCTTCAGGTATAAAGGATAGTAAATTCAAAAGAAGTTTGTGGTATTCTAGAAATATATTCAAAATTTACTGCTCTATCATTTAGAACAGTGTGAAATTTACAGAATATTATTACAGTAGTAGAGTTCTCATTTGTCGTGTACGGTTGCTCTCTTAATGAACAGCTTATATCAGTGTGCAGTATTTGTCACAACTGAACCAGAACTGACACAGTAAGTGAAGTCCATAGTGAACTCAGGTTTTTCTAATGTCCTTTTTTTTTGGTCTGGGGTCCTATTGATGACACCACACCAAATTTAGTGTGTGTGTGTGGGGGGGGGGGCTGTGGCTGGCAGTGGGGATTGAACCCAGGGGCATTCTACCTCCAAGCTGCACCTTCAGCCTGCTTTTATTTCTTATTTAGAAACAGGGTTTCCCTAGATTGCTGAGAGCCTTGCTAAATTGCTGAAGCTGGCTTTGAACCTGTGATCATCCTGTCTCAGTCTCCCAAGTTGTTACTTCCTCCAGTTCTTTGCTTAGTTGTGATGGTTTCTAGGTCTTCTCATGATTTTGACAATTTTGAGGATTACTCATAAAGTATTTTGTAGGATGTAATGAGATTATAGGCATGTGACATTACCCCAAGCCACTCACCTCTTAATACTGTTGTTGCTTTAGGGAGTCAGTGTCTGAATGAATTTTAGAATTATAGGCTCACCCCTGTAATCCCAGCATTTGGGAGGCTGATACAGGAGGATCGTGGTTCACAGACAGCCTCAGCTACTTAAGTCCTCTGCAAGTCAGTGAGACCTTGTTTCAAAATATAGAATAAAAAATAGGGCTGGGGGTATAGCTTGGAGGTAGAGTGCCCCTGGATTTCATCCCCAATACTGCAAAAATAAAGTTTTAGAGGGACACACATTCAAACAATACCATCTTTCATTTGGATTTGTCTTAATGTTTTTTCTTATTTTTAGACTAGGGTAGTAAAAATGAAGAGATTTCATGTGCAGTGATTGTAAGACCGAATGTCTAGTAGTTAATTCTTTAAATTCCCACCTATAAGTCAGGCGTGGTGGTGCGTGCTTGTAATCCCAGCATTTGGGAAGCGGAGACTGGGAGGATCGGATCGCAGTTCGCAGACAGACTCAGCTACTTAATGAGGCCCTTTGAAACTTAGCGAGAACTTGTTTCAAATTAAAGAATAAAAAATAGGGCTGGGGGGTGTAGCTCGGAGGTAGAGTGCCCCTGGGTTTCATCCCCAGACCCGCCAAAAAAAGGAAAAAAATCCCTATCTATAGATTCATTGCAGTCCCAGTCAAAATCCTGGCAAGTTGTAGGTAACTACAATCTTATTGTAAGATTTGTATGGAAAGGCAAAGACCCTAGTGTAGCTCACACAGTGCTAAAGAACACAGCTTGAGCTTTCGCTCTGATTGAAAATCCTTGTAAGGCTGCAGTAATCAAGACAGTGTGGTTTTGGCTTGACTTAATAGAGAATGAATTAAACAGAAAGCCCAGGAAAGGACCCACTTCAGCCTACTCAGTTGATCTTAAAGCTTTCAAGACAATCTAATGTGTTTTCTGCCTCAAGTGATAGCATAAACTAGTAGAATTTTCATCAGCCAGATAAGTATGACAAATCTGGACTTTTTCTGAGTTGCTGAGGGAAATGTTTTTCCTCATGGCTTCAATTTCTAGAACTTTTTTTTTTTTTTTTTTGGTGGTACTAGGGGTGAAACCCAGAGGCTTTCTACCTCTGGGCTATACTCCCAGATCTTTTTTTTAAATATATATTTTATTCAGAAACAGGGTCTTACTAAGTTTCTTTCTTTTTTTTTTTTGGTGGTACTGGGGTTCCTAGAAGCCCTTCTACCTCCGGGCTACACTCCCAGGCCTCTTTTTACATTTTATATTTGGAAACAGGGTCTCCTAAGCCAGCGCGATCCTCCTGTCTCTGCCTCCCAAGCGCGGGGATTACAAGCGTGCGCCACCATGCCCGGCTTACTAAGTTTCTGAGAGCCTCACTAAGTAGCTGAGGCTGGCTTCGAACCCATGTGATCCTCCTGTCTCAGCCTCCCAAGCGCAGGGATTACAAGCGTGCGCCACCACGCCCGGCTCAATTTCTAGAACTTTTAAATCAGATTGGGCTTGGGTGAAGTTCAGTTTACCTATTTTCTGTGTTTTGAGATAGTACCAATCTTTTAACTTGAATAATTATGGCATAGCTATTAGAAGTAAAAAATACATGTGACCTAACACGTTTGTAATGGGTTAAAGCAGGGTTTAGATCTTTGTGTAGTACATTAACTTATTTTAATTCTCTTACTTTTTTTCAGAATTCCTTGAGGTTGGCAAAAAGCAACCTGCTCTGGATGTTCTTTATGATGTTATGAAAAGTAAGAAACATAGAACATGGCAAAAGATACACGAGCCGATTATGTTGAAATACCTGGAGCTTTGTGTGGATCTTCGGAAGAGCCATTTGGCCAAAGAAGGGTTGTATCAGTACAAGAACATTTGTCAGCAGGTACAAATAAAACTCAGAAGTCTTTCAAATGCTTTTAGTAAGATGCAGAAGAGTTTTCCTTTCAAAGTTAATGTATTTTGTAACATGAGATTTACTCTTTTATGTTCATCAGGGAAAATGGTTTAAATGTTTTCTCCCCTTCTGCTTAGGTGAACATTAAGTCTTTGGAGGATGTTGTTAGGGCATATTTGAAACTGGCAGAGGAAAAAACTGAAGCTGCTAAAGAAGAATCCCAGCAGATGGTACTGGACATAGAGGATCTGGATAATATTCAAACTCCTGAGAGGTGTGTGAGTCAAACCTTTAGTAAATATTTTGATAGTTAACTGAGTATTTTCTTATAAGTGTCTTCTTCATCCCCATTTGAAGTGAATGTTTATCAGGAAGAATGTTTATCTTTGAAATTTTGAATGTTCATAGTACCCGAAGCAATTATGTAATAGCCAACATTCAGAGAAGTGGGAGATTACAACCTTAGGATAGGAGGACGTCTATTAACTTAAAAAGTTGTGATGTAGACTGGGAATTGAGCTATAGATGCTAAATAACTTTACAGTGTGTATCAGGTTGTAGGAAGAATTTGTACTGTTTGATTGTTGACTTCAGTTTTTTAATCACATATAACAAAGTAGGAAATATGTCTTAGACTGTTTTCAGTGTTGTTATTTTTCTTTGTAGTGTTCTACTCAGTGCCGTGAGTGGGGAAGATACTCAGGATCGTACCGACAGACTGCTTTTAACTCCCTGGGTTAAGTTCCTGTGGGAATCCTACAGACAGTGTTTGGACCTTCTTCGAAACAATTCCAGAGTAGAGCGCCTCTACCATGACATTGCCCAGCAAGGTAAAATGGTAACATCAAATCGGAATATATTGATTTGGTAAACCGACTTTATTTTTGTTATCTGTGGCACTAGGGATTGAACCCAGGGGCATTCTACTTCCAAGCTACACCCCCAACCCTGTTTTCTTACTGCTAATTTTGAAACAGAATCTCAAAAAGTTGGCAGAGGGCCTACGTAGCTGAGGCTGGCCACAAACCTGAGATCTTCCTCTCTTGGCCTCCCAAATGCTGGGATTACAAGGGTGTGCCACCATATCCAGCTGGGGATTGAACCCCAGGGGCATTCTACCTCCAGGCTATACTCCCACCCATATATATATATATATATTTAATTCTTTATTTTGAAACAGGGTCTCACCGAGTTACAGGGCGCCTCACTGCGTAGCTAAGGCTGGCCACAAACCTGTGATCCTTCTGTCTCAGCCTCCTAAATACTGGGATTAAAAGTGTGTCCCACCATGCCCGGCTCATGAAATATATTTTATTGATTGTCCAAGAGACCTTTTATAAAGTCATTTTCATTCAGAACTTTTCCATTGCTTTTTGGTAAATTCAAATTCTACCTTTGACTGCCTTCCATATTTAATGAATTCCATGAAAAATACATATTTTTCCTTTCTATTGTTATTAGCTTACTGGGAATTCAGCATCAGGGGCAACATCCCCAGCCCTGTTTTCTTTTTTTCTTTCTTTTTCTTTTTAAATTTTGTGGGACTAGGGGATTGAACCCAGGGGCGTTCTATTCTGTCTCTGAACTATTCCTCCAACTTTTTTTTTTTTTTTTTTTTTTAATAAGATCTCACTTAAGTTGTGGAAGGCTTCAAGTTCCTGAGGCCAGACATGAACCTGTAATCCTTCTGTCTCAGCCGTTCAAGTACTGGGATTAAAAGCATGTACCACCACACCTGGCTTATTGTCTATCCATCTATCTGTCTTTTTTGTGGTACTGAGGATTGAACCCAGGGCATTCTACGTCTACCCAGAGCCACACCCCTACCCTCTTCCCTTTTATTCTTTATTTTTGAAACAGGGTCTCACTAAGTGGTGGAGGATCTCACTACGTAGCTGAGGGTAGCTACAAATCTGCAATCCTCTTGTCTCGGCCT
The DNA here is from genome assembly GCF_963383645.1 of Muscardinus avellanarius. Taxonomy (NCBI): domain Eukaryota; kingdom Metazoa; phylum Chordata; class Mammalia; order Rodentia; family Gliridae; genus Muscardinus; species Muscardinus avellanarius. The sequence goes on along the minus strand of NC_137789.1, from coordinate 150,495,999 downwards.
CCCAAGTACTGGGATTACAAGTATGTGCAACCATGCCCAGTACTTACCTTTATCTTATTATTTTTTGGTGGTACTGGGGATGGAACCCTTCTACCTCTGGGCTACATTCCCAGACCTATTTTACACTTTTTATTTGGAAACAGGGTCTCTTAAGCCAGCGAGGCTGGCTTCGAACCTGAGCGATCCTTCTGTCTCCGCCTCCCAAGCACGGGGATTACAAGTGTGCACCACCACGTCCGGCCTGTTTATTCTTTAATTTGAAACAGGGTCTTGCTAAGTGTTTGAGCGCCTAAGTAGCTGAGGCTGGTTGTGAACCTGTGATCCTTCTGTCTCAGCCTCCTAAGTACTGGGATTACAAGTGTGTGCCACCAGGCCTGGCTTTTTTCTTTTATCTTTTTTTTTCTTTTTCTTTTTTTCTTTGAAACGGACTTGCTAAGTTGCCTGAGATTGGCCTCAAACCTTTGATCTTCCTGTCTCAGCCTACCAAGTATTGGGGTGACTAGAATTTCATTATTCAAATGCTATGTGACTTTGTAATTAAGAATGTTTTTCTAGGAATATTGGAACCTTTGTTTTGTTTACATGGCTAGCATGTAAATTATGAATATGTAAAGTGAAAATAAGGTTTTTATTTTACACAAGTTAGCTTGGACATTTAGGTAATCAATGATGTAATTCTTTTTTATATCAATATTAACTTGAAGTTAAATTGCATCACTTTGTTTTAGTTCTATTGAAATGAGATGCTAAGCTGGGCCTGGTGACACATGCTTGTAATCCTAGTACTTGGGAAGCTGAGATAGGAAGATTGCAGGTTCAAAGCCAGCTTCAGCAGTTTACAATTTAGCAAGGCCTTGTTTCTAAATAAAAAATAAGTGTGGGGGTATAGCCCAGAAGTTGAAGGGCCCTGGGTTCTATCTGAGTACCACAAAAAAAGAGACACAAGTAGTTCATTTGTATGTCTTATGTATATAGTTGAACTTAGGTTATTGTAACTCTATTTCCCTTTTGTATTATGTAGTTTTAATTGCTGTGAAAGCATGTTGTGTTCTGTATAACTTAGATATGTAAGCGCATTGTAGTTTAGCCTAAACTATTTTAAGATTGAAGTGATGGGTGTTTGAAACGTCTTTCCTGAATCAATATTTCAGTCATTTTATGTTTGGAACTCCCAGAAATATATTTTGTCTCAGGCCAGGGCTTATGAGTATATCTTAATCAGTTAAATTTTGAAATAGTAGGGTACTTTGTTGGAATTGACGGTTTATTACGCATTCAAAGACTAAAGATAGCCAGGTGTGACTTTATGCACCTGTAAGCCTAGTGTTTGGGAGGTCAAGACAGGAGGACCATATGATTGAGGACAGCCTCAGCAAGTAGTAAGACTCAGCAACTTTCTCTACACCTTTTTAGAGGTAGAATGGTCCAAAGTTTAATCCTCGGAACCCCAACCCCCAAATACTAAAGATAAATTTTGTGAATCTTGTTCAAAATAATTTTTAAGCTGGACATGGTGGCACATGCTTGTAATCCCAGCATTGGGAGGCTGAGATGGAAGGATTGGGATTTGTGGCCAGCTTAGGCTACCTAGTGAGGTCCTTTGCAAATCAGTGAGACCTTGTTTTAAAATAAAGAATAAAGAAATAGAGCTGGGGGTATAACTTGGAGGTAGAATATCCCTGGGTTCCAACCCCAGTACTGCAAAACAACTTTTTTTTTTTTTTAATTATGGCACTTGGAACTGAACCCAAGGACATTGTACCTCCTAGCTACAATTCCAGCTCTTTTAGAAACAGGGTCTTTTTAGGTCTTGCTGAAAGCCTTGCTCCCTTCCTGATGCTGTCCTCAAATCTACAATTCTCCTGTTTGAGCTTCCCAAGTACTGGATTTACAGGATACGGCACCACGCCTGACTTAACATCTTAAAATGGGAAATGAAGCTTCAGCTTTGGTATGGTGTCATATGTCTGTAATTTTAGTACTTGGTGGCTGAGGCAGCAGAAGGATTGCAAGTTTGAGACCAGTTTCGGGAACTTAGGCCCTGTCTCAAGATTAAAAAGTTAAATAGGGCCGAAGGTATAATAGAGGAAACAAAACTCTCATCTTTAAGTTGTTGGTGGAAAGTATCTAACAGTGTTGGTAATTATGCTTCCAGCTTTCAAATTCTGCCTCCAATATACCCGTAAGGCTGAGTTCCGCAAGTTGTGTGACAATTTGAGAATGCACTTATCGCAGATTCAGCGCCACCATAACCAAAGTACAGCAATCAACCTTAACAATCCAGAGAGCCAGTCCATGCATTTGGAAACCAGGCTTGTTCAGTTGGACAGTGCTATCAGTATGGAACTGTGGCAGGTATGTTGTCAACTATTAGTTTTTTTTTAAGTAACTATTTTTCGCCTTTGTGAGTGTCTTCATCTTGGTCTGGTTAATGTTGATAGGTAAAGTGAGGAATTTAAGGTGGTTGTGATGGAGCAAGAAGGGATCTAGATAGACAGCTTCTGAATATTTTGGTTCTAGTCACCAGTGAAATTTGGGCCTGATCATGTAATCTCTTTCTGAGCCAGTTTTTTCCATATAAAATAGTACATTGTTGGTGCTCAGAAGTGTGGTTCCATGACTGGTTCTAGTCTCAGCTGTTTAGTCTGTGATGAAGCAAGCATTTGCAGAGGAGAGGCAGAGACAGAATCGTGTGTGTGTGTGCGCGTGCGTGCGCTCACATAAGCTCGGGGCCTTACACACACTCTGCTACTGAGCCCCCTACACATTTCTTTTGTTGTTGTTGTGCTCAGGGATTTTCTACTTCTCAGCTATACCTTCTCATTTTGCTACTAGGAATTGAACCCAGGGGTGTTTTACCTCCATACTACAGCCCTAGACCTAGCCCTATTTATATTTTGTTTTGAAACAAGGTCTCAGGTTGCTGAGAGTCTGACTATTGCTGAGGATGTTCTAGACTTTGTGATTCTCCTGTCTCAGCTTCCTAAGCACTGGGATTACAGGTGTGTGTCACCATGCTTGGCCTTATTTTTTAAAATCAGTTGTAATTTTGTCTAATCTAAAATGAAACTTGTTTTCTTTATCATAAATATTATATTTTATAGAAGTGTTTTGGTGATAGATGGAAATTAAAACCAATGAATGCCGTACCATGGGTGAAGTGCTGCTTTGGTTTAGGGAGTGTGTATGGGAAATACCATATGTTAGAGCTCAGGGTGCCCTTAGCCTGTCTTTTATGTGGCCTTTTTATCTAAGAATCCTGCAAAGAAGACATCGAAGGCTTTTTTGTATTTGACAAAAACATCTAATTGAAAGTACAGAGGAAGCTTTTCAGCCAAATGAAAACATTTTCTTCATAATTTTCCTTTTTATAGGACCACTCACCTTAAAATACTACCTGTAAGAGGACATAGTCATTATATTAAGTGGATAAGCTAAAAGAAGTATTCTTTCATTGACTCATTGCTCAGAAACCCCTGTATTTATTCTGTTGTATATTCTTCTACATTTTTCCTTTATAAATTGCCTCAAGTAGATATGGTGGTGCATGCCTATAATCCCAGCATTTGGTAGACTGAGACAAGATTCCAGGTTTGAGGCCAGCCTTAGCAACTTAGGCCCTTCACAACTTAGTGCGAACCTGTTTCAGAATAAAAAAAAAAGTAAAATAGGAGCCGGGCGTGGTGGCGCAGGGCTTAAGAGACCCTGTTTCCAAATTAAAAAAAAAAAGTAAAATAGGTCTGGGAGTATATCCCAGAGGTAGACGGGTTTCCAGGAACCCCAGTATCACCAAAAAATAAATAAATAAAAAGTAAAATAGGGCTGGGGGTTTAGCCCGGCAGAATAACCCTGGGTTTAATCCCTAGTATCACATATACAAAAAAGTTATAAATTGTATGATATGTAGTTTCGTTTTTAGTCTGCTTTATTTTCTTTATAATATTTCCCAAAGGACCTAAAAATGTTTAAAGAGTTTTTATAATTATGGGGGAGTTTTCTCAAATAAATCAGATATTGTAGATTAAGTAAAAAGTACACATGAAAGCATTTTACCTGCTGTTTTTATCTTAATGTTCTGTGTTTTCGGTTTCATATAGAAGTTTATATTAGATTTTTTGTTTTTACAATGGAATGACAAATTTACGTTACTAATTCTAGGAAGCATTCAAAGCTGTGGAAGATATTCACGGGCTGTTCTCCTTGTCCAAAAAACCACCTAAGCCACAGTTGATGGCAAATTATTACAACAAAGTTTCAACGGTGTTCTGGAAGTCCGGAAATGCGCTTTTTCATGCATCTACGCTCCATCGTCTCTACCATTTATCTAGAGAAATGAGAAAGAACCTTACACAAGACGAGATGCAGAGGTAAAATTAGTTGAATAGTATTAGGAATCTTCAGCTGGACATGGTGGTGTGCTGCATACTGGTAATTACAGTAGTTGATAATTTGAAACAGGAGAATCGCAGGTTCAAAGCCAGCCTCAGCTACTTAGTTAGGCCTGCTGCAGTTTAGACTTGTTTCAAAATAAAGAATTAAAAAAATAGGGCTGGAGGTGTAGCTTTGATGTAGAGAATGCTCCTGGATTCAGTCCCCAGTACCATACAAAATTATGAATCTTCTACCAAATGACCCGGTAGTGTATTCTTAAGTCATGATTTATCACTTTCTGCACAAATGACATTTTGTGTTAGATTTGTTTTTAAATTTTGGAACACCATTTTGTGTATTGTAGAATAGCACAATCTCTATCCTCTACTAGAGATTGTGACCCTAACCCTAATCCCTCTACTAGGGATTACTCAGGTACTAGTAGCAATCCATCTAGTTGTAACCACCAAAAACATCTCTGGACATTGCGCTTGGACAAAATTCTTCGTCTGTAGGAGTCATCGTTTGATAACCAACTCCATCAGGAACTGAACAGAAAAAAAAATTGAGTATTAGAAGAGATAGTCTGACAGTTGGGGCCATCTAGCCACTGTACAGGAGGCATAAGATAAATCATGTCATTTTTCCTGATTATAAAATGTTACCAGTAACATGGTTGCTCTTTCACGTTTTTGTTTTTTTTTTTTTTGATGGTACTGGGGGTGGAACCCAGAGGCTTTCTACCTCCGGGCTACACTCCCAGACCTATTTTATATTTTATTTGGGAACAGGGTCTCACTAAGTTGCTGAGAGCCTCACTAAGTAGCTGAGGCTGGCTTCAAACCTGCGCGATCCTCCTGTCTCAGCTTCCCAAGCGCGGGGCGGGGATGACAAGCGCGCGCCACCACGCCTGGCTTAAAGTCTTTGTTTTTTACCCTTATCATTGCATGGCTGGCTGAAACTGAGCTTTACTGTTGCTGCCCATCCCTTCTTTCCTTTCTTCCTTCCTTTCTTGGCGGTACTGGGGTTCCTGGAAACCCTTTTACCTCCGGGCTACACTCCCAGACCCATTTTATATTTTTATTTGGAAACAGGGTCTTTAAAGCCAGCAAGGCTGAGTTCAAACCTGAGTGATCCTCCTGTCTCCGCCTCCCAGGCGCAGGGATTACAGGCATGTGCCACCAAGCCCAGTTTCCACCATTTTTGAGAATATCAAAATACCTATCATTAACTTGGTAAAAGATCAGAATTCAAAGTACAACTATTATTGATTGATTCCATGTTTTTTTTCACTTTGCTAAAGCCAGAAAATTTAAAGTTGAATTATTGTTGGGTACCATCTGTATTTGAGAGAAAAATACTCATGAGAGAGGGGAGGGGGAGGTGCACGTGCACTCGTGCACGCGTATGCATATATATATATATATATTTTGAAACAGGGTCTTGCTAGGTTCATGAGAGCCTCACTACTTGTTGATGCCATCCTTGAACCTGCAATCCTCCTGTTTTGGCCCCCCAAGTACTGGGATTGTAAGCATGTGCCACCATACCCAGTTTGTAAGTATTTTTTTTTTATTTGTTTGTTTTTGCGGGTTTGGGGATGGAACATAGGGGCATTAGACCTCCGAAGTACACCCTCTGCCCTTTCTTTCTTTCTTTCTTTCTTTCTTTCTTTCTTTCTTTCTTTCTTTCTTTCTTTCTTTACTTATTTATTTTTTGGGTGGTACTAGGGGTGGAACCCAGAGGCTTTCTACCTCCGGGCTATACTCCCAGGCCTTTTTAATATTTTATTTGGAAAAGGGTCTCGCTAAGTTGCTGAAAGTCTCACTAAGTAGCTGAGGCTGGCTTCGAACCCGTGTGATCCTCCTGTGTGCGTGACCACGCCCGGCCTTATTCTTTATTTTTGAAACAGGGTCTCACTAAGTTGTGGAGGGCCTCGCTACGTAGCTGAGGCTGTCTGCGAACCACAATTAGGTCTTAGCTTCCCGAATACTGGAATTACAAGCATGCGCCACCACACCTGGCTTTTTTTTTAAATTGTGGTACTGGGGGTTGAATTTAGGGACATTCTACCTCCAAGCTATGCCCCCCGTCCTACTTTTTATTCTTTGTTTTGAAATAGGGCTTCACTAAGTTGTGGAAGGCCTCACTAAGTAACTGAGCCTAGCTGTGAACCTGTTGTTCTCCTATCTCAGTCTCCCAAGTACTGGTATTACAGGCAAGTGCCATCATGCCCAGTTCACAAGTATTAATTTCAAATGGATTCATTTGAAAATTAGGCCTGGTGTTGCATACTTGTAATCCCAGTACTTGGGAGGCTTTGGCAAGAGGATTGTGAGTTCAAGAATAGCTTTAGCAATTTAGTGAGGCCTGCCACAAGTTAGTGAGACCATTTTTGGGCGGGGGCGGGGGATTGAACCCAGAGCACTGCACCTACAAAGCAGGTGCTTTGCCAGTAAGCTACATCCTTCCTACACCCAGGGGAGAAAGGGGGTGCCTTTGCAAACGTAGTTTCGTATTGTGGTGTACACATTAGGATGAGTAAAGAGAAGCAGGTGCTGTTCTGCTCTTTTGTTTATCGGGCAGCAGATAGGCCTAACAGGTTTCACTTTGTTTACCACAGAATGTCTACCAGAGTCCTCTTGGCTACCCTTTCCATCCCTATCACCCCTGAGCGTACTGATATCGCTCGACTTCTGGATATGGATGGCATCATAGTTGAGAAGCAACGCCGCCTCGCAACACTGCTTGGTCTTCAAGCCCCACCCACACGGATCGGTCTTATTAATGATATGGTTAGTAAAAGTTTGAGCATTTAGAGCTTTAGATCAAAATTTTACCCGATTTGATGTCCAGGTTTAGTAATACATATAACTGGGAACTTGATTTATTGCCAGGGGATTCCGATGCGTGAACAGGGGGTTACTGGCATGAATGGGTACTTTGTTCAGTTGAGGTGATTCCTCTCTAGTGGATTAAATTAGTGGGAGCTTTGATGTAGTAAAACTAGGCCTGGACTGATTGAGAAATACTGTGGAGCAGTCTGAGGAAAAGTAACTGGGCACGAAGGATTGTGGCGTCTGTCGGGACTGCAGGAAGACTATCCGCCCAACATTTGGGGTGTCCCACGCACGGCTCTTGAGGCCCAGAGCAAAGGTGAGCTAGATTTAGGCCTGAGTTTGGACTACAGAGATGTTTCAGACTTTTTTCTTCTTATTTAGACTTTTCAAGTTAAGGCAGTGGTTCTTAATCACAATTATGCAACAAAACTGTAAAATAACTGTTGCTCTTTGGTGTCTTCATAGGTTAATTTTAAGTCCTTTACCTCTTTGCATATAATTATTATATATGCAAATAAACTTAAAGTAATCTCTAAATTACTTAAAGTCCCTAATGCAAAGTAAATGCTAATGTAAGTAGTTGTTAGACTATATTGTTTAGGGAATAATTACAAAAATGTACACGTATAGCATACATGCAAAATCACCTCCATAATTTTTTTTAGGGTGTGTGTGTGTGTGTGTGTGTGTGTGGTACTGGGGATTGAACCCAAAGGCATTCTACCTTCAAGTTACACCCCCAGACCAATTTTATTTATTTGGAAATAGGGTCTCGCTAGGCTGATTGACTCTAAACTACTTGCTAAGGCTGTCCTTGAACCTTCTGGTCTTGTCTCAGCCTCCCTGTACGGGATCACCACCATGCCCGACCTCCAAAATGGTTTCTATCTATGGTTGGGTGATTCTGCGCATGTGAATCCTGAGGGTATAGAGGGCCAGCTGTTATATGAACAAAACACTATCTTGCTGGTGAACTTTTGAGCTTTTTCCAGTTTGGGCCTAATAAAAATAATTCCCCCCCCCCCTTTTTTTTTGCAGAACTGGGGATGGAACCCAGGGGCATTCTACCTCTGAGCTATATATATACCCCAGCCCTATTTTTTATTTATTTTTATTTTTCGGGTCTGGGAATGAAACCCAGGGGATTTCAATCTCTGAGATATATATAACCTCAACCCTATTTTTAAACATTTTTATTCTTTATTTTGAAACAGGGTCTCACTGAGTTGCAGAGGGCCTCACTAAGCTTAGGCTGTCTGCGAACCACAATCCTTCTGTCTCAGCCTCCCAAATGCTGGGATTACAAGCGTGTGCTACCACGCCTGGCTATTTTTATTCTTTATTTTGAAACAGTCTTCTTGAGTTGCAAAGGGTCTCACTAAGTAGTAGCTGGGGCTGTCCTTGAACCATGATCCTCCCTTCTCAGCCTCCCAAATGCTGGGGTTACAAGTGTGCGCCACCACGCCTGGCTTTAATGTTGCCATATTCTTGATGATGATTTCTATTTCTGTAAGAGTAATTTGTAAGCTCTGGTATTTTACTTTTTTTGGTAATAAATCAGTCTTAGTTGGCCTTAGCAGCTGCAAATCTCTTACTCTATTGATTTAGTCTTTCCTTTTCTAGTTCTTGGCATTCTCAGTATAAGTATAGGAAGATGCATAGTGTGGGGCAAGAAATGGCAGTCTGGATTTTTTTTTTTTTTTGGTAATTTATGGGTGGTCAAGGCTTGGTATTCTTGAATTTTTCACATTTCTGTAGTTTTCTCTTGGTTATACTAAGTTCAGAATCTTAGTGGAAAATGTCCTTCAGCTACTAACCTTCTGCTTTGCTTGCTCTAGGTCAGATTCAATGTACTACAGTATGTTGTCCCAGAAGTGAAAGACCTTTACAACTGGCTGGAAGTAGAGTTTAACCCACTAAAACTCTGTGAGAGAGTCACAAAGGTAAGCCTTTGTCTCAATTTTGCCTGTTACTCTGTGGTCAGCATTATTGCAGTTTGGGATTTTTGTCTGTCTTAAGAGAAAAGTGCTTTTTTGTATGTACAAGTCTGCACATTTCATTGTCTTTTCTTTTATATCAAGAGAAAAGATATTTCTGATGTGCTAAACTAACTTTTGGAGGTAAATTAGCAGCATGACTACTTTAGCCATTGCTGTCAGTCACCTTCAGACAAATAATCATTTCATGATAAATTTTGTATTTTTTGCCGATGTCTTAGTATCTGTTTCATAGAAAGCATAACTTTGTCAATTGTAATGGATTTTATAGGTTCTGAATTGGGTGAGGGAACAACCTGAAAAAGAACCAGAGCTGCAGCAGTATGTCCCCCAGTTGCAGAACAACACCATACTCCGCCTTCTGCAGCAGGTAAAGATAACCAGAGGCTGTTTCCTGGAGGAACTGGGTTTCCCATTTTTTATATTTTAGCAAAACAAAAAAACCAAAAAATTTTAGAACTGCCTAGGAAGTAACACCTCCCAAAATTCTATACCTGCCCATTTTCATCTATTTGCTGTTTTCAAAAACAATTATGTATTTAAAACTGCTTTTTTTTTTTTAACTGAATGCACTTTTAAGGAAAACCTGTTTCTGTTTTTTTTTTTTTTTTTTTTTTTTTTTTTTTTTTTGTTAGAAAATAGTAGCACTGAGCTGGGCGTGTTGGCACACGCTTGTATTCCCAGCATTCAGGAGGCTGAGACTGGAAGATCGCAGTTCATGGACAGCCTCAGCTACTTAGTGAGGCCCTCTGCAACTCAGTGAGCCCCGGTTTCAAAATAAAGACTAAAAAATAGGAACAGGGGTATAGTTCGGAGGTCAAATGCCCTTGGGTTCCATCCCCAGACCTGCAAAAAAAAGTAAGAAAGAAAATAGTAGCACTGGCTTTTAATTAATTAATTAATTAATTTTACGGTACTGGGGATGGGACCCAGGGGCATTCTACCTCCGAGCTATACCCCTGTTCCTATTTTCTAGTCGTTTTATTTTTTGAGACAGGGTCTCACTGAGTTACGAAGGCCTTGCTAAGTAGCTGAGGCTGTCCACAAAATGCAATCATCCAATCTCTGCCTCCCGAATGCTGGGATTACAAGTCTGTGCTACCATGCTGGGCCTTAGCACTGAGCATTTTAATATACATGTATCATTGCTTACAAATGGAACTTTTTATTATGAGAAGTACAATTACACAGTTTACACATTTTTTTTCATTTTTGTGGGTACTGGTAGTTGATTCTAGGGACATTCTAATTTTGAGCTATACTTCTAACCCTGTTTTATTTTTTGCTTTGAAATGGGGTCTTGCTAAGTTCCTGAGGCTGGCTTTGTACCTGCAATCCTCCTTTCTCAGCCTCCCAGGTACTGGGATTACAGTTAGGCATCACCAAACCTGGCTCAGTTTAAACATTTTAAAGCTTTATTCACTCAGACCTTTCAACCATTCGTGAAAAAATACACCCTTTCTCCTTTTTCTAATAACTGGGGCTGGTATAGTTTAACATATTTTAGTCCAATTTCAATTTTTGGTGCTGAGGATTGAAATCAAGCACTTTTTTTTTTTTTTTAACCTCCAAGCTACACCCCTAGCCCTTTTTATTTTTTTACTTTGAAAAGGGTCTGGCTAAGTTGTCTCAGCCTCTCCCGTTCTGATATTATAGGTGTGTACCACTACACCTGGCTTAGTCACACCTACGTTTAATCTTATGGTTTATAATGGCTTAAGTGATTCTGTCTTTATTTTCACTTTGGTAGGAAGCCTTTTTATTAGATAAATCATTTATGTACCTGTGCACATTTCATTGACCTGCTTTCTTTTATATATGTGAGCAGTGTTATTTCTTATGTGCTATACAAATAGTTGGAGGTAAATTAGCAGAATAACTATAAATAGTAATGCTGCCAGTCTCCTTCAGACAGAAAATTTTATATAAAGTATTTAAATGTATTCAGTAAGTAGCAGATCTTATAAATACGTGACCTTTTTTATTGTACTGTATTGTGGTGTTTTTCTTTCTTTATTTTACTGTTTTATTTTTTCCTTTATTTTCTTTATTGTACTGTAAATGTGACCACTTAAAAGATTTATACTTGAGGAATGTTGTAATACGATGTTTCACAGCATAAGATTTTGGATTGATAGCCTAGGATTAGAATTCCAGCTCTAGCTGTGTACTTTTAAGACAAACTGAGCTTCATTTTTTTCGTATTCTGTGCAGTGGGCTTAATTTCTGCTTCCCCTGGTGGTTATGAGATTGCACATGAACGGTGCTGAGTAGACGCAGCTGTCGTTATTAACCCTGTGTTCTCATGCAGGTGGCACAGATTTATCAGAGCATCGAGTTTTCTCGTTTGACATCTCTGGTTCCTTTTGCTGATGCTTTCCAACTGGAACGGGCCATAGTAGATGCAGCCAGGCACTGCGATCTGCAGGTAAGTACTGGAAGGAAACATTGAGGTGCGTAAGTTTTCTGCTGCTCCTTCTGGCTCAGTGACACCTTTTTTATTTAATGTTACTGAGTTTCATAGCTTTTGTATTTTATATTGCTTAAATTTTTTTCAAGGCATTGATTTATGACTTCATATTAATGCATAGATTTAACCACTGTTAACTGATTTTCCAAAGGTTCGTATTGACCACACCTCTCGGACTCTGAGTTTTGGATCTGATTTGAATTATGCTACCCGAGAAGATGCCCCAATTGGTCCTCACCTGCAGAGCATGCCATCAGAACAAATTAGAAACCAGCTCACAGCCATGTCCTCAGTACTTGCAAAAGCACTTGAAGTCATCAAGCCAGCTCATATACTGGTATGCCTCTTTAGGGAGAAACTAATTCCAGAAGTGTTGAGGGACTGTTAGCCCACATTTTTGACAAAAAGGCTTGAAATGATACTGAGTAAAGGTATTTATTACATATTTGCCATTCATTTGTACTTAGTTGTTTCATATCTTATCACATATCCTTTTTTTGTAGTTTGTTTTTGCAGGTCTGGGGATGGAACCCAGGGGCATTTGACCTCTGAGCTATGCCCCCTGTCCTAGTTTTTATTCTTTATTTTGAAAGAGGGTCTCACCAAGTTGCAGAGGACCTCACTAAGTAGCTGAGGCTGCCGCGAACCGTGATCCTCTGGTCTCAGCCTCTTGAGTACGGGGATTACAAGTGTGCGCCACCATGCCCATCTTATATATCTATCAAATACATATATCACTGAGTTGCCTTCCACAGCATAAAATACTAGATAATGTAATTTTGTGTGTGTGTGTGTGTGTACTGGGGATGGATCCCAGGGGGCACTCTACTTCTAGCTAAACCCCTAGCCTAATATCTTAAAAAAAATTTTATTTTGAAACAAGTGTTTCACTGAGTTGCAAAGGGCCTCACTATAGCTGAGGTTGTCACAAACCACCATCCTCCTTTCTCAGCCTCCCAAATGCTGGGATTACAAGCGTGTGTCACTGTGCCCTGCTAGATAATGTAATTAAATAGGTCATGTTATATGAAACAGTAGACTGACTCTATGGATGCCATAACCCTAGGAATAGTGGAGTAGAATGATTGGGCCTTTTCTTTGTGTTTAAGTTATCATTTATAAGCTGTTAATATTTCTTCTTGCTTTATATTTAAGGAAGATTTAGCGAAAATTTGATAACTAGAGATAGTTATTCAGCTCTGTCATTGCTATTCACATAACTGAATAGGAACAATGCCATATCTTTTTTTTTTTTTTTTTGGTGGAACCTACGGGTTTCTTACCTCTGGGCTATATATACTCCCAGACCTGTTTTTATATTTTATTTGGAAAAAAAGGTCTCATTAAGTTGCTGAGAGCCTCACTAAGTAGCTGAGGCTAGCTTTGAACCTGTGTAATCTTCCTGTCTCAGCCTCCCAAGCGTGGGGTTTACAAGCGTGTGCCACCATGCCCGGCTGCCATATCATTTTTCATGTAAAGACATTGAAGGGCGGGCAGTACAGTAGGTTTAGTGTATAATTTCTTTGATGCCTAATACTCTGGGGTATGTTGCTTTGAATTGTTTTTAAATTGCATTTTTAGGAGCTGGGCATGGTGGTGCATGTTTGTAATCCCAACCTTTGGGAGTCTGAGACAGGAGGATCGTGGGGTGTAGTTTGGAGTGAGAATGCCCCTGGATTCCATCCCTACTACCGCCAAAAAAAAGTTGTTTTTTTTTTTTTTTAAGGCAGGTGTGGTAGCACATACTTGTGATCCCAGTACTTGGGAGGCTGAGATAGTGGGATTGCAGGTTGGAAGCCAGCTTCAGCAAGTTAGTGATATTCTCTAACTTAGTGAGACCCTGTCCCAAAATAAAGTGAAATAGGGCTGGGGATGTAGCTTGGAGGTAGAACTCTGGGTTCAATCCCTAGTACAACAAATAACAAGCGAATAAAGTGGCTTGGGGTGTAGATGAATTCAGTATCAATAACATATTAACACAAATGCATTTTTTAAAGCAAGAGAAAGAAGAACAGCATCAGTTGGCAGTTACTGCATATCTCAAAAACTCACGGAAAGAGCATCAGCGTATTCTGGCTCGTCGTCAGACCATCGAGGAAAGGAAAGAGCGGCTCGAGAGTCTGAATATTCAGCGTGAGAAAGAAGAATTGGAGCAGAGGGAAGCTGAGCTCCTCAAAGTACGGAAGGCCGAAGAAGAGAGGCTGCGGCAGGAGGCAAAGGAGCGGGAGAAAGAGCGGATTTTACAGGAACATGAACAGATCAAGAAGAAAACTGTTCGTGAGCGTTTAGAGCAGATCAAGAAAACAGAGCTGGGTGCCAAAGCCTTCAAAGATATTGACATTGAAGTAAGTAGCTTCTCACCCGTAGAGGACTTAGTTTTCTTTCTTCTTTTTTTTCCCAGTTCTGGGGATGGATCCCAGGTCATTCGACCTCCCGAGTTATACCTCCTGCTTTATTTTTTATTCTTTATTTTGAAACAGGCTCTCCCTAAGTTGCAGAGGGCCTCACTAAGTAGCTGAGGCTGTCTGCAAACTGCGATCCTCCGGTCTCAGCCTCCCGAATGCTGGGATTAAGAGCATGTGCCACCGCACCTCGCTAGAAGATTCAGGTTTATCCAGGTCCTTTGTACTCTTCCCACCAGAGTCTTACCATTTTGTGGTTTGTTTTGGGTTATTTGGTTATTTCCTAAACTGTCAAGTGGAAGTAAGGTTATTGCGCAATGTTTTTATATTTTTTAAGTTAATCCCTGTTACTGAAAAATAATTAGAAATTTGGTTCTAGAGCTGGGCATGGTGGCACACACTTTAATTCCAGCACTTGATCACAAGTTTGTAGCCAGCCTTAGCTACTTAGTGAGGTCTTGTTTCAGAAAAAAGAATTAAAAAAATAGGGCTGGGAGTGTAGCTCAGAGGTAGAATGCCTCTGGTTTTCATCCTTAGTACCGCAAAAAAAGAAAAAAGAAAATTGGTTCTAGAATGCAGTGTGCTCTCCTGACACGTAAGCACGTCTCGCTTTCTCACTAACAGCGCTGCGTTTGTGTTATTTTCTAGGATCTTGAAGAGTTGGATCCAGATTTCATCATGGCCAAACAGGTTGAACAGCTGGAGAAGGAAAAGAAGGAACTTCAAGAGCGCCTAAAAAATCAAGAAAAGAAGGTAAACGAAAGAATACACTTAGGAAGCTAAGAAGCTGGGCCAGGTATGGTCAATCCCAGCACCAAAACAAACAACAACAACAAAAAAAACCAAAAAATCAAACCGTCGTGCTTACTACCTGTAACGCCCGCTCCTCAGGAGGCTGAGGCAGAAACTTCCTCAGGAAGTGAGGCCAGTCTGCGCAGCTTAGGGAGACCCTTGTCTCAAAACGGGCTGAGGATGCAGCTCAGTGCTGGAGACCTGGACTCAACTCCCAGACTGCTGGGGAAGTACTTAGGAGATTTTTTTTTTTTAAACGTTTTTGTTTTCATGCCATTTAGATTGATTATTTCGAAAGAGCTAAACGTTTGGAAGAAATTCCTTTGATAAAGAGTGCTTATGAGGAACAGAGGATTAAGGACATGGATCTGTGGGAACAACAAGAAGAAGAAAGAGTAAGTATTTCATTTAATTGTAATGTTTTTAGACTTTATGCTAATGATGGCATCAGCATTCAAAAACTTATAGCTTAGCTGGGCATGGTGAGGCAGGTTTGTAATCTCAGCGTTTGGGAGGCTGAGACAGGAGGCTCGTGGACAGCCTCAGTCAGCTACTTAGTGAGGCCCTCCGCAACTCAGTGAGACAGTTTCAAGATAAAGAGTAAAAAACAGGGCTGGAGGATTTGCTTGAAGGTAGAATGCTCCTGGATTCAATCGGTGCTTTAGTGTCTACTTACTGATAAGTGGAAGGAGAAATTTTATAATAGATTCAAGTTATAACAGAGCACATGAAACACTCATCTAAAAACTTCTAGCAGTTTTAAGTGAGTGAATTTTCTGCCTGTGGGTTTGATGCATGGTTATGGTTTCTGGTGGACTACTGCACAAGGTGTAGCTTGGAGGCCAGAACCTCCAGCACCAAAACAAACAACAGAAAAAAAAACAAAAAATTTAAGCCATTGTACTTACTACATTTGGCAGTTATTTCATTTTTTTCACCTAATTTATCTTTTTGCCTCTTGCTTTCATTGGAACCTGTGGGCATAAAGGCTAGTTTATCTTTCTACTTTTATGGTAAAGGGGAAAGGACCTGCTTCTAATTTTTCAAGAATATTTAGTCTGGTGTGGTGACACACATTTGTAATCCCAGTACCTAGGAGAATCTCAGGTTTATAGCCAGTCTCAACTAGGCCCTCTGCAACTTAATAAGATCTTGTTTCAAGCCGGGCGTGGTGGCGCACGCTTATAATCCCCGCGCTTGGGAGGCTGAGACAGGAGGATCGCACAGGTTCAAAGCCAGCCTCAGCTACTTAGTGAGGCTCTCAGCAACGTAGTGAGACCCTGTTTCCAAATAAAATATAAAATAGGTCTGGGAGTATAGCTCGGAGGTAGAAAGCCTCTGGGTTCCATCCCCAGTACCACCAAAAAAAAAAAAAATCTTGTTTCAGAATAAAGGAAAGATAAAATAGGTCTGCGGATGCAGCTAAGAGATAAAATGACCCTGAGTTACAATTCCCAGCACCACCACCATAACCAAATTAAAAAAAAGTTAGCAGTTCGTTTGGAGTAAATTATTAATTATTAACAATAAAGTCGGGCATTGTGGCGCATGCTTGTAATACCAGCATTTGGGAGGCTGAGAAAGGAGAATCACTTTGCGGACAGCCTCAGCTACTTAGGTCCTCCGCAACTTAGAGACCCTGTTTCAAAATAAAGAATAAAAAATAGGGTGGAGGGTATAGCTCGGAGGTCAAATGCTCCTGGGTTCCAGACCTGCAAAAAAGAAAAAATTATGAATAATAGCAAAAGCTTTGAAATTTGTGTATTGTGTATTTGCAGATTACTACCATGCAGCTAGAACGGGAGAAGGCTCTCGAACATAAGAATCGAATGTCACGAATGCTGGAAGACAGAGATTTATTTGTGATGCGACTCAAAGCTGCTCGGCAGTCTGTTTATGAGGTGAATTTACTGGTTTTAGGGGTGTCCCTATGTGAGTTTCATAATTTTGCCTCAAGTGTTCTAAATAAATACTATACTATGGTACATTCTGTCTTGACTTCCACGTCTAAAGATTGTTCAGATAATAATTTTGATAGAAAACTTTTGGAACCATATGAACAAAGTTCTAAAGATGGGAAATAGCTAAATTTAAAAAATAGCACGTATGCTAAACAAACTGGATTTGTTTGGAAATTCTGCTTTTGTATGCTTAGGTTCTAGAATTTCTGTGGTTCCAAGATGTTTATAGTTTTTTTTTGAAACTTAAAAAGGCATACTCCTAGTTTGTATCATTTGAAAACTCTTGTTCTCTCCCACCCCCTGGTTAACTCTTACAGGAGAAACTGAAGCAGTTTGAAGAACGATTAGCAGAAGAAAGGCATAACCGCTTGGAAGAACGAAAGCGGCAACGCAAGGAAGAGCGCAGAGTGACTTACTACAGAGAGAAGGAAGAGGAGGAACAGAGGAGGGCCGAAGAGCAGATGCTCAAAGGTAAGCCATGCACACTGGGGGAGAAAGTCAGGGTTCAGCAAATTTTGTTTGTTTGTTTTGTTTTGGGGATTGAGCCTAGGTACATTTTATCTTTGAATTGTATTCCCACCCCACTCCCCTTTTGTTTTGAAACAAGGTTTCATTGAGTTGCTGATTCTGTCTTTAAATTTGTGATTCTCTTAATCTCCCAAGTATTGGGATTGTAGGCATGTACCACAGTGTCTGCTTGCTATCTTATTTAATAGAAAATATAGAGATCCAGATACTTGGCCTGTCAGCAGTGCAGTTGATTAATTCTCAGAACCCATGTTGTTACACGTGTGAAGATGTTACATCCTGTGTGAACTTGTTTTCACATATTTCATGAGCACTCTGGGCTACATCAGACTGGGTCTAATTTGCCCAAGTTGTCCTCACACTTGTAGTTTTCCTGCCACAACCTTCTGAGTTGAATTTGATGTTCTTTTAAAAATTCATACTAAGCCAGGCATAGTGGCGCACGCTTGTAAACTCAGCATCTGGGAGGCTGAGACCGGAAATACGCAGTTCGTGGACAGCCTCAGCTACTTAGTGAGGCCCTACACAATTTTGTGAGACCCTGTTTTAAAATAAAGAATAAAATAGGATGGAGTGTAGCTTGGAAGTTGAATGCCCGAGTTCTACTCCCAGATCTGCCCCCCCCCAAAAAAAAATCATACTAGCCAGGTGTCATTGCACCCCTCTAACACACTACTTGGGATGATGAGTAGTAGGAGGATTGCAAGTCTGAGGCTGGCCTTGGCAAGTTAGTGGGACCCTGTTTCAAAATAAACAAAAACGTTGGGGTTTAATCCAGAGTTAAAATATTCCCCTGGGTTTGATCCCTAGTACTGAAAAAATATATTTTTTGTTTTTAATCACTGTTACCTTTCTCAATACATGCCATTGAGGAATACATGTTAGATGGTCCTGTATTGGGAACCTTAGGTGCTCAAGTAGAGGAAGGAATTCTGGTCTCAATACAAAATTATTGAGCGGCATAATGCCTGCTTTCTTGAATATCTTCTGTCATTTATCTGATTACCAACTATTTTAAAACTTATTTCTCCTCTCAGCTTCTGGTTTTATACCAGAAAAGGAGGCCTAAGCACCAAGGGAAGGAAGCACTTGGGGAAAGGCGTTGGGTGAGAGGGACACTTATAACCTAATCCATTACGTAGAGCGCGAAGAGAGAGAGCGGGCTGAACGTGCAAAGCGTGAGGAGGAGCTTCGAGAATATCAGGAGCGGGTCAAGAAACTAGAAGAAGTAGAAAGGAAAAAGCGCCAGAGGGAGTTGGAAATTGAGGAAAGAGAGCGCCGTAGAGAAGAAGAGCGGAGACTCGGTGACGACCCGCTTTCTAGGAAGGTGAGTGTTGGTGGGTCGGTGGAGTCTGTCGTGTCTTAAGGAGGTCTCTGCTTGTCAATCAGTTTTCTTAAATGTAACACTAGAGCAGGTGTGGTGGTGCACACTTGTAATCCCTGCGCTTGGAGGCGGAGACAGGAGGATCGCGCAGGTTCGAATCCAGCTGCGCTGGCGTAAGAGACCCTGTTTCCAAAAATAAAAATAGGTCTGGGAGTGTAGCCCATAGGTAAAAGGGCTTCCAGGAACCCCAGTACAACCAAAAAAATAAAATAAAATAAAATAAATAGTGCTGGGGGTACTGTCTGGTGCTGTCCCCTTGAAAAATGGCTGGGTGTGGTTACACATGCTTGTAATCCCAGCATTTGGGAAGCCGAGACCTGAAGATTGTGGTTCATGGACAGCGTCAGCTACTTAGTGAGGCCCTGTTTTAAAACAAAGAATAAAAAAAGTAGGGCTTTAGCTTGGAGGTATAGAATGCCCCTGGGTTCCATCTTCAGTACTGCCAAAAAAGTTAGTTTACGGGAACTTTAATATTCCCAGTGTAAGGAAATGGACTTGTTATGATTCGTGAATTTTTAAAGTTTCTTTTTCTTTTTTTGTCATGAGGGCTGGAATCCAGGGACGTTTTTGTTTTGGAATAGGGTCTTGCTAGATTGCTGAGAGCCTCATACTTTGCTGAGGCTGAGCTTGACCCTGCAGTCTTCCTGTCTCCCTCCCAAATACTGAGAGTACTGGTGTATGCCACCATGCCCAGCTGGGCTTTTAAATTTCTTGTAGTTAGCTTTTTCAAATCCATCTGTTCTTTTGTTAATTTTCAATCTCTTATTTTGTAGTTTTGCCTGCCCCCCCCACTTATTACAACTGCTGCTACAGTAATATAATGTACGTATGTAGTGATACAATGACAATGCTCTATTTTTCTCTCTTAATAATTTTTTTTAATTTATTTTTTTATTTTTAAACAAGGTCTCACTAGGTTGATGAAAGTCTCCCTACTTGCTGAATCTGCAGTCATCCTATCTTAGCCTCCCAAGTACTGGGAGTCCAATACAAGCGTGTACCACCATGATTGACTGGTACTGGAGAACTCAGGGGCGTTCTGACTCCAAGCTGTACCCCAAGTCCTAGGTTTTTATTTTTTTGTGGCACTAGGGATTGAACCAAGGGGAATTCTGTCTCCAAGCTATGTTTTAATCTTTATTTTGAAACAGGGACTCAGTGAATTGTGAAGGGCCTAAGTAGCTGAAGCTGGCCTTAAACCTGTGATCCTCCTGTCTGAGCCGCCCAAGTACTGTGATTAAAAGCCTGAGCCACCACGCTTAGCTATTTTTTTTTATCTCATTGCTGAGGCTTTCCTGAGACCTGTGATCCTCCTAAGCTTCCCCAGCACTAGGATTACAAGGGGCATCGCCACGCCCAGCTTCTTTTTCTTCTGACAGTACTAGGCATTGAACCCAGGTGTGTTCTCCTAAACTACATCCCCAGGCCTTTAAAAATGTCTTCTTTTTCCCGCTTTGAGACAAGGTCTCACTAAGTTGTGTAGACTGTCCTCAAACTAAAGATCATTCTGATTCAGCTTCCTCCCTAGCTGTAGTGATAAGTGGGCACCCGGTACCTGACATTCTTTGTCTTTTAATGTTTCTTGTACTTTTGTCCTCTTTCTGTTTCCTACCAGCTTCTCTGAGATTCCTGTTCAGCCTATTTGTTCATTAGTAGGGCTCATTCTGCCATTTAAATAATCCACTGACTTAATTTCTGGAACTGGGTGCTCCAGTATAATCTTATTACTTGGGATGCTGACGCAAGAGGATCGCAGGTTTGAGGACAGCCTCAGCAAAAAGTGAGGCACTCTGCAGCTTGGTGAGACCCATTTCAAAATGAAGAAAAAAAAAGCCAGGTACTTGGGGGGCTGAGACAGGAGGATCGCAGGTTTGTGGCCAGCCCCAGCAACTCAGTGAGACCCTCTGCAACTCAGTGAGACCCTGTTTCAAAATAGAGAACAAAGGTGAGCCTCAGCAATACAGTGGATTCAGCAGCTTAGCAAGACCCTGTTCCAAACAAATAAAAATGGCTGGGTTGGTGGGAATAGCTTGGAGCAGAATGCCCTGGGCTCATTCTCTAGCACCACAGAAAATTGGGGGCTGGACCAACATTTTAATATCTTAGAATTGTTGCTTTTTACTTAATGGTTGTCATAGAGTCTTTAAAACTTTTTTTGGGGGGGCAGTACTGGGAGTGGAACCCAGGGGCACTCTACCTCTGAGCTATACCCACAGCCCTATTTTTTTTTTTTTTTTTAAACAGGGTCTCACTGCATTGCAAATGACCTCACTAAATAGCTGAGGCTGTCCTTGAACCATGATCCTCCTGTTTCAGCCTCAAATGCTGGGATTACAAGTGTGCACCACCACACCGGGCTTAAAAGCCTTTTGAAGGTGTGATATTTGTACTGTACTTTCTCATAATGAGGTTCTAATGTTTGTAATGTACTTTCTCCTCACTTGAGTTCTTTAGTGAGCATAAAGATGATAAAGGTAAAAGGAACATAAGGCATAAAGAAGCTGGGCGTGGTGGCAACATGTGTTCAAAATAAAAGAGTAAAAAGTAGGGTTGAGCCGGCCGTGGTGGCGCACACTTGTAATCCCCGCGCTTGGGAGGCTGAGACAGGAGGATTGGACAGGTTCGAAGCCAGCCTCAGCTACTTAGTGAGGCTCTCAGCAACTTAGACCCTGTTGTTTCCAAATAAAATATAAAATAGGTCTGGGAGTATAGCCCGGAGGTAGAAAGCCTCTGGTTTCCACCCCCAGGAAAAAAAAGTAGGGTTGTGGTGTCGCACAACCTGGGCTTCATCCCCAGTACCACCAAAGGGGAGGGCGGGAAAGAAGCATCTTATGGGAAGGAGAGGCGTCCCTGTGTTTGTGGGTGCTCTTGTTGTAGTGACCAGAAAAGCACAGTGACTGTGGAGGTTGTCTCTCTTTCCACTTGGGAAACAACCTCTTTTGGGCGAGGTAGTGGGTACTAAACCCACAGACATTCTACATCTGAGCTATACCACCCAGCCCTATTTTATTCTATATTTTGAAACAGTGTCTCACTAAGTTGCAGGGGGCCTTACTGAGTTGCTGGGGCTGGCTAAGAACCTGCTATCCTCCCTTCTTAGCCACCCACGTACCTGGGATTACAGGTGCACGCCACCTGTCTTCAGAGGTAATTCAGAGTCAGCCCATGTTGGCAGGGGCCGGGTTCTTAGATGGCTGTGTGTGTTCTTTTTTCTTTTTTTTCTTTTTTTTCTTTTTTTTGTGGTACTGGGGTTCCTGGAAGCCCTTCTACTTCCGGGCTACACTCCCAGACCTATTTTTATTTGGAAACAGGGTCTCCTAAGCGAGCGCGCGCGGCTGGCTTCGAACCCGCGCGATCCTCCTTTCTCTGCCTCCCAAGCGCAGGGATTATAAGCGTGCGCCCCCACGCCCGGCCGCTGTGTGTGTTCTTTACTGCTTTTTATCTGTAGTTCTTACTGGATGGCTTCATTGCCAAGACTCTTTTAAAGAAAAAATTTAAAATCCTCTAATTCATGAGCCATTTGGGATTTCAAGTCATTTTCAACTTTAGATTGTAATTTTTCTACCCCACTGCTAGATCTCGTTTTAAAATATCTTTTGGAGAGCTTAGGCTACATTTGTAGGAACAGTCAGGCCACACCCAAGGCTGTTGATGATAAAAGTTATTCATACCAACTGTCTAGATTTACCGTGTGTGTGTGTGTGTGTGTGTGTGTGTGTGTGTGTGTGTGTGTAGTACTGAAGATTGAACCCAGGGGCATCTTACCTCTGAACTATAGCCACGGCTCGGTTTTATTCTTTTGAAACACGGTCTCACTGCGTTACAGAGGGCCTCACTAAGTAGCTGAGGCTGGCTGTGAACTCGGATCCTCTAGTCTCAGCCTCCCAAATGCTGAGATTACAAGCGCGTGTCCCATGCCCGGCTTACATTTGTATTTTCAGTGGAGGGTGTTGAATGTCTTCTGATGGCCTTCTCATAGGTTTTTATGACTACAAAGAATGCTTTGAAGACAAATAACGGCTAATGTAACCACCCCGTTAGACATTTCATTTATTCTTGTTTTGTTTAGTAGGCACTATGATGTACATTTCAAAGCAGTTGGCTTTTTTCACTTTATCCTTCTCAAAAGTTGTTAGTAGGTCAAAGAAAATCTGTAGTGATTTTAATGGCTCCAGGTATGTACTCTGGTTTTTTTTAAGTGCTGCTTGACCAGTATATGAAGTCCTCCCATTTCCCCTGTTTGTGGTGCTGGGGATTGGAACTCCAGGTGGTTTCAACTTTTGAGCTATACTCCCAGTTCTATTTTATTTTGAAACAGGTTCTAAGTTGCTGAGGCTGGCCTCAAACTTGCAATCCTCCTGTCTCAAACTCCCAAATACTGGGATTACAGGCATGTGCCACCACAGCTGGCTCACCCACAATATTTGAGAATACTAACTAGCTCCATTAAACTGTCAGTCTGATGGCAGATTAAAAAAGAAAAATTTGCTGGGTGTGGTCACGCATGCTTGTAATCCCTGTGCTTGGGAGGCAGAGACAGGAGGATCGCGCTGGTTCCAAGGCAGCCTAGCTCTGTTTCCAAATAAAAATATAAAATAGGTCTGGGAATGTAGCCTGGAGGTAGAAGGGTTTCCAGGAACCCACCCAGTACCACACACACAAAAAAAAAAAGTCAAGATTTTCCTGTATTTAAGGACTTGAGGTGGTTTTAATATAAATACAGATGTCTGGCAATACCAGTAGTTGTAATAGTTATTTATGGTTTTTGTGGTGGCTCTTGTTCATTGCTGATGCAGGACTCTCGTTGGGGAGATAGAGATTCTGAAGGCACTTGGAGGAAAGGACCCGAAGCTGACTCCGAGTGGAGGAGAGGCCCACCCGAGAAGTAAGTGGAGTTACAGAACAGGCATCCCTTGCCACGAGGCCTGGGCATGCCCGATCGATGGTTTTTAAAATCTGGCCTGGGGAAAGGAGACCCAAGAAGAATTGCACAGCCTGGCTTACTGTTACTGAAATTATTTTAACGTTATAACTGACCTAAACATTTGGGGAAATGTGCTTCGGATTTGTTTTTATTTCCTCATCTAACAGTATTGAGTTTAGGGAGTAAGAAGGAACCGTTTCATAACTTTTTTTGTTAAGTAGCTTTAGCAGTTCTGTTAAAGAAGTAAAGCTAGCACTCCTGATAGTAGCGCTTTACTTCCTGTATAGAAATTAGGTTTAGAAAGCTCATTAAAAAGATTTAGAAAGCCTGGCGTGGTGGCTCACACTTGTAGTAATCCCAGCATTCAGGAGGCTGAGAACAGAGGATCGCGGTTCGTGGACAGCCTCAGCTACTTAGTGAGGCCCTCTGCAATTCAGTGAGACAAGGTTTCAAAATGAAGAATAAAAAATAGGGTAGGGGGTATAGCTCAGAGGTTGAATGCCCCTTGGTTCCATCCCCAGACTCGCAAAAAAAAAAAAAAGAAAAAGAAAAAGAAAAAATTCAGATAATCTTTCTAGGTGGTTGTCTGCTTATAGATCTTTGTGTCGGTGTAAGATACTGGGATTTGTGTTGTTTTTATTAGGAAAACTGTGCTACCATGCCCAGCTAGACTTAAGTGATTTTTAAAAGAAGGTGAAATAACAGTTTCCCAGAGGATCATATGCTTTCTGGAAAATTTGTTCTTCAAAATATGTGGCAAAGCTGGGCCTGGTGGCACACACTTGTAATCTCAGTACTTGGGAGATTGAGACAGGAGGATTGCAGGTTTGAACCCAGCCTCAGCAACTTAGTATGAGACTCTGTTTCCAAATAAAAAATAGGGCTGGGAGTATAGCTCAGAGGTAGAGAATACCCTGGGGTCCATCCTCCAGTATTCCCCCCCCCCCACACACACACCAAAAAAATGTGGCTAGCCAGTTGCAGTCTTGCTAAGAGATAAAGTGCCCTAGGTTCAGCCTCAAGTAACTCGCTCCTTCTTCCAGCAACAAACAGCATGTGTCTTGTTCCTAGGGAGTGGAGACGTGGAGAAGGGCGAGATGAGGAGCGGCCTCACAGGAGAGATGAAGACCGACCACGGCGTTTGGGAGATGATGAGGAGAGAGAGTCCTCCCTTAGAGCAGAGGATGATCGGGTCCCCAGGCGGGGCATGGATGACGACAGAGGCCCTCGGCGTCCTGATGAGGACCGCTTCTCTCGTCGTGGGTTAGATGATGACCGGCCTTCCTGGCGTAATGCAGATGACGACAGGGGAAGCTGGCGTCACGCAGATGATGATAGGCCTCCCCGGCGGGGACTGGATGAAGACAGAGGGGGCTGGCGAACGGCGGACGAGGACAGAGGGCCAAGACGCGGGGTGGATGAGGACCGGGGGCCCAGGCGAGGAGGTGCTGACGATGAACGGCCATCCTGGCGCCACATGGACGATGACCGGGGTCCCCGGCGTGGCATGGATGATGACCGGGGACCTTGGAGGAATGCCGATGATGATAGAATTTCTAGGCGTGGAGCAGACGATGACAGGGGCCCCTGGAGAAACATGGATGATGACCGGCTGTCCAGGCGCGGTGAAGATGATCGGGGGCCCAGGCGGAGCGATGACTCAAGACCCGGGCCCTGGAGACCGTTTGTCAAGCCAGGTGAGATCTGGTGTAATCAGCTTGATGCATTTGCATGTAGAGCAAGATTTTAATGGAAAAACGACAGATTGGGCGACTTTTATGTCTAGTTTTTCTTCACCGTTCCACACTCTAAAAACATCACCCTTAACCCTCTCTCCATTAATATCAGCCTAATTTTCTTTCTGTTGACTGTTTCATTGAAGACTTTTTATGCCTGCTCCTTAAGTATTGGTGTACTCTTCAATTCCTATTCTGTACCAGCCGTCTTTTAGAAATAAAACCAAAACACACACTTATTCCATGTTCCTTCACACTCCTGCCCACCATGGGATTATACCCGGGAAAGCTTGGTTTTTAACTTTTCTACTCCTGGCCCTGCCCATCACACTTGGTTGTCCTGGAGCAGTGGTGTCTGTGTCTGTGTGATGTCTGTTACCATCTCCTCCAGGTGAGTTCTACATACTACACACAGGTGGCAGGTAGATGGCTATCATAGCATGTCTTCACCCAACAACCACTTGCAATCCTGTGCAAGATTTGATTAACCCTCCAAACACGTGTATGTGCACACACCTGCTTCTGCAGGGCACCGCTGACTGCATGAGCTAAAACCTGGGTGGGTGTTCATGTTTACATGGATCTATATCATCCTTTCTATTAAATCTTTGGTTTAGTTCAGCTCTGCCTTTTTGATGTTTCTTAAAACCATTTACTTCTGGATTTTCCCCTCTCAACTTGAGTCCACCATTTTTATTTCTTTGAGCTCTTGCTCTTAATCTTCTAACTCATCTCTGCTGATTCTCCATTCTTAGTTCTTTCTACATTAAAAGTTCTAAAACTGGGTATGGCGGTGTATACCTATAATCCCAATATTTGGGAGACTGATACTGGAAGGAAGTTCATGGGTTCAGAGTATTTATAACTCCTTCCTGAACAAAGCTTGGCAACAGGTGTGTTTTCTCCCTAGCTGCTTCATAACCCTGCTGTTCTTGGGGACACTAGGTAGTACTGTGCTGGGGGTTGTTGAACGGCAAAGTTACTGGCAAAAATTACAAAGAAACATGACACTAAATAGATGCTGGAAAGGATGCTTGTTTATAATCAGAGCTGGAACAAGAGGGCAGCGTCACCAGCTTCAGCTGATGTTGTGGGTTTCTGGAAACTCACTTCTTTTGTTGCCACGGAGTGACTAAAAGTGCCATGAGTATAAATTTTGGGTGACTGATTGATTGTAGACTGTACAAAATCTGACATTAATGAGAGTAGCCTTAGCTCTGGGTAGGATTGTGGGAGGTAATTTAAGTATATGGTTTAAATTAGTGCTCTGGCACCTGGTCATATCGGTGTTCACAGTAATAATAATTAGCTTTAAAGCTGTCATATGCTTTCATTGAAGTCTTTGCTGCGTTGGCCTTTTGGTAGATTCATATGTCTCAGCTGCCTGTGGGACACTGGGCAGGCTTCCTTGTCGCATCCTCACATGGTGGTGTAGGTGGTGGACGCCAGGAGTGAGCGACTCTTCAGCAGTGGAGGGTACGGCAGTGCTGCAGGGATAAATGGATCCACAGTTGGGGCTCTCCTCCAAGAAAGCTCAGACGTTCTCCACTTAAATGAGCAGTTTACCATTAGGACAGATTTTATACCTAAAATCTCTGCTGGTATTGTGGACAACTCATTGACACTTTATGAAACATTCACCTCGGTCTGTGCATTGATGTGCAAAACTTTTTTTTTTTTTTTTAACGAAGTTAGAGTGTCTTAAGTCAATGTGTAAATGGTGATGAATTGATGACAACATTAAGATCTCTTAATTATTGCCAGCCTGCTTCTTGAGTGGATAAAATGTTTTGCTTTTTTTAAAAAGGTGGATGGAGAGAGAAAGAAAAAGCCAGAGAAGAGAGTTGGGGTCCACCTCGAGAATCAAGACCATCAGAAGAACGTGAATGGGATAGAGACAAAGAAAGGGATAGAGACACTCAAGACCGCGAGGAGAACGACAAGGAGCCTGAACGAGACAGGGACAGAGAGAGAGATGGGGACCGAGAGGACCGCTTCAGAAGACCCAGGTTGGCTACTCTAGTGGAGATATCACCCTAAATGCCCTCTTGTGTATTCCAAACTGGTTTTGAGAAAGGATAGTCTTAACTGTTCTGCCATGTCTCTTAGCATCACATTGTGCAGATTTAAAAAGTTCTAGAAGTCTAGATCTAATCAAACATTTTCTTACATGAGAATGTGGTTAAACTAGCTACACGCAGGTTTTTTTTTTTTGGTTTTTGAGTAAAAGTACTCAGCTTTATTGCTTGTAATTGAGCAAAACCCTCTTTACTTTTATTAGTAGTAAAAGTTCTAGCTTTTGTTCACCTTGCCAAAGTGCCCTGCACTGAGTAAGAGTTTTCTACAAAGATGAAACTGTTCTGTGTCTGTATGTAGTAGCCAGCAGTGACATTGTCTGTTAAGCATTTGGAATGTGCTTAGTGCTGCAAAGGAATCGTCTTGATTTTATTTTAGTTAAAATCAAGGCGCTACTGTGTGGGATAACACAGATCCAGGCTCCCACATTTGCCCTCCAGGCCTGAGGTAGCACATTGAGGTCAGTTAGGAGCTTAGATTTTGTTATATTTGTAAATGCGGAGCACTACTTGGGTATAATGTGCTCACTTAGAACTAACCACATTATCTACTAACAGCAAGAGTATTTGTCATTTAAAATGCCTACAGGGATGAGGGTGGCTGGAGAAGAGGACCTGCTGAGGAGTCTTCAAGCTGGAGAGATTCGAGTCGCCGTGATGATAGGGAAAGGGATGACCGTCGTCGTGAGAGAGATGATCGGCGTGATCTAAGAGAAAGACGAGATCTAAGAGATGACAGAGACCGCAGAGGACCTCCCCTCAGATCAGAACGGGAAGAAGGTATGTGTGTTAGGACTGTAGGAGTGCTGGAGACCATACTTTCTTGGGGACTGGGGGCTTAATTTATAGCAAATTTGTATTGAACACCAAGAGTAGCAGTTGGTGCTTATTTACTTGAGAACTGGTGATTCTTATACACTTAGTTGTCCAGCTATGAGATGAGCTCATCTCTCAGTTCAGCGTACAGTAGTAGACTATATTGGATAATCACTGTGTTGATAAAATTCTTATAGAAGTAAGGTCCTGGCAGGTAAGCACAAAGTTGAAACACTCTCTGAAATTATAACAGTAGAAACTAGTAAAAGTACCTTAGTACATTTTATTTATTTGTTTATTTTTGCAATACTGGGATAGAACTCAGGGGCATTCTACCTCTGAGCTACACCCTGGCCCTATTTTTTATTCTTTATTTTGAAACAGCATCTCACTGAGTTGGAAAGTAATATTTACTATTACTAAATAGTAGCTGAGGCTGTCCTTGAACTGCAACCCTCCTGTCTCAGCCTCCCAAATGCTGGTATTACAAGTGTGTGCAACGATGCCCGGCTTTTAGTACATTTTGAATGCTCCTCGCATTTAAGTACTTGCCTCACGCTTTTATTATTTTGTCTGGTCATAACGTTATTCTTAAGCTGGGCATGGTCATATGCACTTCTAATCCCAATACTTGGGAGACTGAAACAGGATTGCAGGTTCGAGGACAGACCTTAGCAAGTAGTGAGACTCTAAGCAACCTAGCAAAGTCATATTGCAAAATAAAAATGAGATAGGCGAGCTGGGCATGGTGATGCATGCTTGTAATCCCAGCATTTGAGAGGCTGAGACAGGAGGATTGCAGTTCACTGAAAGCCTCAGCTACTTAGGCCCTTTGCAACTCAGTGAGCCCTGATTCAAAATTAAAGAATAAAAAATAGGAGTAGGGGTGTAGCTCAGAGGTAGAATGCCTCTGGGTTCCATCTCCAGTACTGCCAAAAGAGAGAGAGAGAGAGAGAGGGAGAGAGAGGGAGATATATATGGGGTATAGCTTGGAGATAGAATGCCCCTGGGCTCAATTCCCCAGTAACATGTACACAAAAAAAATTACACTATTATGGCCATAATTTAAAACTGTTTTAGGTTGGGTGTGGTGGTACACACTTGTTATCCCAGTACTTGGGAGGCTGAGACAGGAGGATTGTGCAGGTTTGAAGCCAGCCTCAGCAACTTAGTGAGACCCTGTTTCCAAATAAAATAGAAAAATAGATGTGGGAGTATAGCCGGAAGGTAGAAAGCCTCTGGATTCTATCCCCAGCACCACCCCCTAAAATAAATAAAACTTTGTTTTTATGATTAATTTGCTGTTAAAATTTCTGCATTTTTTTTTGTGCAATGCTAGGATTTGAATCGAGGGTTTGGGGCATGCTAGGGAAGTGCTTCACATTGAGCTCCACTCTCTCATTTCCTAACACACGGTTTTGCCAAATTGAGCATTTGGAATGTTCTAAGTGTGAGGCTGGGTTCAGACTTGAAATCCTTCTGCCTCAGCTTTCTGAGTCGCTGGATTGCAGATGTGTGCCGCTATGCCTGGTTGTTCATCCAGATTTTTGTCACTATGTTAAGTGTTTTATAGCTATTAGGATATTTCTTTTTTTTTTTTTGGTGGTACTGGGGTTCCTGGAAGCCCTTCTACCTCCGGGCTACACTCCCAGACCTATTTTATATTTTTATTTAGAAACAGGGTCTCCTAAGCCAGCGCACGCGGCTGGCTTTGAACCTGCGAGATCCTCCTGTCTCCGCCTCCCAAGCGCGGGGATTACAAGCGTGCGCCACCACGCCCGGCGCACTATTAGGATATTTCTGACCAATAGTTTCTTCTTGTTTTTAACTTGTGAATTATATCTAAATTGTTAAAAAACTATCAGAATTTCATCAAATAGTTAAAATGTATGAAGCTTTATTATAATTTTGCTGTTAATCTTAGTACAGGATTTCTGAATAATCTCAGGCAGACACTCCTTTTGTTTGAGCCAATAGAAACATTACAAACGCATGCATTTTTTCTTCTAAACTGCTTTTTTTAGTGAGCTCTTGGAGACGTTCTGATGATAGGAAAGATGACCGGGCGGAGGAGCGGGATCCCCCTCGTCGTGTTCCTCCTCCAGCTCTGTCAAGAGAGCGAGAAAGGGAAGCTGACAAAGAGAAGGCTTCCTGGAGAGCTGAAAAGGATAGGGAATCCCTTCGTCGTGCTAAAAACGAGACTGATGAAGACGGGTGGACCACAGTACGACGCTAAGTCCAAGATGATGGCGTCAAACTCTTGTCTTACGTAGGTTTGATGACATTTGAGGGTTATTATACTTGTGCTTCAACCAATCTAAATTGGATTCTTAATGTTGTTTCACCATAACACGAAAAGCATGAACTTGTATTAATCCTATATAATAGATTGATCATGCACCGTATCCACAGGTTGGAAAACCACACCATTTTCTGGAATTTAAGGTGTTGCATTATTTTCATCAATCATTTGTTTACAAAAAAATCAAAACTAAAATAAATTTAAAATGTGAACCCTTTGGGTATGGAGTAACACCTGTATCTTGGTATAGAACTGATCTTTGATTTTGAAATATCTGACATTAATTTGGAATGAAGTAAGGTTCTATTAAAACATTTGCAGACCCTTTAAACCAGTGGATCTGAAACAATCTCACACCATTAGTGGTTGAAAACATACCTCTTTAGGTATTTTGAGGTATTTACTATTAACTAAGTTTAGAAAATTTTTAGGTTCACTGTAAGTGCAGTAAACATTACACACAGTGGATACAGTGGGATCTGTAGATCTTAAGAGGTAAGTATAAAGCAATTTACAGTCATTATTATGACAGTACTGTTCAAGTGGGAATCCAAAGCAGTACAGCTTTTAAATTTTAAAGCATTTGGTAAACGATTGCTGTTTTTTTTCTGTTGCCAATAGTGAACTGCTTTTCCATTAATGGAGAATTCATGCCTTTCAAGCATTTTAAATATGACAATATTTATAAATGTGTGGTTTGGAGGAATTGTTTAAATTCTTTTTCCTAATTTTCTTTCTCTTCAGGATAGAGTCTCTCAACAAGTAATTTGTAGTAATGACTGTGTTGACTTCAGTTTTGGAGTGTAGTAGCCACGTTAAAGATTAACGATTTGGTCTTATTGAAGCCAACACAGAACTTGCTGCTGTTTTTTCTTCAGTGATAAATAAAATATTACAGAATTTTAGTGTTGATTTATGATTATAAAGTGTTTTGTTTTTAATGAAAAGTTTGCATATTCAGCTGTTGAGTTTATATCAGTGCCATTAAATCTGTGTTCAGTATCAATAGAAAATAACTTAAATACAACACACAGAGAGCAAGTGAGTGGGGGATGTGAGAACATCCTGGTTTTTCAATGGGAACACCTTAGTTTGCTGGCAATGGTGTCCTACATGTAGTGTGTGTATGTTTCACCTGAATTAGAAAAAAAAAATATGGTTAATTTCAGAGAATGTTAGTCACAAATTCATCGTGGCTCCTGAGGAGCCGTGAGAATTCCAGCTAGCTGGCCGGAAGAAGCAGCGTCACTTTCCTAGTCATGCAGTTTTCTGTTTGATGTTACCAGTGGTGGTGATTGCTTTCAAAGTACTATTTCAAACACTTGGAAATCTCAAAAGATAATAAGTAAAAACTTAAGATCAGCAACAGTACTACAATGAGTTTGGTACTAGAGAAAACTGACATAGATTAGCTGCAGCGATTCATCTACTCAGACTTGTTAGATGAGTTACAGAAGCACGAGTAAGTTTTCAGGGTAGTCCACAAGCCCTGTGCCCTTCTGCTGGGCCCACGTCCCGGACGCCGTAGTATTGTCTAGCAATCAGAAGCTCGCCCAGGGGCTCAGCAGGGTCGCCTGTGACCTAGCTCTTGTGTGTGTTGTCCCCCACTTTATTCACAGGTGTTAAAGCTGAGCAACCAACCTGCTCCCTGTGCTAGATGGTCCATGCTTCCAGTGGCTCTGCTTTGTGTGTGTGGCACTGGGGATTGAACCCAGGGGCATTCCACCTCTGAGCTGTACCCCCAGCCCTTGCTTTTAATGGTCTCACTAGGTTGCCAAGAGTGTCAATACTTGCTGAGGCTTTCCTTGAACCTGCAATCTCTGTTTCAGCTTCTCAAAATACTGGGATTACAGGCGTGGGTCCCAAAGTCTAGTAACTTGTGCATTTTTTAATGAGTTTTTTTTGTTGTTTTTGTTTTTTGAGGGGTGGACACTGGGATTTGAATTCGGGGATATTCTATCCCTGAACTATACCTGAAGTTGTTTTTTATTTTTTTGCAGTACTGGGGGTGGAACCCAGGGGCATTCTACCTCCCAGCTACACTCCCAGCCCTATTTTTTATTTTTATTTTGAAACAGGGTCTGAGTTGCAAAGGGCCTCATTAAGTAGCTGAGGCTGTCTACTACAAACCAAGATTTTTCTGTCTCAGCCTCCCAAATGCTGGGGTTACAAGTGTGTGCCACCATGCCTGGCTTTCTTATTTATTTATATTATTTATTGTGGTACTGGGGATTAAACCCAGGGGCTTTCTACCTCCAGGCTACACTCCCAGATCTAATTTTTATATTTTATTTGGGAACGGGGTCTAAATTGCTGAGCGATTCACTAAATAGCTGAGGCTGGCTTTGAAGCTGTGTGATCCTCCTGTCTCAGTCCCCCAAGTACTGGTAGTACAAGCTTGCGCCACCACTCCTGGCTTTTAAGAGCACTGCTATTAATAACGGGCCTGAGGGTAAAGACATTCTGTACTCAAGAAAACTGTATCCATTGGTTGCCCATGATGCCCATCAGGAGAAGGTCAGCGTCTATGGGATGTTTTTCCCCAAAGGCATTTTGAGATTGATTTATAATTTTATGTAAGTAAATGAAATATATGGGACATTGGAGGGGTCTGGGGTGTCCTCACCAGGTGGCTAATAGATTGGAAAAATATGACTAACTTTTCCCTTGAAGAACATGTATTTTAAAATGTAGTTTTAAAATGTAGTTTTAGTTTAATATGACCAAAGTTGTTTTAATCAAAGCTAATAATAGCTGCGACTTCCAAAAGTGACTAAGGAAAAATTTTAAAACTCAAGTTACTGGAAATACAAGTCTGAACAGAAAAGAGTAGGTAATAATGGCAAATCATACCGCTAACACTTCTTAAAGAGTTTTTCCCCCCAAAAAATGTTTATTAGAAGGATTTAGTCTATCAGGGAGTGGTGGCTCCCAGTACTTGGGAGGCTGAGACAGGAGGATCCTGGATTTGCAGACAGTCTCAGCTACTTGGTGAGGCCCTCTGCAACTTAGACCCCGATTCAAAATAAAGAATAAAAAATAGGCCTGGGGGTATAGCTCGGAGGTAGAATGCCCTTGGGTTTCACCCCCAGTATGAGTGATTAAAGGATTTAGTCTTGATTTTTGGTACTGGAAGTTGAACCCACAGGCATTCTACCTCCTTACTGTACCCCAGCCCTTTTTAAATTTTGAAACCGCGTCTTGCTAAGTTGCTGAGGAATCTTGCAATGTTGAGGCTGGCCTAGAACCTGCATTCCTGCAGTCCCTGCCTCCCAAGTACTGTGATTGCAGGCATGTGCCATCACACCCAGGTCAAGATTGCTTGTGTGTGTGTGTGTGGTGGTGGTGGGGGTTGAACTCTGGCACATTGAGTTACACCCCCAGCCCAACACACCAAGTTACAGAGGGCCTGGCTGTGTTGCCAATGCTGGCTTCAAACCTGCCATCCCATTGTATCATCCTCCCAGGTTCTGGAATTGCAAGCATGTGCCGCCACATCGAGCCATCAGGGATTGCTTTTAAGTGAATGTGGCCTAACTCCCAGTATTTCAGCGTTAGCTAGAAAATAAATCAGACACAGGAGGAAGTGGGGGTAGAATCACTAACCAAGTAATGAGACCCCTCCTGGCTTCAGGTTGCCAGTTCTGGTAAAACAGTAATAACAGTGGAATAACAAAGTAGTTAGGAAAGGCTCTGGGTTCGATTCCCTAGAACCCCCCCGTCCTATCACAAAGACAGCCCAGTGCCCGGAACATCCCTTCAGTGATTCGCTTGTGTTGAGGACATCTTAATGCCACAGACCTCCGACCTTGAGAAAGGTACGATTTGGCTAAATTCAAAGCAACTGTGACCCCTTTGAAGCGGGAGGGTAGAGAGGAGGGAGAGTAGGAATTCATATTGACCTGAAAAAAACCAAAGCCAAAGTTAAACTGGCATATTTTCTAGCAAAAGAAAAGTGATTAGGTGGTTCAGTAGGTGGTTCTGTTAAGCTGCTTTAAGCTGAGGCCCAGTCAAATATGAAGTCCTGTGGTCTGGGACTGTTAGGATGGGTTGCTTTCTTGTTCACAACCATTTGGTTCCAATAAAAGGATCGCCGCTACCCAGTATTTACCAGAGCCTGTGACACTGGAGCAGAGGGCTCCAGATGAAGTCAATTTGCTGTGGAGGAAGTTAGCTGTTTAACATGAAAGCAGGCTAACGCCTAATACACTAGCTAAATCCTCCTACTGGAAGCTTACATCCTTGGACTAAATCTCTTGCTGGTACTTCCAGATAGTGGTGTTTGTGCATCTCTGATGAGTCTGTCTTAATTCACTTCCCATGGCCTCATATCTGTCTTCATGGTAGGTCTCCATGCCATACTCTGGACTTGAGCAGGGGAAGTAGAGGTTTGGAACCTTTGCCCAAGGATCAGGGATTAATCTCGGGGATAACTGGTGGGGCTCGGGAAGCCAACGAGTAAGAATGGAGAGAGGAGAGAGAGAAAGGAGAGAGAGAGAGAGAGGAGAGAGAGAGAGGAGAGAGAGAGGAGAGGAGAGGAGAGGAGAGAGAGAGAGAGAGAGAGAGAGAGAGAGAGAGAGAGAGAGAGAGAGAGAGATGTGAGTCTCCTGCCAGACAGCCCAGAGGGACTAGAGTGAGCTTCCCTCGGCCCATCTGAGAACCCCGAGACTGAGCAATTCAGGGTGCGCTTGGACACTGTTCCTTGTCTCTCTTCCCATCTTAGGCTGTAACTGGAGAACCAGAAATGGAGGGTGGGTGCAGAGAGGAAAATGCCAACGTGAAATAATGGATTCAACTACCGTTAACTATAAATACACAAGTCAAGTTTTCTTTTTTTTAAACAGCACCATATCCAAGTGTATACACAATGTGATTATGACTTGGCACATTTTTTAAAGGTGGAGAGGACTAGTTGCTAGTTCAGTCATAAAAGATCCGGCACATAAAAGGATAAGGAGCTATATTCTACCTGCTACAGATGTGCATTTTACACCTCCGGCTAGGACAAGACAAGCCACAAGGAGGGAATGCCCACTCTTAACACTGGAAAGTGTACTAAGCCTTCACGTGCCATGATGCCGAAGCTACCAAGGGCCTGCTTCACCTGGAATTAGAACAAAATATTGCATCAAACAATAAAATAGTCATTTTGCCGACATTCCAAAAAATCGCCAGTTTCAAGCTCGGTTGAGAGGCTATTAAAAAAATATTCTAGACCTAGTAAAGTGCCTCCATCCATCAAACGAAACATCCATGATTATAGAGAACTTCATACCGCTGCGCATCTAAAATAGGTCGACGTATACAGTAAATAAACAGCTGCCATATTTCAGTTAGTAGAATACACACCCAGCCTTCGCCGTTCTGGATGTGCGCAAACTAGAGACAAAATGAGGATTTTTAGCGTCCAGGGTCCACCGCTCGACAGAAGCACTCGGCGCCGCCGCCGTCCGGGCTCCTCTCCGCGCTCGCCGGCTCAGCGCAGCCTCCTGCCGGGCGGGCCGTCCCGGGCGCTGCGCGGCGGCGCGGGCACTCTGGACAGCGGGCAGTACTTGATGGTGTGCGCGTGGTCCCCGCTGGCGCCGCACAGGGGGCACGTGTAGCGCCGCAGCACGGGGCAGCGCACGCGGCCGTCGGGGCCCTTGAGGACGTGGGTGGTGTAGAGCGCCACCGCCTCCCGGTTGTTGCGGCAGAACACGCACACCTGCAGCTCGGGCCTCAGCAGCCGGGGCGCGGCCGCCCAGCCCGGGGGCTCGCGCGGGGCCGCGGCGGCGCGCTCCTCCCGCGGCGGCGGCGCGCCCCCCGGCAGGCGGCGGTCGTCGGGCGGGCCGGGCTCGGCCCCCGCGTGCGGGGAGCAGCAGGGCGGCGACGGCGACGACGAGGACGAGGACGAGGACGAGGACGGCGGGGAGCCGCCCGCGCAGCCCCCGCGCGGCTCGCCGCGCACCGCCGTGGTGATGAGCGTGGCGAGCCCCAGGTAGTCGTTCCACGAGCTGAAGGGCTGCGGGTGCGCCGGGCCCGGGGCGCTCACGTAGCGGGCGCTGGGCACGAGCGCCATGGGCGCGGGGGCGCGGCCGCGGCGGGGCGAGCGGGGCGCCCAGGGGAAGGCCTCCATGGGCGGGCGGCGGCCGCGCGCCTCCCCGCCGCCGGCGCGGGCCGCACGGAAGGGACGCGCGGAGCTGCCCGCCGGCCGGCCGGCCTGCCGCGGGGTGGGGCCGCCTCGCCGCCTTTTATGGGGCGCGCTCCTCCCCGCGCCCCTCCCGCCGCCGCGGCCCGGCCCCTGCGCGCCCCCGCCCGGCCGCCTCGCCCGCCAGCCCGAGCCCCGGACGGACGGAGGCGGAGCGCGGGCGGGCGGCGGGAGGGCGGTGCGCGCCCCCGCTCCGGCCCGCGCCCCCGCTCCGGCCCGCGCCCCCGCTCCGGCCCGCGCCCCCGCTCCGGCCCGCGCCCCGCGCTGGCCCCGCTCGCCGGCTGCGAGGCGCGGCTCGGGCTGCGAGGGGGCGGGCGCGGCGCCCTCGGGCCCCGGCGCTGACTGGCTGCGGCCCGGAGCCGCGGCGCCGCTCCCGACGCTGATTGGTGGCCGCCGCGGAGGGGCGTGGCGCCGCGGGGAAGCGGGGAAAGTGGGCGCCGCTGGGTCGGGCGGCCCGGTGGCGAGGCTCGCCCGGCACCGCGTGTGGATGGTGACTCGGGGATGTCCCGGGAGCCACGCGCCCACCTCCCAACTCGGGCTCTCCCCGCTTCTTTCCATCAGCAAGAAAAGCTGCGGGAGGCTGGACCGAGCGGAGGCCAGGATCTGCTTCACTTTGGAGCCGCGCTGCCTGCCTGCACCCAGTAACTTCGTTTGCACGGGCTCTAGGTCTTCTTGAGCCGGGCGAAATCCAGAAGGCGTCTGGGCGAGCTTAAAGTTTGGTCCCAGTGAGGAGCGGATGGACGCAGGACTTGCCCACAGCGCAGCAGCCTTCCAACAGGTGTTAGGAACCAGTGCTGGCGCCTTAGGTGGGGGTGAGGCCGAAAAATCCGCGGACCACAGAGGGCCTGGATTGAGATCGCGGTGAAGGGGCAGTTTGCAATACCGCGTGCTCAGCGTCACAACTCAATGCTTTGAAATGAGTAAGACTTTTTTGTAGAACCCATGGAGATCAGAAGTTAAATGAATTTGGACTAGGAGGATGAGAAGTAGTCTAGTCCTTCCCAAGAAGAGCTAACTTTTTTTGTTATTTAATGGAAAGTAGGAAAGGTTGAGCTGGGCGTGGTGGCGCACGCTTGTAATCCCAGTCCTTGGGAGGCTGAAACAGGAGGGTGCACATTCAAAGCCAGCCTTCCAATTTAGCAAGTCTCTCAGCAACCTAGTGAGACCGTTTCTAGATAAATAAAATCAGGCTGGGGAGTGTGTGGCTCGGAGGTAGAATGCCTCTGGGTCCAATCCCCAGTACCAATAAATAAACAAAAAGTAGGAAAGGTTTTAGGTACTGGAGGCTCTTCTAGGATGGAGACCAGAAAAACGCCTCCACTGGTGGCTGGGCCGCCGACAGGGTGGGCTTCATAGGGCAGGACAGGACTTTCCTTCCCAAGCGGGAAAATGGGTTTCCTGGCAGCCCTGTTAGGCCAGAGGCGACACCCACCAACCTGGCTGTGCCCATTAGGTCTAGGATGGCCAAAACCCGGTGCTGGCATTCACCAATGTTAGAATGAACAAACCAACACAGCGACCCAGCATCAGACCTTTGGGATAATTCAGTCCAGTCTTTACAGGTGAAGAAAATAAGACTCAGCAAGCTGCGTGTGGTGGTGCACACCTGCCATGCCAGCACCCGAGGGGCTGAAACAGGAGGACTGCAGATTCAGGGCCAGCCCCCAAAATTGGAGGGGCCCGCAGCAACTTAGCAACACTTTTTTTTTTTTTTTTTTTTTTTGCGGTACTGGGGATGGAAGCCAGGGGCATTGTACCCCCGAGCTACACCCCCAGCCCTATTTTTAAGTATTTTTATTTTTTGAAACTGGGTCTCACTGAGTTGTAAAGGGCTTTGCTAAGTAGCTGAGGTTGTTCGTGAACCACCATCCTCCGGTCTCTGCCTCCTGAATTCTGGAATTACAAGCATGTGCCACCACATCCAGCCTTCCAGCCCTATTTTCTTTTCCCTTCCTTCTCTTTCTTTCTTTTATTTCCTTCCTTCTTTCTTTCATTCCTTTTTTTTAAAGTACTGGTGATGGAACCTAGGGGCATTCTACCTCTGTGCTACACCTCCAGCCCTATTTTTTTTATCCTTTATTTTGAAACAGGGTCTCACTAAGTTGCAGAGGGCCTAAGTAGCGAAGGCTGGCTGCAAACAGCAATTCTCCTCTCTCAGCCTCCCAAATGCTGGGATTATAAGTATAAGCTACCATGTCCGGCTCTCTATTCTTTATTTTTAAACAGGGTCTCACCGAGTTGCAAAGGGCCTCTCTCAGTATCTGAGGCTGTCTAGGAACTGCGATCCTCCTGTCTCAGACTCCCAAATGCTGGGATTACAAGCATGTGCACCACCATGCCCAGCTAGCAAGACCTTGTTTTAAAGGAAAAGAATTAAAAGGGCTGTGGTGTAGCTTGGCGGTAGAATGCCCCTGGGTTCAATATCCAGGCCCCCCCCCCTCCAAAAAAAAAAAAGAAGAAGAAAAAAAAGGCTCAGAGAACAAAAGGACCTCTTTAAGGTTACACAGTGGCTATGTGACAGCTGGAGCTGGCAGTCAGGTCTGTCTGTCCCTTCTGGCCAGGAAACCTTTACAAACATCAGGGCCCAGAAGGTATTTCAGCCAGAGTCGGTGCCTGCCTCAGTGGATCTCAAATGCAGAGTGCAGGGGAGTTGGGAGAAGAGAGATGGGGCTCCTGCCAGAGGGGAGCAACCCAGGGCCGCTGGCAGGCGGGGAAGGGTTCCAGGTGGCAGCGTGAGGCTTAGATTTCTGACAACCTGTTGGGTTCGGGCTTGAAGTTGTGCTTTTCAGGCTTTCTCATCCCATGGCCTCTGAAGGTTGATCTAAGACCTGAAACCAGGCAGTAATATTCTGCACTTGCCAACTCAGTTTCTTTTTCAAGTTTGTGTTGGCACGCCAGTTAAAAAGTCATCCTTTATTTCCTCCCCTCTGCCCACCAAAAATAAATAAAAGAGCCCGCGTGCCCTGGGGCTCCTGCAGAAGCCCGGCAGGTTTGCTGTCTTGGAACTTGAGCTCCTCGCAGAGGATGCCGGGCTCCCAGAGTGGGATGAAGAGTATTAATCTATAAATGGGGAACTCCACCCTCTTCCTGCAGCCCGCATACTTTTGAGGACTTTTCGAGCTCAAGAGTGGGAGCCCTCCTTCTGAGGAGAACTGCAGCAAGGAAAGTTTAAAACAGCCAGCTGCTGCGTCTGCTCCCTCCAGGTCTGGTCGGAGGAGAGCAGCTGAGATCTTCTTTGCCTGGCCCCAGCCTAACCACTCGGCAGGCTCCGATCCTGGCCTCGGAGGCCTCAGTAGTGGCCTTGCATAACGGAAGGCTGCGATGCTGGCCGCTGGCTTCGGCACCGGCCGAACCCCTGAGCCCCTTGGCTGAACCAAGGGCACGCTAACTCGATGCGAATGTTGTGTGTCACTGAAGGTTGAACCCGGGGCACTCTACCTCTGAGCCACACCCCCAGCCCTATTTTATTTTACTTTTATTTGGAAACCGAGTCTCACTAAGTTCTGAGAGACTAAATTGTGTGAGGCTGGCTTTGAACCTGTGATCCTTCTGTCTCAGCCTCCCAAGTACTGGGATTATAGACTTGAACTCCCATATCTGACTTATGTGAACTTCAATAAAAACAAATGCCTTAGCTGGGCTTGGTGGAAAATGCCTGGAACCCCAGTCCTTGGGAGGCTGAGACAGGAGGATCACAGGTTCAAGGCCAGCCTCAGCAACTTAGCAAGGACCTCTGCAACTTAAGCCCTGTTTTTTTTTTTTTTTTTTTTTTTTTTTTTAATGTGGTACTGAGGGTAGGACCCAGAGGCTTTACCTCTGGGCTATACTCCCAGACCTATTTTTTTTTAAATATTTTATTTGGAAACAGGGTGTCACTAGGTTGCTGAGAGCCTCACTAAGTAGCTGAGGCTGGCTTCGAACCTGTGTGATCCTTCTGTCCCAGCCTCCTAAGCGGGGGATTGCAAGCGTGCGCCACCATGCCTGGCTCTTAGACCCTGTTTTGAAATAAAAATAAAATAGTGTGGTGTGGTGGTGCTCATTTCCAATCCCCATACTTGGGAGGCTGAGACAGCAGGGTCACAGGTTTGACAGACGTAGCAAGTAGACTCTCATCAACCTAGTGAGACCTATTTCAAAATGAAAATTTACAAAAGGGGTGGGGGTGTAGCTTGGAGGTAGAATGCCCCTGCATTCAATCCCCAGTAAACCCCCCCCCCACACACACACACACACAGGGCTGGGGATGTAGCTCAGAGGCAGAATGCCTCTGACTCAATCCCTAGGAAAAGAAAAGAAGAAAGGGAAAAAAAGGTGCCTTGTTTGGCCTGCGGTGATGGGTCCTTACGGAGATGCCCTGGAAGGAACAAGGTGAGCACCTCTATTTCCTGGAGGTGCTTACCCTGCAAACGAGCAAGCGCGAAAGGGGCTTGTCCTCGCTGGGAGAGGGGCCTCTGGCTGGAGGCCTTTGCTGTGAGCGGCCGGGAGGGGCGGGACTGAGCCCGGGCCCCAGCCTGACCCTAAGGCCCAGGTGCGCCTCCGCCAAGTCTGGCGGCCTTTCGTTCGCTTTTCAGGGGTCTGGCAAGAAACAGAAGTAGAAGGACGCTCCCGTCGAGGCACGGCAACAGGTGGGCTTTGGGCCTCATTTTAGCACCTAGGGGTGTTGCCTGGTTTCTTCTGGAGCCGGGCCTGCCTGGCGGGGCAGGGCGCCTTCCCACCTCTGCCTGCGCCCCCAGCCCGCGCGGGTTCCTTTGCCAGCAGCAGAACCGCACCGCACAGATTCTTCACAGGCGGAGGCCAGCCCTGGGAAATGAGGCGGCTTGGCTGGTGTCCAGGCAGCTACAGAGATGCCGTTTGTCAGGCTCGGGCTTCCTGCTGTCCAGCCTGCCATGATTTGGCTGCCCCGGACACGGCGTTTGCCAGGGCGAGGCACCGTTGGGCACGTGGGGGTCCTGTCTGCAGGAGCCTTGGCCTCGGGATGAGCGGAGGCTGAGGCGAGCAGAAACGTCTCATTTCCTCTGGTCAGATGGGGGACCGAGCTGGCCGCTGACCTGGCCCTGGCCCTTGAGGTGTAAGCAAGTGTCCGGGACGCCACCAAAGAGTCGCTCCCTTATTTATTTATCATTCTTTTTTGGTACCGGGAATTGAGCACAGGAGCATTCTACCTCCAAGCGACACCCCAGCCCTTTTGTTTATATACTTATTTTTGTTTTGAAACGGGGTCTTGAGAGGTTGCTGAGGGCCTCGCTGTGTTGGAGAGCCTCGCCTCAGACCCTCCATCCCCTCAGCCACTTCCAGGCGGGTGTGCTTTCACGTGCAACTGACTTTGTTCTAGTGGAAACATGGAGTCAGAATCACATTCGGTAACCGGTGTGCCAGGCTGTTCTGCTGAATGGAGGTGGCAGTGTGGTGGGGCTCTGTGTGGAGCCTGGAGCCCCAGGGCAGGTGCTGGGGGGCGTCCCCTCTTTCCCCACTCACCTGCTCTTCCTGGGCTGAGCTCTCCCAGCTGTCAGGGATGGCTCCATCTCGTTCAGCGCCAGGGGTTTCTAGACATGTGGGCAAGACTTGTGTTGCTAAGTAGTAGGGCTGAGGCTTGCCCTGGGTTGCTCTCTCTCCAGGTGGGGTTCCTGACTCTTCAGATGTACCTGGGCATGCTTGGGGATGCTGGGCTTCCGCTGGAGTGGAGGAAGCCAGCCAGCAGCACACAGCGGCAGGAGGGGACAGAGCCAAGAGCACCTGTAGGCAAAACGGGGCATATCCCATTCCATGTAAGAGATGTCCCCAATAAAGCCAAGCCTGTCCATCCCTTCCTTCCTTTCTGTAGTACTGGGGGTTGAATTCAGGGGCATTCTACCTCTGAGCTACACCCTCAACCCCTATTTTATTTTTAATTTTGAAGCAAGGCCTCACTAGTTGCTGAGGCTGGCTGCAAACTTTTTTTTTTTTTTTTTTTTTGTGGTACTGAGGGTGGAACCCAGGGGCTTTTCTGCTTTCTATACTTTATTTGGAAACAACTGGCTTCCAACCTGTGCGATTCTCCTGTGTCAGCCTCCCAAGCTCTGGGATTACAAGTGTGCGCCACCACAGCTGGTCTGGCTGCAAACTTTTGATCCTCGTATCTCAGCCTTCCAAGTACTGAGATTACAAGCATGTACCACCACGCCCATCCTCCAAGTCCATTTAAAAGTACCCTGGCTGAGTGTGATGGTGCACACCTGTAATTCCAGCTACTCTGAAGACGGAGGAAGTGGGTTCACAAGCAGCCCGGGAAATTTAGTTAG
Organism: Muscardinus avellanarius; assembly: GCF_963383645.1. Taxonomy (NCBI): domain Eukaryota; kingdom Metazoa; phylum Chordata; class Mammalia; order Rodentia; family Gliridae; genus Muscardinus; species Muscardinus avellanarius. Next base: position 150,452,936 of record NC_137789.1, on the reverse strand, counting down.
ACTATCTCAAAATAAAAAAGATTGAGAGCCGGGTGTGGTGGCACACACTTATAATCCTAGTACTTAGGAGACCGAGATAGGAGAATCGCAGGTTTATGGCCAGCCTCAGCTACTCAGTGAGTGAGTTATTTGCAAGTTACTGAGACCAAGTTTCAAAATAAAGCATAAAAGAAAAATAGGGCTGGGGGTGTAGCTCAGGGGTCAGATCCCTGGGTAATGCCCACTACTACACACACACACCATTGGGATGTTTACCTAGCACTTTGGAACTTTTTTTTTTTTTTTTTAAATTTTATTTTATTAGTGCACTGTATTCATACATCATAGTGGGATACAAACTTTTGTAGACATACATGCACACATCGCCCAGTCAGCCCCCACCCAATCCCCACCCCATTCTCTCCCTATCCCTCCCTCCCATGCTTGGCTTAGTGGTTGACATCTAGTATTATAGCAATTTATCCAAAATTAAAAATGATAATCTCACATAACAGTTTCATTTGTCTGATACCAAGCTTTTGATGTCTTAAAGATAACATTTCAATATTTCTTTTTGCTTTCTTTCTTACCAGAGAATATTTTTTTCTTTTTTTTAGGTGAAACTATCATATATTTATTTTTCAGAAAAAAATCTATCCTGATATGGAATATGGACTCTGGATACCCAAAACAATCTCGAAGCAAAAACAAAGCTAGAAGATGTATATTTTCTGATTTCAAACCATATAAAGCTACAATAATTGAAACAGTGTAGTACTGTTCTAAAGGCAGATATATAGACCATTGGAGTTAAATACAAGCCTAGAGCTAAATTCTTCCCTGTATTGTCAAGTTATTTTTGACAAGGTTTCCACGAAGATTTGGTGGTGGAAATAATAATCTTTTAACTAAATATTGTTGAAAAATAATAATTACATGGAAAAGAATAAAATTGGACCCTTACCTAATCCCACATACAAGTATTAACTCAAACTAGATAAAAGACCTAAATATAAATCTTAAGACTATAAACTTTTAGGAGAAAATCTGGGTCATAAAACCTCACAACATTGAAATTGGCAGTGATTTCTTGGATATGATTTCAATGGCACAGGCAACAGAAGAATATACAAACTCCCTAAAAAATAAAAGAAAATATTGTATATCCAAAGACAATGTAAAGAGAGTTAAAAGTTACTAATAGAATTGGATAAAATATTTCCAAATGCTATATCTGAAGGTATATTAATATTCCAACTAGAAATCCTAAAAATTAACAACAATAAAGGCAAACAATACAATTTAGAGATAGGTAAAAGACTAACATAAATAATGAATCTCCACAGATAACCAATCTTAGTTGTCTGTTGGATGGAAACTCTTGTTTCTCTGGTTCTGGTGAGTGTTACCTATTTCTTCTTTGCAGTTAATCTCTTTGAGTATTTTCTCTAGCGCTGGTTTTGAAGACATAAATTCCTTCAGTTTCTGTTTGTCATGGAAGCTTCTTATTTCTCCATCTAATTTGATAGAAAGTTTTGCTGGATAGGAAATTTTTGGCTGGAAGTTGTTTTCTTTCAGAGTTTGGAATATGTTACTCCAAGCCCTTCTGGCTCTCATGACTTGGTTTAGGAAGTCTGGAGTGATTCTAATTGGTTTGCCTCTGAATGTCACTTGGCCCTTTGTTTTTGTTGCCTTTAAGATTCTCTGCTTGGCTTCCACATTGGTCATTTTGACAATTATGTGGCGTGGGGATCCTCTTCTCGGATCCTGTCTAAAGGGAGTTCTATAAGTTTCCTGGATCTGTGTATCAACCTCTTGCTCTATATTTGGAAAATTTTCTGCTATTACTTCCTTGAAGAGATTGTTGATCCCTTTGGTTTCACTTTCTTTTCCCTCCTCTATTCCAATTATTCTTAGGTTAGCTCTCTTAAGATGGGCCCATATTTCTTCAATGTCAGATTCCTGCTGTTGGATATCTTTTTCTAGATTAGAAACTATGCATTCATTTTTGGATTGCTCATCTTCTAAGAACGAGATTCTGTTCTTCATGTGGTCTAATCGGTTGTTTGTGCTTTGAATTGAGGCCTTTACTTCATTAATTGCATCCTTTATCTCTTTTTGGCTCTCTCTGAGTTCTTTTCGAAGCACCTCTATTATTTCTACAGTTATTTTCCTGATTTGATCTTCTAGAAATCTCTGATTTTCTGTTTTATCAGGTTCTGATGTTGTGGGGTTGTGCACGTTCATTACTTCAGTGTTATTCCTCTTTCCCATGATTTCGGAGGTTTGTGCCTTCTCTGGGTTCTTCCCTTGGGTCACTATGGCTTCACTTAAGGTGCTCTGGATCTCGAGTCTGTATTATCTCAGACCCTACTACTCCTTTACTGGGTTGTATCACAGAGTCTCCGACCCAGGGAGTCGATAGAGGCTGCTTTAAACTATGGGGGGTGCCAGGTTGCACGTTCTCCTATGGTGTGATATCTCTGCCACCACCACTCCCTCACTGGGTCAAGTCCCAGGAGGCACAATACTGGGATTTCTCCTCTGTGGCCCGCAATTTGACTCACTGTTCTTGAGTACGTAGATGTAGCTGTACTGGACTCGGTGAATTCACTGCTGCTGCCGCCGCCGGTGGCAATATGGCGCCTCTGCCACGCCCTCGGCCATGAGGCTGGCGTATTTTTTCTTCTCTGGTTTTGATTTCCACTCTGAATCCCTGCAGCGTGTGCTGAGCTCAGCCACTGGGAGCTTTAAATGCTGTCTGCACCGAAAGATCCCGCCTGGCTGTTCCGCATCAGCTCACCTCGGCTTACTGTAGCCGTCCGTTGAGTTCGCCGCTGCCGCCGGCAGTATGGCGCTGCTGCTGCGTCCTCGGGCGCGTGTGTCTCCTCTGTGGCCCTGAGCTCTGTTCTCAGTCCGCTTTCTCTCTGGAGCCTGGTGGTTTTTTTGTTTTTCTGGTGATGGTGTTTTCTGGCTATGAAAGGCGCTCTTTTTGTGGTAATGGAGATTGGTTGTTAGCGGGACTCTTAAGCCCCGCTTTTCTCGGTCGCCATCTTCCCGGAAGTCACTTTGGAACTTTTCTAAAGTGATCCTTTCTCTCTGCAGCATAGGTTTTCTTTTATTTTGAAACAAAGTCTCATTAAGTTGCAGAGGGACTCACTAGCTGAGCTACAACTGCAGAGCTTTGTAGTCCACTAATAATGGATCCATTTTGTGTATATAAATTACAGTTCAATAAAGTTATAAAAATTGTCTACAGCAGCATTATGCCTAATTACCCCAAATGGGAAACAGCTCAATTGTTCATCAACAGTAGAACGGATAAATAAGTTGTGATAGGTTTATTTATGGAACCCACCAAGAGGTATTAATGAGTAAATCATAGCTACTTAAGAAAAAGTGGGTATCAGAAATATACTGGTGAAAGGAAAAATAATTGCAAAAGAATGAAATGTACTACTTCAATTTTGATAAAGCCAATGTTAAATATTTTGTGGATAACCATGAATTTGGACTGAGGTTCTGCCTTGAGTCCAATACCCTGAGCCAGTATAGAGGTTTAATTACAGTAATTGAGCTTTGGGTGGTTGCTGGAGGCCTGTTAGCCAATCATCTAAGCTGTAAACAATGAACTAGTTAATGTGTAACCAATTGACTGGTTGACTGACTAGGCTGTCATCAATTATAGTCCATGGCCAATTAAGTTGTTTTGAGTCCTGTAATGCTGAAATTGAGTTGGGGGTCACAAAGGAGGCAAAATTCAGCAAAGGAGTGTGAGATCAGGCCCTTTTTAAATAAAGGTCCTTCACTCCCGGTAGAGGTCTGCAGACTGAAAGGGGGGGGCGCTATTGGTCAGCAGAGTCACACCACAGAGAGGAAGTGAGGGTATTTATGTAACTGGGGTCTTGGGGTGTGGCTAGCAAGGCGGGAGAATGCCAGTCTCCTTGCGATATCTGGAGTCTGCCCCACCTCTGCTTCTGGCTTCCGGGGCGCCACCTCCTGTTCCAGCTGCAGGGTTCCATGAGAGGAAGGGGAAGGGACCCGACTTATCATTTTGGCCTTTTGGTGATATTGACTTAGGACTGAGCCAATAACTACTTCCTGCTGTAAGAGGGGATGTCATTATGGGGGTCCCTTGGCCAGGAGAGGTCGGACCATTCAGAAGTGGGCAGGCGGGAGTATGGCTACAGCAGGTTGATTGAAGGTTACCATGGACAGTTCAGTAATGTATGTTTGAATGAACTTTAGCAGACAAGGGGCTTATGGTTGGTCCAACATTTTTTGGAGGGGGGCAAATGGGTCTCCTGCATGGTGAATTTCCAGACATAGACGGATGGGCCTGCTGAAATAAAATCATTAAAGAGAATTATGCCAAGAAACATGGAGTTTAGTGGGTTCCAATATTGTACAGGAGAATTTGTCACGAGGCTGTTGTAATGGAGCCCTTTTTAGCCGAGTAAGATGATGCCAGTTAGGGTCACCCAGCAGTCTGGCCACAGTCGGTGTGGTGAGGATCACTGTAAAGGGCCCAGTCCACTGTGGTTGGAGTTGTTTTGGTTGAAGCGACTTGCGGAGGACTTGGTCTCCCAGCTTAAGGCCTTGGCTGCAGGGTGTGAAGCTGCTTCTTTGGTCCCAGGTTGGGGAAGATATTGGCCAGCGTGTTCCCGAAGGAGGTGCCTGAAAAAAGTAAGGGAGATAGGAAACCAAGGGAGGGGGATATGAAGGGAGAGAGTGATTAAGCAAAAGGCAACCATACAGCAATTCAAAGGGGCTCATGAAGGTGGGGCTTCAAGGGGTGGCTCGTATGTGGACCAGAGCCAGTGGTACTAGTTCAGGCCGCAGCTCTAGGCAGAGTTTTGTTAGATGTTTTTAAAGAATCCCATTCTTTTTTTCTACCTTTCCTGATGACCGTGGTTGATACGGGATGTGGAGCTCCCAAGAAATGTCAAGGGCCTGTGCCACCTGTTGAGTAGCCTTAGAAATAAAAGCTGGTCCATTATCAGACTGTAAGGAATTAGAGAGTCCAAACTGAGGGATAATATCTGAGCATAGAACATTGGCCACCATGCTGGCTGTCTTGACCTTTGAGGGGAAATCCTCTACCCAGCCTGTTAGGGTGTTGACCATGGTAAGAAGATATTTTAGTTTTTCGTGAGAGAGTATATAGGTGAAATCAATTTGCCAGTCCTGTCCTGGCATATGTCCTCTTGTTTGGTGGGTAGGAAAAGAGAGGTGTAAGCCTCCCTGGGGAGGAACGGCAGCACAAGTAGAACAGGAGGCACTCTGACTTTACTAATTGGCTGTTGCAGGAGGGGAGAATAAAACAAGGGGCTTAGGAAATGTTTAAGTGCCATGGGCCCAACATGTAGGGAGTTATGTATTAGGTTAACGACCACTTCGGCCTGCGCCTCAGGCAGGGCGATTTTGTTCTGGATCTTAAGCCATCCATCCTCTGTGCAGGATGCCCCAAGTTTGGCCAGGTGTTTTTGTTCTGCCAGGCTGTGGATAGGTGTCATTGTGGGAAGATAATACAGGGCCGGTGGGCTTGGTTGGTTGTTGTGACAGCTGTCTCGCTGTATCATCAGTTTGTTTCCTTTGGACACTGAGGAGGAGTCAGCCTGATGGCCCCGACAGTGGATGATGCTAGCTGAGATGGCAGGGAGAGGGAGTCTAGGAGCTTTTTAATTAGGGTGGCATTAACAATGGGTGAGCCCTTAGTGGAGAGAAATCCCCTCTCTCTCCAAATTGAGGCAAGGCAGTGTGCTATTTTATTTTTTATTTTAATTTTTTTAGTGGGACTGGGGATGGAACCCACGGGCATTCTACCTCCGGGCTATACTTCCAGACCTATTTTTTTATATTTTATTTGGAAACAGGGTCTCACTAAGTTGCAGAGAGCCTCACTAAGTAGCTGAGGCTGGCTTCGAACCTGTGCGATCCTCCCGTCTCAGCCTCCCAAGCGCGGGTATTACAAGCATGCGCCACCACGCCCGGCTCCGCATCATTGATTAAGTGGAGGTCTTGGACTAGGTGATAAGTCCCATTAGGTTTTTTGACTGGGAGAATGGGGGTATTGTAAGGGAAATTGATGGGGATGAGTAATCCCTGGGCCAGGAAATGAGAAATGATGGGTTTAAGCTCATGTTGGTGATGGAGGGATATGGGAAACTGGGAGCGGGCAGGAAAAATCGTGAGGTCACGGAGGACAATCCAAACCGGGGTGTGGTGGGTTGCTACAACTGAAGTAGTTAGCCAGGCTCCAGCACAAGACCTCCTTCAGTGCCCCTCGGTGTTACGGTTAAAGATGAATGTTACCATTTGGGGGTGAGGGTTACTGTTCCGAGGAACCATCCCTGGGGACCTTTGTTAGACCCCAGGAAACAATTCCCCTAAAAAAAAAACCGCGGGTTTTGTCCTGATCTAAGGCTAAATGTGCAATAGCTCGGACTCTTGCTGAAGATTTAAAGGAGTTTATTAAGGAGATAGAAATACAGAAGACAGTTACAGCCCCATGCCATTCAGGAGTGGCATGGGGAGTGTTTCAAACGAAATCACCAAAATACAACACACAAAGCAGCCTTTTTATAGACATCCTCCATCTTGCTTTATATAACTCTGATATAGGTAAAGTCCATCCCTTTGATTTTTCCCACCGAACTTTGGTCTACGCCCAGGTTTCTCCTTTCCTGAAGGTCAAGGTTGATCCCCTCCTCCCATCCCAACTAGATTATCAATTATTATGTAAACCTGTCTTTAGAATGAGGAAGTCCTAGCTCCCCTTCTCTTTCCACTTGTTAATTACCTTTAGCTAGGTTAATTTACAGTAGCTGCCTGCTTCTTGGCAGAAACCAAGTCCTAACACATGTCTACCCCTCACCCAATTTTGAAATATATTTATTAATAATAAGAGCTTTCTCAAATCTTCCCAGGCCATTCCCAATACTGGTACATTGGGTCCTAGTTCCCTCTTACAACCCATACAATAGGGCCAACCAACTCTATAAGGGTGGTAGGTTTGTCCACCTGGTCATTGTCTGTAAAAACAGCCATTAAAAGTATATTGGGGGAAATGGAAGTGGTGGGGATATGAAATGAAAGTTTGGCCCCAATTTTGGTTAAAAAGTCTCTACCTAAAAGGGGGGTAAGCAGGAAGGGATAATCAGGAATGGATAGGCAACCATAAGGTTTTCCAAATGGCAAAAAGGGAGTCTGTAGCTGGGCGTGGTGTTGCACACTTATAATCTCAGTGCTTGGGAGGCTGAGACAAGAGGATCGCATAGGTTCAAGGCTAGCCTCAGCTACTTAGTGAGCCTCACAGTAACTTAGTGAGACCCTGTTTCCAAATAAAGTATAAAATAGGTCTGGGAGTAAATTCCAGAGGTAGAAAAGTCCCTGGGTTCCACCCCTAGTACTACCAAAAAAAAAAAAAAGTGAGTCTGCATGGGCAGGAGGGATCACCATCAATCCCCTGTGTCAAAATTGGAGAAGGAAAACTGGGATTCAAAAAGGATGAAAGGACTGAGTAGGTAGCTTCTGGGTCAACCCAAAGGGAGATTGACTTACCCAGTAGCCTGAGAGTTACCCTGGGCTCAGCAAGGATGATCGGGATTGACAAGTCTAGGAGCCATCAGTCTTTGGCTAGGCCGAGTAGGGCTAGTGGCGGGGCCTGATCTGGAAGGGTGGCCCCCTTGTGTTGAGGCACCTGGAGCTCACCGCTTTTCCAAGGGCAATCACTTTTCCAGTGGCCCTCATGGCTGCATATTGGGTGCAGTCTGGTTGGTGGGCATGGCTGAAGGCAGTGCTTAGCCCAGTGTCCCTCCTTACCACACTTGAAGCAGGCTCCTGGAGGTAGTTGTCATTGCTGTTCTCCACCTCTAGGTGGCACTTGTCCAGAGGGCTGAGCTGCCACCGCTGGCTGCAGGGCTGCCACTAAGGCATGGGCTGGCAAGTCTGCCTTTTGGCAGAGCCAGATCGTATGCTCCACTTCAGCCTGTTCCTTTTGGGAATTAAAAACTTTAAATGCCATGTTCACCAAATCTTGAATAGGAGTCTGAAGATCATCCTCCACCTTTTTAAATTTTTTCCGAATGTCAGGGGCTGATTGCCCAATGAAATGGGTTGCCAACACCACAGTAGCTGGGTTTAAGCGAGTGTAGAGGGTAAAAGCCTTCAGAAGCCGATTAAGAAAAATGGCTGGGTTTTCATCTGGACCTTGGGTGATTTCCTTAAGTTTATCGTAGTTAACCGCCTTATGGGAAGCAGACTCATGCTGTCAAGGAGGCACAGGATCATGTCGTCTCTTTTTTATCCCTCACCCCCACCATTTGGGGCTAGTTGGTAACCCCAGTTGGGATTGTGGCTGCTTCAGTAGGGAGGGGAGGGTTAGTCAAATGCGCATGGTCAGCCCGTTCTTGGGCAGCCTCTAAAATACGATCCTGTTCATCAGGAGTTAAGGCAGAGGTTAAAATAACATGAAGATCTTGCCATGTGAGAGCATATGCTTGAACAATACATTGGAATTCCTTAATAAAACTGGATGGATTGGCAGAAAAAGAACTGTTTTCTTTCCATTCGAGCAAGTTCTGGGAGACAGAAAGGGACATGGAGCCAGACCATGCTCTATGCACCAGCCACCTTGTGGAGTGGGGCCAAGAGAGAAGGGGGTCCTTGGAGCGGGTATGGAGACTTATGGGGGAAAGTGAGGGGGGAGGTAAGGGCTAGCCCCTTAAGGGAGGATGGCGGAGGGGGGAAGGAGCAGGTTAGGGTGAGAGGTTGTCGGAGGGAGCTCCGATGGCGGGTTGAGATCGGAGGGGGGGCAGGTATGGGGATCCAGGTGTGTGGAGGTGGACTCCGGTGGTGAAGGGAGATTAGCTGTAGGGTAGGTCAGCGTAGTGAGGAGAGGTCCTGAGGATCAGGGGTGGAATCAGAAGATGGCGCCTGTAACTCAGCAAAGTCACAAGATGGCAACTGTGATTCAGAATTAGAAAATGGCAGCTGATGGGGGAGAGGGATTGGGGCTGGGTAGAATAGGTACAATGGGTAGGAGTTTCCTGAGACAGCAGGACCTGGGCGATGGAGCAGTGGGGACAAAGGGAAGGACGGGCGCGTGCACACACACACACACAGGCCTGGCATAAAGGACTTCCAACCACTTACCAGAATGCTTGCAAAAGTTGCTGAGATCGGTCAGGATATTAAAATCCAGAGTTCTGTTTTCGGGCTTCCGAGACTCATTATCCAATTCATACCGAGGCCATGCCGTGTTATAATAAAAACAGAGACGCTTAGGGCATAAATCCTCCAATAGCCCAGGGTCCGGAGATTAGCAAGGAAGTAACCCATCTGGGACTGGGGATCTATTTTGGAATTTTGGTTTCCCATGTCTGGTCCGCAGGCGAGAATGAAGAACAGGAAACAGGCATCCCTGTTATCCTGATCAACGTTCGGGAACGGGACCAAGGGGACAGGAGGGATGTCTCCACTCCCTTCTCAGGGCTGGAGGAGGACAACCTGGTTTTCTGGGGGCAACTCTGATGCGGCCATGCGTTTGGACAAAGAAGCCGGAAGTGATGACCTGCTGACCAGAGGAAGGGAAGGGAACTCATCCTGTCCAAAAGTGATCAGTCCAATGAAGGGTCGGAGAGTCCAGGTTCCAGGGAGTAAAGAGGAGGGTCCCTCTCAGGGGCCTGGTGGAACCACCAAGGAGTCACAGGGGCTCAGGGAAGGGTAAAAAAAATGAACCCTCCTGGGTTCGGCACCAGATGTAATGTTAAAATTGAGTCAGGGGTCACAAAGGAGGCAAAATCCAGCCAAGGAATGTAAGATCAGGCGCCTTCTTATTAAAGGTCTGTCGCTCCCAGTAGAGGTCTGCAGACTGAAATGGGGGGGGGGGGCGCTATTGGTCAGCAGAGTCACACCACAGAGAGGAAGTGAGGGTATTTATGTAGCTGGGGTCTTGGGGTGGGGCTAGCAAGGCGGGAGATTGCCAGTCCCCTTGCGATATCTGGAGTCTGCCCCACCTCTGCTTCTGGCTTCCAGGGCTCCACCTCCTGTCCCAGCTGCAGGGTTCCATGAGGGGAAGGGGAAGGGACCCGACCTATCAAGTCCCTCACTTGGCTACGGGCTATTGGATCACATTGCCAGAGTTCTCAGAACCTGCTCTGGTTTATGAAGATGTTTGATTTGAGAATTGTATTTTTGTTTTGCTCAAATACATGCTATTAAATTTAACTGGTCTAAGAAAACCAATAAGATGTATATATATATTTGCAGGTACTAGGGATGGAACCCAGGGACATTTACCTCTGAGCTACACCCCCAGCCCTATTTTTTTATTCTTTTTTTTGATACAGGATCTCACTGAGTTGCAAAGGGCCTACGTAGTAGTTGAGGCTGTCCCCAAACCACGATCCTCCTGTCTCAGCCTCTCATATGCTGGGATTACAAGTGTGTGCCACCACGCCCGGCTTTCAACAAGATGTTTTGAAGCCACAAATATATATGGTTCAGCCATGGGGCAGAGAAGGCAGGGACTGACAGGACAGCACCGCTGTGGGGGTTGGGGACTGCACAGGGCTGGCAGGGAGATTAAAGGTGACGGCATCAAAGCTTAGCAAGACCCTCAGTGACTTAGTGATACCCTATCTCAAAATAAAAAATAGGGCTGGGGTAGAATGAATGTCCCTGGGTTCAATCCCCAGTACCAAAAACAAAACAGGAAGATACCAAAAAAAAGATGGCAAAATACATGGTTTATACATTGTTGCCTCTTATTCTTTTTTTAAAACTTATTTTTATTGGTGCATTGTAATCATACATGACATTGGAATACAAGACTTGAGAGGATATACAAGCACACATCATCCAATTAGCCCTCATCCAGCCCCATCCCATTCCCTCCCCCTCCCTCGATCCCATGCTTGTTTGGTGATTAACTTTGATACATATGTTTATGTACCTCCTGCTTTTCAAAGAGGCTCCATCCTCCCCTATTCCATACCCTCTGATTGGTCACCTTAATTGCTTCACTACAGGGCCCTTTCTATAGCTCGACCACTTCCTGTTGGCCCTTTCCTCCTAGTTATTGCTGATTAGGGGAAGCATCTGGTTTTAATTTTATGCGATATTTCTCTGTGCATGCCGCGTTGCAAATATCGATCCCACTCTTGACGGCTCCAGTTGTGGCCTGGCTACCCGGTGGACTGATCCAGACCTCGCTGGCTCAAGCAGCGGCCTTGCCTCGTGGGAGGCCCCGATTCTGGCCTCGCTGGCCCCGACACTGGCCTAACCCCTTGGCTGGCTCCGATCCTGGCCTCAGAGGCCCCAGCACCGGCCTTCCTCACGGCAGGCTCCGATGCTAGCCGATGGCCCCGGCATCAGCCTAACCCCTTGGCAGGCTCTGATCCAGGCCTTGGAGGCCTCAGTAGCAGCCTTGCTTCATGGAAGGCTCCGATGCTGGCTGCTGGCCCCGGCACTGGCCTAACCCCTCGGCAGGCTCCGATCCTGGCCTTGGAGGCCTCAGCACCGGCCTTGCCTCACGGCAGGCTCCGATCCTGGCCAGTGGCCCCGGCACCGGCCTAACCCCTCAGCAGGCTCTGATCCCGGCCTCGGAGGCTCCAGCACCAGCCTTGCCTCGCGGCAGGCTCCGATCCCAGCCTCGCTGGCCCCAGAACCGGCCTAACCCCTTGGCAGGCTCCGATCCCAGCCTCAGAGGCTTAAATAGCAGCCTTGCCTCATGGAAGGCTCCAATGCCAGCTGCTGGTCCCGGCGCCGGCCTAACCCCTTGGCAGACTCCAATCCTGCCTTGGAAGCCCCGGCACCGGCTTTGCCTCGAGGCAGGCTCCAATGCAGGCCGCTGGTCCCGGCACCGGCCTAACCCCTCATCAGGCTCTGATCCCAGCCTCGGAGGCCCCAGCACTGGCCTTGTCTCACAGCAGGCTCCAGTGCCGGCCTCGCTAGCTCCAGCACCGGCCAAACCCCTCGGCAGGCTCCCATCCTGGCCTCGGAGGCCTCAATAGCAGCCTTGCCTCACGGAAGGCTCTGATGCCGGCCGCTGGCCCCGGCACTGGCCTAACCCCTCAGTAGGCCCTGGTCCCGGCCTGGAGGCCCCAGCACCAGCCTTGCCTCATGGCAGGCTCCGATCCTGGCCACGCTGGCCCTGGCACCAGCCTGACCCCTCAGCAGGCTCCGATCCCAGCCTCGGAGGCCCCAGCACCAGCCTTGCCTCACGGCAGGCTCTGATCCTGGCCTCGCTGGCCCCAGCACCAGCCTAACCCCTCGGCAGGCTCCAATCCCGGCCTCGGAGGCCCCAGCACCGGCCTTGCCTCACGGCTGGCTCCGATGCCGGCCACTGGCCCTAGTACCAGCCTAACCCCTCGGCATTGTTGCCTCTTATTCTACGTACCAACTTGGCGGTGGTGCTGGGGATTGAACCTGGAGGAGTTCTACCTCTGAACGACACTCCCAGCCCTCCCCATTTTGTGTGGCACTGGGAATGGAACCCAGGGGCATCTTATTTCTGAGCTACACCCCCAGCCCTTTTTTATTTTTTTGTTTTGTTTGGAAACAGGAACTTACTAGGTTGCCGAGAATCTCGCTACATTGTTGAGGCTGCTCTGGAACCTGAGATCCTCCTGTCTCAGCCTCCCAAACACTAGGATTTAGGCATGCACCCCCACACCTGGGTCTTTCTGTTTTTTATTTTGAAATGGGGGTGTGCCAAATGACTGTCTCATCTGCCCATGTACTGAGATTACAGATGTGCGCCACTGTCCCTGGGCCCTGCTTTTATTTTTGTGATTGTCTTTTGGAGCTCTTTAATAAAAACAAAAAGTTTTCCTGCAAACAGTGGCACACACTTGTAGTCTCAGCTACTCCAGAGCCTGAAGTAGAATTGTTCAGTGTTAGGAATTTGGGGTCAACCTCAGCAACACAGAAAGCTTGCCCTCCTCCCATCTCCTCCTCTCTCTCCCTACTACCTCCCGCCTTTCTTTCCTGCATTGAGCCCAGGGGCTTTCTACTCTAAGTTACACCCCCAGGTCTTTTTATTTTTGGTTTGGAGACAGGGCCTTGCTAAATTGCTTAGTCTCACTATGTAGCTGAGGCTGTCGTTGAACCTGCAGATCCTTTTGTCTCAGTCTCCCTCCCAAGTACTGGGATTAAAGACATGGGCCACTATGCCTGGCTTCAATTTCTTAACGACAACAACAACAATACTAATAGCTGCGTGCAGTGGCACATGCCTGTAATCTCAGTACTTGGGAGGCTGAGACAGGAGGATTGTAGGTTCGAGGACAGCCTTGGCAACTTAGTGAGACCCTGTTTCAAAATAAAGACTAAAATAGGGATGGAGGTATAGCTCAGGGGTAGAATGCTCCAGAGTCCAATCTCCAGTACCAATAAATAGATAAAAAAAAGTTTTGGCAAAATGTGAACTTTCTGCAGTCGCTGGTTCTTTATTGTTAGTAGATATTGCTGATAACTCACTTGGGAGCTGTCCAGGCACTGCCGTTGAGAACTGCTGCGTGGGAGGCTGAGAGGAGGATTGCAGGTTCTCGGCCAGCCTCAGCAACTTGTGAGGCCCACTGCAACTTAGTGAGACCCTGTTTCAAAGTGAAGACTAAAACAGGGCTGGGGGTGTAGCTTGGAGGTAGAATGCCCCAAGTTCAATCCCCAGGACTGCAAGAAACAAACAAAACCCCACTGCTCCAGCCCCTAAGCTGTTGCCTCTCTGGTGAGAGGGCATCTCTACCTGGGTAGACACACCGCTCCTCCTGCAGGGGCCTGGGGGTTTCCACCTTCCATCTTGGTGGTGCTGAGAAGTGGTCAGGGCAGGGGAGCCCAGGGAGCCCAGACAGGACCCTTTCGCTTCTTCATGAGCGTAAGAGTGGCGCGGCAGAAGGAGGAGGTACAAGGACCATCAGCGTCTTCCCTGATGCCCGGGCGGGAGCTCACGCCATGAGATGGGAGCACCAGACACCGCGGAGAGTGGGTGCTGCGGCTCGGGCCGGGCGATCCGCTCGCCCTTTGCGCCTAACAACAGCCCGCTGGTCCACAGCGAGGATGCCTGTGATCTAGCCTGTGTGGCATTTGGCTTGCTTTTTTTTTTTTTTTTTTTTGGTGGTACTGGGGTTCCTGGAAGCCCTTCTACCTCCGGGCTACACTCCCAGACCTATTTTTACATTTTCATTTTGGAAACAGGGTCTCCTAAGCCAGCGCTCGTGGCTGGCTTCGAACCTGCGCGATCCTCCTGTCTCCGCCTCCCAAGCGCGGGGATTACAAGCGTGCGCCACCACGCCCGGCTCGGCTTGCTTTTAACTAAATTTCTCTTGGAGTTGGCATTTGACTTTTCCATCTGTTTACAACTTTGAAAAGTCACAGAAACTTTGCCTTCCTGGTTGGGCGTTTTAGGGTCACAGTGAAGTCGTAAATTAAAGAGTTAACACATATACAACCTAGATGGAATATATTTATTCCTCGAACTGGGAGGGCCTCTCAAAGCTCTTAGATGATGGGTGAAATTCCAAAAGCAGTAGGTCTGACAACATGGGGGTGGGGATAAAACATTAGCAACAAGAAAATGCTAGAAGACCACAAGAAACAGCTATTTATGGCAAATATTTTCCAGAAACAAATATGCATGGCAAAATTCCTCCCCAAAGTGTTATAAATATATCTTTTGTAAATATGAGAACACAGGGTTACTATCTTTCAAGTTATTTTTATGCATAAAACATGAAGCTGGGCGTGGTGGTCTGTAATCCCAATACTTGGGAGGCTGAGACAGAGGATCCCAGGTGCAACACCAGCCTCAGCGATGTAGGGACAGTCTTAGCAACCAAATGAAATCCTGTTTCAAAACCAGGCTGAGCATGGTGGCGCACACTTGAGATTCCAGTACTTGGGAGCTGAGACAGGAGGATTGCAAGTTCAAGGCTAGCCTCAGCTTAGTGAGGCCCTCTGCAATTTAGACCCTGTTTCAAAATAAAGAATAAAAACAAGGCTAAATATAAGGCTGAGGGTATAGCTAAAAGGTAGAATGCCCCTGGGTTCAATCCCCAGTACCACAAGAAAAACAAAACAAAACAAAACAAAAAAAACTCCAAAAAACTAAAACCCCAAAACATGAACCAAGCCAGACGTGGCGGTACATACCTATACTCCCAGTTACTTGGGAGGCTGAGGTGGGAGGATCGAAAGTTCGAGGTTAGCCTGGGCAATTTACCAACACTCTACCTCAAAATAAAAAAAGGGGGATAGCCAGGCGTGGTGGCGCACGCTTGTAATCCCCGCGCTTGGGAGGCAGAGACAGGAGGATCGCGCAGGTTCGAAGCCAGCCGCGCGCGCTGGCTTAGGAGACCCTGTTTCCAAAATGAAAATGTAAAAATAGGTCTGGGAGTGTAGCCCGGAGTAGAAGGGCTTCCAGGAACCCCAGTACCATCAAAAAAAAGGGGGGGGCAGGGGTAGGGCTTTGTGGTAGAGTGTCTGTGTGAGGCCCTGTGTTCAACCCCCAGTATATAAAAAAAGGCAAAAAAATTAATAAATGGACTAGAAAATTAACATATAAGTAGAAAATGGACAAATTGTAGAAAAATGATTGATGGGGAGATAAAGTGACTTGTGAATGTACGAGAAAAAGTTCAACTCTTCTAGTAACCCAGCAAAGGCAAATTGAAGAAAGCTATTAGGTTATGTTTACCGATCAAATAATTAAAAAAAAAAAAAAAGAAACCTTCAGATCTGGGGAGAATTTGCTGAAGTGGATACTTCTCTGAGCTGACCTCTTGGAGGGGCCGTCTGCAGCATCTCCTAGAACCCCCACATTTCCCTTCCTGTGGGATTATTAATTTGACTCCAGGAATCCATCCTAAGAAAACAGTCATGCTGCTGATGCTGCTGGGGCTTTTGGTGGTGTTGGGGGTTGAACTCAGGGACATCCTACCTCTAAGCTTTACCTCCAGCCCTATTTATTTGTGCATTAATTAATTAATTTATTTATTGCTTTGAAACAGGGCCTCATTAAGTAGCTGAGACTAGCCTCGAACCTGTGATCCTGCTGTCTCAGCCTCCCAAGATCTAGGATCCCAGGCATGTGCCACCCCGCCTGGCTAGTCAGGCTTCTTAATGATGGGAGTCAGCCTGAAAAATGTGCTTTGTTAGGTGACAACCATAGTACACAAATTAAGAGAGCTCCTGTGTCACGAGGTGTGGGGCTACCACCGCGTTTGTCCATTAAGCTCAGAATGTCGTCGCGTGCATGACTGTTACCCAAGATGCAGTCGGAAAAACCAGCATGAGTGTTTGCTGCAGGGTTGTTACTGCACAGAATGAAAACCAACTCGGTGGACAAGTAAAAAGGAGCAGTTAAGCGCAGGCAGTTCCACCTGATGGACTGCCGCATCGGCAGTGAAAGCTGCTTTCTAATCAGTAAAAAAAAATCTTGTGTGTGGTACTGGGGATGGAAGCCAGGGGCATTCTACCTCTGAGCTATACTATATTTTACTCTTTACTTTGAAACAGGGTCTCACTGAGTTGCAAAGGGCCTCACTAAATAGCTGAAGCTGCCCTCGAACCACGATCCTCCTGTCTCAGCCTCCCAAATGCTGGGATTATAAATAATTTGTGTGTGTGTGTGTGTGTGTGTGTGTGTGTGTGTGTGTGTGTGTGTGAGAGAGAGAGAGCGAGAGAGAGAGAGAGAGAGAGAGAGAGATAGATACTGGGGATTGAACCCAGGCATTCTACCCCCAAGCTACACTTCAAGACTAATTTTATTTTTATTTTGAAATGGTCTCACTAGGTTAACAAGAGCCGCACTACTTGCTGAGGCTGCCCTCGAACCTGTGATCCTCCTGTCTCAGCCTCCCAAGTACTGAGATTACAGGCATGCACCACTGCACCTGGCTCTAATAATTTTTAATGAACGACAAATGCTCACAGGATAAATCTGTAAGCAACAGTATTTAAGCCCAAAGTATCAACAATGGCTCCCCTAAGCTGCGGGGTCAGAGATCCCCCTTCTTCTAGCAGTGGTCAGGAGCTAGGCTCTGGGGTTCAACCCATCCCCCATCTCCACGGCCACCGTGGAGGCCGAGTCATCCCCCTGTGGGCCCCCGGGATTGCGCTGGGCACACCCGGATAGTTCAGGATCATCTCCCAGGTATGGGGTCAGCTGACCAGGAGCCTTCATCCTATTTTCCAGCTTCACTTTCCCTTTTACCCTGAAGGGGTCTGTCCACACCACCTAGAGTGCGATCTCGGGTAAGTTGGCTTGACCTTCAGTTTCTTTTTTTGTTGTTGTTGGTCCTGGGAACGGAACCCAGAAGCATTCTACCTCCGGGCTACATCCCAGCCCTGTTTTTATTTTATTTTATTTTATTTTATTTTAGTTTAGTTTTTGCTTGGAAACAGGGTCTCGCTAGGTCGATGAGAGTCTCACTACTTGCTGAGGCTGCCCCTGAACCTGTGATCCTCCTATCTCAGCCTCCCAAGCACTAGGACTATAGGCATGGGCCACCACACCTGGCTCTGAGCTTCAGTTTCTAATAGGGTTTCCTGACCCCAGCACTATTGATGTTCTGGGGCAGATGGATTTATCTGTCCTCTCCTGTATGTTGTGGAGTGCTTAGCAGCACCCCTGGTCTATCCATCAGATGCCAGTAATAACCCTGCCCCCAAGTGACAGCCAGTATATATACCTCCAGACTTTACCAACTTGCCCACTCTGGCTGAGAGCGGATGTACAGAATGCTGACCAGCCTTATGTGGTGGCGTGGTTGTGAGAACCCAGGGCCATTCTACTTCTGAGCTACACCCCCAGCCCTTTTTTTAAAAATTTTTTTCTTTTGAAACAAGGTCTCATTAAATTACGGAGGGCCTCACTAAGTAGCTGAGGATATCAGCAAACCTGTGATCCTCCTTTCTCAACCTCCCAAGTACTGGGATTACAAGCGTGTGCTACCATGCCTGGCTCCACACTTATCATTTCTTTTCTTTTCGTTTTTTTTTTTTTTTTTCAGAGAAAAGAGTTTTTATTTAGGAAAGCAAGGGACTCAAGGGGGAAGGCAGGCCATCTCAAGAGGCGGAGAGCATCCAGGTAAGAGGGTCTCTGCGGCTTTTTCAGTTCTTTTATAGAATTTCCATGAGGAAGTGGGTGGGGTTCCACAGTAGAGGTAACACTTAAATCATTTCTGTATGGTGAAAACACTCAATATTCTTTCTTGGCCAGGTGTGGTGGCTCATGCTTGTAATTCCAGTACTTGAGTTTAATCCCCAGTACTCTCTATCTATATGAAAACATACATATATTTATATATCTTCATATATTCATTCTACCTCTGAGCTACACCCCCAGCCCTATTTTATTTATTTATTTATTTTTATATTTGTTGCGGTACTGGAGATGGAACCCAGGGGCAGTGTACCCCCGAGCTACACCCCCAGCCCTATTTTTTAGTCCTTTTTATTTTTTGAGACAGGGTCTCACTGGGTTGAGAAGGGCCTCGCTAAGTAGCTGAGGCTGTCTGTGAACCACCTGTCTCAGCCTCTGGGATGCTGGGATTACAAGTGTGCGCCACCACGCCCGGCTATGCACATTCTTTTAAAATTTCACATATCTGAGACCTCATGAGTGCTGCGATTTTCTTTCTCTTATTACCTATGTCTTGGAATCTTTCTGGCCGGGATACGTGGAGCCTCCGCACCCGCTCTGGCTGGTGTGTGAGACAAGCCATGCTTGTTTACGGCCTGGCGCCAGGCTCCTGCCTGCTCTTTCCCCGGTCTGGCAGGTGCTCGGTGACCAAATCTGTCTCCGAGGAAGCACAGCGCTCCGCGAGCTGGAGGAGCCCACTCATGTTTTGGTTTTCATCCCCTGTGCCAATCTCTGAGTCTTTCTGGTTTGAAAGTGTCAGAGTCTCGCCTGAAAATCTACCCCGAGACTATGTTTAGCCTGTTTGGCTGGGAGATCAGCTGCTCCGTGGAAACTGCACACAGGGCTGTTGCTCCTCTGCAGGCGGCTGACGGCTTTTTTATTTTTTGGTACTGGGAGTGAACTCAGGGGTGAGCTACCACTGCGCTACACCCTCATTCCTTTTTATTTTATTTCTAGACAGGGTCTTGCTAACTTGTCCTGGCTGGCTTTGAACTTGCGATCCTCCTGCCTCTGTTTCCCAAATATCTGGAAACACAGGTATGTGCCATCATGCCAGATGATCTCAAACTTTTAAGATACACATGTCAAGCTGGCTGTGGTGGCACATGTCTGTAATCCCAGTACTTGGGAGGCTGAGCCAGGAGGACCCCAGGTTGGAGGCCAGCATTGGCAAGTAAAGAAGCTCTCAGCAACCTCAAAAGTAAATAAATAAATAAATAAATAAATAAACAAATAAGGGGTGTAGTTCAGAGGTAGAATTTTCCTGGATTTAATCCCCAGTATCAAACAAACAAACAAACAAACAAACAAATAAATAAATAAACACATGTTCCTTGGGTAGAAGAGGAACCCGAAGACTGATAGGGAACTTTGAGTTCCTGAATCTTAGAGCAGGGCTGTGGTCTCCGGGGTCACTGGTGGGAGACCGGGGTGACTCCTGGGACCTTTTCTAGGCCTGCTGGAACTTTGATGGCGGTCGATCCTGATGAGATTCTAATACTCCGGCCTCGGCCTCTGCCCCAGCCCTCCCTCAGCTCAGCGCCAAGCAAGCCCTGCAGGCCGCACCCCGCGCCTGCGCACAAGCCTTTTCCTGTGCTCGGAACACCGGTCCTCCACCCTTATTGACTTTCCAGGCTCTTTGTCAGGCTCTCCCTCTGCCCGCGCCCCAGAGTGGCCACTCCCCTCGCCGTGTCTCGAGGGCCTTTGTTCCTGGTACCTCCTGCTCCCAGCTGGGACTGAATACTGCTACCTGTCCGCTCCCTTCTCTAGACAGCGGCTCTGGAAGGAGGGACCCTCGGTGCCCAGTCGGGTTCCTGGATCTCACAGGATTTTGCAAGTGCCTGTTATGTGGGAGAAGCCCAGGACTACGGGATGAAGGGCCTAGGAGCAAGCGGAGGGACTGAGCGAGTGCTGGGTGGACGATAAGGACCAGGGGATGCATGCATGCTGACCCCCAGCCCCTGGGGTGCTGGGGCTTGCACCTAGGGGCATGCTACCTCCGAGCTGCACCCCCAGCTCTAATTTTCTGTTTGTGAAGGTCTGAGTAAGTTGCTGAGGGTCTAAGTTGCTGAGGCTGGCCTTGGACCTGCAATCCTCCCGTCTCAGCCTCCCAAGTCCTGGATCACAGTCCTGCGCGGCTGCACCAGCTTCCACATGCTGTTTCAGAGGCCACACATGATTCGAGCTCATCTTCAGAATGGTCTTCATGGGCTGGAATGAGAAGCCCCAAGTGTCAGAGACTTTATTTGACTCTACTGAAGTGTCTAATTTCTAGAAAAAGATTAAAGGAAGATGGCAATCACTCCAGTGACAATAATTGTGTGTGTGTGTGTGTGTGTGTGTGTGTGTGTGTGTGTGTGTGTGGTACCTGAGATTTAACTCGGGGCATTTTCCCTGTGGCTACATTCCCTGCCCTATTTTATTTTTTATTTTGAGACAGGGTCTCACTAAGTTGCTGAGGCCGGCCACAAATCTGCTCTCCTCCTGTCTCAGCCTCCCAAGTCCTGGATCACCCCAGGCTTTTCTTGTCACACTTTGTAACATGCACTTTTATCGCGTTTCTCAGCTCAGACAGTAGGTGACGGAGGAGGTGACGATGGGCGTGCATCTTGTCGCCTTGCTAGGTACCACTGTGCATGGCACAATACAGGGATCTGGCAGTGTTAACTCTGTTATATTAAATTTCATTCACTCTTTTTTTGATGTGTGTGAGTGTGTGTGTGTGTGTTACTGGGTATTGAACCAAGGAGCATTATACCTCTAAGCTACACCCTAACTCTATTTATTTATTTATTTATTTATTTATTTATTTATTTTGGGGGTACTGGGATGGAATCCAGGGGCATTCTACCTCCAAGCTACACCCCCTGCCCTATTTTTTATTTTTATTCTTTATTTTGGAACAGGGTCTCACTAAGTAGCTGAGGCCGTCTGAGAATCGCTATTATCTGGTCTCAGCCTCCCGAATGCTGGGATTACAACCCTGTGCCACCACGCCTGGCTTTTATTTTTTATTCTTTATTTTGAAACAGGGTCTCACTGAGTTGCAAAGAGCCTCACTAAGTAGCCGAGGCTGTCTGTGAACAGGGTTCCTTCTGTCTCAGTCTCCCAAATACTGGGACTAAAGGGTGCACCATTGTGCCCGCTTTATTTATTTATTTATTTATTTATTTTTGGGGTACTGGGGATTGAACCCAGTGACATTCTTCCTTTGAGCTACACCCCCAGCTCTACTTTATTTATTTATTTTTTTGTTTTGTTTTTGCGGGTCTGGGGATGGAACCCAGGGGCATTTGACTTCCGAGCTACACCCTCTGCCCTGTTTTTAATTCTTTATTTTGAAACAGGGTCTCACTAAGTTGCGGAGGGCCTCACTAAGTAGCTGAGGCTGTCCAGGAACCGCAGTCCTCCTGTCTCAGCCTCCCAAATGCTGGGATTATAAGTGTGCACCACCACGCCCGGCTATTTTTGTTTTGAAACAGAGTCTCACTAGGCTGATGAGAGTCTCACTACATGCTGGGCTGCTCTCAGCCTCCGATCCTACTATCTCAGCCTCCCAAGCACTGGGATTACAAGCGCGCACCTCCATGCCTGCCTCTTATTTATTATTTTGAAGCAGAGTCTCACTAGGTTGCTGAGTCTTGCTACGTTGCCGAGGCTGTCCTAGAACCTGCAATCTTCCTGTCTCAACCTCCCAAACACTAGGATTACAGGCATGTGCAATCATGCCAGCTCATTTACTCTGTTTAAGAAAGTAAGACATACGCTGGGCGTGGTGGCGCACGCTCGTAATCCCAGCATTTGGGAGGCTGAGACAGGGGGATCCAGGTTTGAAGCCAGCCGCAGCTACTTAGTGATGCCCTTTGCAACTCAGTGAGATCCTGGTTCAAAATAAAGAATAAAAATTGGGCTGGGGGTGTAGCTCGGAGGTAGAATGCCCTGGGTTCCATCCTCAGCGCTGTAAAAAAGAAAGAAAGAAAGACAAAATACAGCTTACAAAAGGATTGACACTGAGTTTTGTGTTCTGATTGTGTACCGTGCGGCTGTATTTATTTGCTCTGCTTCTCAGCACCACTAGCTAAATAACAACGACCGTGTGCAACATACCCAGCACTGTTACCTCGTTTCCAACAATCCAGAGAGGCAAATGGTATGGGCAGTCCTGTCCTGTAGCTGTGGAGGGCGAGGCTCAGAGAGAGGGTGCGACACACCAAGGTCTTAGAGCCAGTAAGAGCTAGAAGCGAATTTGAATCCAGCACCACAAATATGAATGAATGAATGAATGAATGAATGAATAGAATCACACGGGGCATGGTAGCACATGTCGGTAATCCCAGGTCTTGGAAGACTGAGGTAGGAGGATTGCAGGTCCGAGGCCAGCCTCAGCCACGCGGTGAGGATGTTTCAAAATGAAAAGGGCGGAGGCACAGCTCAGTGGTAGAGCACCTTTGAGTTCAATTCTTTTGTAAATAATCATTTTGTAAATAATCATTTTGTAAATAATCATTTTGTTTCTTTTGTATGATAAAACAAACAAGAAAACAAAAACCCCAAAGAATCAATTGATCAACATGTTTTGAGGTTTGTACCTCATAGGAAGAATTTGGTGGGCGGTTAAAGAATTACTTCCTACAATAAATTAGAAATATTTTTCTATAGGTAATCTAATAAATTCAGTCGTGGTAGGGTAGGAGTGTGTGTGTGTGTGTGTGTGTGTGTGTGTGTGTGTGTGGATGGTGCTGGGGGTTGAGCTCTACCACTGAACTACACCTCCAGGCCTTTTTATTTTATTTTGAGACAGCATCTACTGGTCTCCAATTGTCACGAAGGACCACTGATAAATCTGAAATTGGCGAAGGCCAAGTATTAATTCAATAATTTCCCACGTTTTCTCTTGATTTGTGGAAGTCCTCCTCTCTCCCTCACACTGGTCCTCAAATGCATAGCACTCGAATTAGGTATTTGGAAAGTCCACACAGGGTGGTTTTAGCAGAAGTATGGACTGCAAAGCCTAGCTAAAGATTCTATTACAATTAGAAAAAAAGTGCCTCGTCCTGCGATGGAAGCGATTCGACGGAAGTTGCAGCCGTCACCCGTCAGTTTCCTTTGGGGAACAGCAACGTATTTGTAGCCAGATGGGTCTTGAGGCTGGTCGTCTGTGTTGTGAGTTGGTGCCTGACCTCCATCCTCCCTGCCACGGCTACTCTGCTGCTGGTGCAAGCCAGCCTTCAGCCACCCTAAAAAGTCTAGTTATCTCCCCTTCTCGATTCCCAGGACCCGGCCCTGCTGCAGGTCACCCGGGAGGCTGTGCTGCTGGCACGCCGGGCTCTTCCTCAAGGGGACCGGCTTGTATTTTCCAAACTTGGCTGCCTTGGGTGTAGCCCATCTACGTTCTCTTTGTATAAGACTCTCTTTGTATGAGACTCCTCCGCCCAGATGTAAGGTCTGCGTCCCTCCCTCCTGTCGCTGTTCTTAGAAATAAAAAATAGAAGCGTGGAAGGAGCGATGCTGTTCACACTCTGAAAGTAGGCGACAAAAGATGACCCAGTTTCCTTCTGGTTCCCTCCGCTCTCTCTCCGTCTTGGGAACCTTGAGCCAACATATAAGAAATCTGGCCGAGCAGAGCTCCGCCGCGGAGACGCCCCAGGTGGAGGCCACGCAAAGCTTGGGGAGGGGGCTGAGGGGCCCCCGCTGTCCTGCTCCCCACCTCGGAGTCTGCGCGGCTTCCCTGGCCAGACTTGTCCCTCCTGAGGCCAAGCACGGGAGATGTGCTGTTCCCACGGAGCTGCCCGAACGCAGGCTTACCACTGCAATCAATGTTTCAAAATCTGCCAAATTCTGGGTAGCTTGTTATAAAACTATCTTTCTTTCTTTCTTTCTTTCTTTCTTTCTTTCTTTCTTTCTTTCTTTCTTTCTTTCTTCCTTTCTCCTTCCTTCCTTCCTTCCTTTTTTTGTGGAACTGGAAATGGAACCCAAGGACATTCTACCTCCGAGCTACACCCCTAGTCCTTTTATCTTTTTATTTTGAAACAAAGTCTGGCTAGGTTGCTGAGGTTGGTCTCGAATCTGTGATCCTCCTGTCTCAGCCTCCCAAGTACTGGGATGACAGGCCGGTGTCTCCACCCCAGGCTTGTGCTGCATTCTGTACAGGAGCTGCGGCCTGTTCCCTGGACTGGAAATGCTCGAGGGGCTCTGGCTCCTTGATGTGCTGATTCAAGTTAAGCTTTTGCTCCGGAATTGGAACTTCGATTTTGTTTTTGTTTGGGGCACTGTCGATTAAACCCAGGGGCATTCTGCCTCGGAACTATACCTCTAGTTTTATTTATTTTTTAAAATTTGAAACCAAGTCTCACTAAATTGCTGAGGTTGGCCTCAAACTGTCCAGCCTCCTGTCTCGGCCTCCCAAGTACTGGGATCACGTGTGTGTACCAGTGTCTGGCTGAGCTCCTTCTTTTTTCTTCTCTACAATTTGGGGACTGTGACCGCTGAAGAGGATGAACTAAGAATCTTAAATGACAAAGGACATGGAGAATCACCACGAGAAAGAGCTAGCATACAGGAGTAGTTCCAAAAGCTAATATATATTTTAAATATTTACCAGAAGTAGATTTATAGGAACAAATAGGCCAGGTATGGTGGTGTGTGCCTGTCATCCCAGTACTGGGGAGGCTGAGACAGGAGGTTCACAGGTTTGAAATCAGCCTCAGCAAATTAATGAGGCCTTCTACAACTTAGTGAGATCCTGTTTCAAAGTAAATACATGAATAAATGAATGAATACATAAATAAATAAAGTAGGGCTGGAGGTATAGCTTAGATGTAGAATGCCCCTGAGTTCAGTCTCCAGTCTCTCTCTCTCACACACACACACACACACACACACACATTTAGAATATGAATAGGAGATTTTAACCCAACTTTTGCAAAAATGAGAACCCTAGTAGACCAGGAAATTAGCAGAGATACAAAAGTTTTGAAAAACATGTTTATCAATCTCGATCTTTATAAATCTCGATACATAGAGAAACCTTACTTTATCATTTAAAAATATATTTTTCAAGAATATGGGGAATATTTACACAAGTTGATCACTTACTAGACCAAAGCAAGTTTCAGAAAATACCAAGGAGCTGCTGTATTCAGACCACATTGTCAAATCACAATATAGCAGAATTATAAATCAATCAGTATGTCGGGCGTGGTGGCACACGCTTGTAATCCCAGCATTTGGAAGTCTGAGACCAGAGGATCGCGGTTCTCAGACAGCCTCAGCTACTCAGTGAGGCCCTCTGCAACTTAGTGAGACCGTGTTTCAAAATAAAGAATAAAAAATAAATTTGGGGGTGTAGCTTGGAGGAAGAATGCCCCTGGGTTCCATCCCTGGTACCGCAAAAAAAAACAAAAACAAAAACAAAAACAAAAAACTGGGTATGAGGGCACATGCTTGTAATCCCAGTACTTGGGAGTCTAAGACAGGAGGACCGCAGGTTTGAGGACATCCTTGGCAACCTAGTAAGACCCTATTTTTTCTTTTTTATTTGGTGGTGCTGGGGATTGAATCCAGGGCTTTGAGCATGCTAGCCAAGCACTCTGTCACTGAACTACATCCCTAGCAGGAGACACTGTTTCAAAATAAAAAAATAAAATAGGGCTGGGGGGGGGTTTATCTTAGGGATGGAATGCCCCTGGGTTCAATCCCCAGTACCACAAATAAGAGAAAAAATATCAATAGCAAAAAATTAGCTTAAAAAAATGAGGAAGGTTATTTTCAGGATTTCTCAACCATGCTCTCTACATCATGACCTCAGGATGATAGCTGGTAATTGCCACCGTGGGCAGATATGTTCTGTCACTCTTGGAGTAAACTACCTATCCCAGGCCAGTGTGAGGACCCAAGGAAGTTAAGTCCATCGTAGGCAAATAATGTGGCCCCTGGCCCAGTGGCTTGGGAGCTTGAGGCTGCCCCCAGCAGCAGAGGCCGAGTCAAGGACAGAGTGGAGTTGACCCCGGGCTCTTACCTTTGGCCTTGTCCCTCGGTTCCTACTGGCTCTCGATTATCTTTGGGTTGAAAACCCCTCTTCAGGCTTGAGGCAGCGGCTGCCCTGGTTGCCATGGGGACAGCTCTGTTTGGACCTTAGCTGGTCCCTGGGCCCTGGAATGTTGGTGGGTGGGCAGCTTTGCGGTGCGATGCTGGACCTCAGGCAGGGGAGGGAGGCAGCGTGTCATACAGAGAATGGCCCGAAAGTCAGGCAACCTAGTTCTGGTCTCAGCCCCTCAAGAAAGTCACCAGTGTTCCCATGCACGGGTATGTCCTCTCTGAAGGTGCCCAGTTAATCAGAGGGAAGCTGGGAATCTAGGAGCCTTATTGAGGACTCTTAGTTGCAAGTGACAGAAAACCTTAGACAAACAAAAAGGAAACCTGACTGGCTGTTAGAACTGGGAGGCTCAAGACGGATCCTGGCTTCAGTCATGGCTGGATCCAGGGGCTCAAATAAGATCATTAGGACCCTGCCCTCTGCATCTCTCAGCGCCCCTGTCCTCAAGGCCGGCTCCCTCCTGGCACATGCGCCACCTGCTCAGCAGAGAAGGCCACCTGCAGATCCAGGCTGCTGTCCATCAGCTTCAGAGCCCCAGTGGAAAGATAATGCCGCTTCTCTGACAGTCTTGGCAAAAATCCCAGGGCTGAATTCCACTGGCCTGACTCAGCTCATGCCTCATGGCTGGACAGTCACCATGATCAAGGACTAGAGGACTTCCGGGAAGATGGCGACCGAGAAAAGCGGGGCTTAAGAGCCCCGCTAACAACAAATATCCATTACCACAAAATCAGCGCCTTTCAAAGCCAGAAAACAACATCACCAGAGAAACAAAAAAAAATCACCAGGCTCCAGAGAGAAAGCGGACTGAGAACAGAGCCACAGAGGAGATCCTCAAGCCCGAGGACGCGGCAGACGCGGCAGCAGCGCCATACTGCCGGCGAATTCACGGGACGGCCACAGCAAGCCGAGGGGAGCCGCTGCGGAACAGCCAGGCGGGATTTCTCGGCGCAGAGGACATCTAAAGCTCCCAGTGTCTGAGCTCAACACACGCTGCAGGGATTCAGAGTGGAAATCAAAACCAAGAAAAAAAAAAAACGCCAGCCCAACAGCCGAGGGCGTAGCAGCGGCGCCATATTGCCACCGGTGGCAGCAGCACCGAATTCACTACAGCTACATCTGCGTACTCAAGAACAGTGAGTCAAATTACGGGCCACAGCGGAGAAATCCCAGTACTGTACTCACTGGGACTTGACCCAGTGGGAGAGGGGCGGTGGCAGTGATATCACACCATAGGAGAACGTGCAACCTGGCACCCCCCACGGTCTAAAGCAGCCTCTATCGACTCTCTGGGTCGGAGACTCTGTGATACAACCCAGTAAAGGAGTAGTGGGGTCTGAGATACTACTGACTCGAGATCCAGAGCACCTTAAGTGAAGTCATAGTGACCCAAGGGAAGAACCCAGAGAAGGCACAAACTTCCGAAATCATGGGAAAGAGGAATAATACTGGAGCAATGAATGCCCACAACCCCACAACATCAGAACCCGATAAAACAGAAAATCAGAGATTTCTAGAAGATCAAATCAGGAAAATAACTGTAGAAATAATAGAGGTGCTTCAAAAAGAACTCAGAGAGAGCCAAAAAGAGATAAAGGATGCAATTAATGAAGTAAAGGCCTCAATTCAAAGCACAAACAACCGATTAGAACACATGGAGAACAGAATCTCGCTCTTAGAAGATGATCATTCCAAAAATGAACGCATAGTTTCTAATCTAAGAAAAAATATCCGACAGCAGGAATCTGATATTGAAGAAATATGGGCCCATCTTAAGAGAGCTAACCTAAGAATAATTGGAATAGAGGAGGGAAAAGAGAGTGAAACTAAAGGGATCAACAATCTCTTCAAGGAAGTAATAGCAGAAAATTTTCCAGACATAGAGCAAGAGGTCGATACGCAGGTCCAGGAAACTTATAGAACTCCCTTTAGACAGGATCGGAGAAGAGGATCCCCACGCCACATAATTGTCAAAATGACCAATGTGGAAGCCAAGCAGAGAATCTTAAAGGCAACAAAAGCAAAGGGCCAAGTGACATTCAGAGGCAAACCAATTAGAATCACTCCAGACTTCCCAAACCAAGTCATGAGAGCCAGAAGGGCTTGGAGTAACATATTCCCAATTTTGAAAGAAAACAACTTCCAGCCAAAAATTTCCTACCCAGCAAAACTTTCTATCAAATTAGATGGAGAAATAAGAAGCTTCCATGACAAACAGAAACTGAAGGAATTTATGTCTTCAAAACCAGCACTAGAGAAAATACTCAAAGAGATTAACTACAAAGAAGAAATAGGTAACACACATCAGAACTAGAGAAACAAGATTTTCCATCCAACAGACAACTAAGATTGGTTATCTGTGGAGATTCATTATTTATGTTAGTCTGTTACCTATCTCTAAAGGGTATTGTTTGCCTTTATTGTTGTTAATTTTTAGGATTTCTAGTTGGAATATTAATATACCTTCAGATATAGCATTTGGAAATATTTTATCCCACTCTATTAGTAACTGTTAACTCTGTTTACATTGTCTTTGGATATACAATATTTTCTTTTATTTTTTAGGGAGTTTGTATATTCTTCTGTTGCCTGTGCCATTGAAATCATATCCAAGAAATCACTGCCAATTTCAATGTTGTGAGGTTTAATGACCCAGATTTTCTCCTAAAAGTTTATAGTCTTAAGATTTATATTTAGGTCTTTTATCTATTTTGAGTTAATATTTGTATAGGGGATTAGGTAAGGGTCCAATTTTATTCTTTTCCATGTAATTATTATGTTTCAACAATATTTAGTTAAAAGATTATTATTTCTACCACCAAATGTTCGTGGAAACCTTGTCAAAAATAACGACAATATAGGGAAGAATTTAGGTCCGGGCTTTTATTTAACTCCAATGGTTTATATATCTGCCTTTAGAATAGTACTACACTGTTTTAATTATTGTAACTCTATATGGTTTGAAATCAGAAAATATATATCTTCTAGCTTAGTTCTTTTTCAAGATCGATGTGGGTACCTAAAGTCCATATTCCATATTAGGATAGATTTTTTTTCTGAAAAATAAATATATAAATATATGATAGTTTCACCTAAAAATTAGAAAAAAAATAGATTCTCTGGTAAGAAAGAAAGCAAAAAGAAATATTGAAATGTTATCTTTAAGTCATCAAAAGCTTGGTATCAGACAAATGAAACTGTTATGTGAGATTATCATTTTTAATTTTGGATAAATTGCTATAATACTAGATGTCAACTACTAAGCCAAGCATAGGAGGGGGGGATAGGGAGAGAACGGGGTGGGGATCGGGTGGGGGCTGACTGGGCATGTGTGCATGTATGTCTACAAAAGTTTGTATCCCACTATGATGTATGAATACAGTGCACCAATTAAAAATAAATATGAGGACTTCCGGGAAGATGGCGACCGAGAAAAGCGGGGCTTAAGAGTCCCGCTAACAACCAATCTCCATTACCACAAAAAGAGCGCCTTTCATAGCCAGAAAACACCATCACCAGAAAAACAAAAAAACCACCAGGCTCCAGAGAGAAAGCGGACTGAGAACAGAGCTCAGGGCCACAGAGGAGACACACGCGCCCGAGGACGCGGCAGCAGCGCCATACTGCCGGCGGCAGCGGTGAACTCAGCGGACGGCTACAGCAAGCGGAGGTGAGCCGA
Organism: Muscardinus avellanarius; assembly: GCF_963383645.1. Taxonomy (NCBI): domain Eukaryota; kingdom Metazoa; phylum Chordata; class Mammalia; order Rodentia; family Gliridae; genus Muscardinus; species Muscardinus avellanarius. The sequence goes on along the minus strand of NC_137789.1, from coordinate 150,423,038 downwards.
TGCGGAACAGCCAGGCGGGATCTTTCGGCGCAGACAGCATTTAAAGCTCCCAGTGGCTGAGCTCAGCACACGCTGCAGGGATTCAGAGTGGAAATCAAAACCAGAGAAGAAAAAATACGCCAGCCTCATGGCCAAGGGCGTGGCAGAGGCGCCATATTGCCACCGGCGGCAGCAGCAGCAGTGAATTCACCGAGTCCAGTACAGCTACATCTACGTACTCAAGAACAGTGAGTCAAATTGCGGGCCACAGAGGAGAAATCCCAGTATTGTGCCTCCTGGGACTTGACCCAGTGAGGGAGTGGTGGTGGCAGAGATATCACACCATAGGAGAGCGTGCAACCTGGCACCCCCCCATAGTTTAAAGCAGCCTCTATCGACTCCCTGGGTCGGAGACTCTGTGATACAACCCAGTAAAGGAGTAGTAGGGTCTGAGATAATACAGACTTGAGATCCAGAGCACCTTAAGTGAAGCCATAGTGACCCAAGGGAAGAACCCAGAGAAGGCACAAACCTCCGAAATCATGGGAAGGAGGAATAATACTGGAGCAATTCATGCCCACAACCCCACAACATCAGAACCTGATAAAACAGAAAATCAGAGATTTCTAGAAGATCAAATCAGGAAAATAACTGTAGAAATAATAGAGGTGCTTCGAAAAGAACTCAGAGAGAGCCAAAAAGAGATAAAGGATGCAATTAATGAAGTAAAGGCCTCAATTCAAAGCACAAACAACCGATTAGACCACATGGAGAACAGAATCTCGCTCTTAGAAGATGAGCAATCCAAAAATGAATGCATAGTTTCTAATCTAGAAAAAGATATCCAACAGCAGGAATCTGACATTGAAGAAATATGGGCCCATCTTAAGAGAGCTAACCTAAGAATAATTGGAATAGAGGAGGGAAAAGAAAGTGATACCAAAGGGATCAACAATCTCTTCAAGGAAGTAATAGCAGAAAATTTTCCAGACATAGAGCAAGAGGTTGATACACAGATCCGGGAAACTTATAGAACTCCCTTTAGACAGGATCCGAGAAGAGGATCCCCACGCCATATAATTGTCAAAATGACCAATGAGGAAGCCAAGCAGAGAATCTTAAAGGCAACAAAAACAAAGGGCCAAGTGACATTCAGAGGCAAACCAATTAGAATCACTCCAGACTTCCCAAACCAAGTCATGAGAGCCAGAAGGGCTTGGAGTAACATATTCCAAACTCTGAAAGAAAACAACTTCCAGCCAAAAATTTCCTATCCAGCAAAACTTTCTATCAAATTAGATGGAGAAATAAGAAGCTTCCATGACAAACAGAAACTGAAGGAATTTATGTCTTCAAAACCAGCGCTAGAGAAAATACTCAAAGAGATTAACTACAAAGAAGAAATAGGTAACACTCACCAGAACCAGAGAAACAAGAGTTTCCATCCAACAGACAACTAAGATTGGTTATCTGTGGAGATTCATTATTTATGTTAGTCTTTTACCTATCTCTAAATTGTATTGTTTGCCTTTATTGTTGTTAATTTTTAGGATTTCTAGTTGGAATATTAATATACCTTCAGATATAGCATTTGGAAATATTTTATCCAATTCTATTAGTAACTTTTAACTCTGTTTACATTGTCTTTGGATATACAATATTTTCTTTTATTTTTTAGGGAGTTTGTATATTCTTCTGTTGCCTGTGCCACTGAAATCATATCTAAGAAATCACTGCCAATTTCAATGTTGTGAGGTTTTATGACCCAGATTTTCTCCTAAAAGTTTATAGTCTTAAGATTTATATTTGTATGTGGGATTAGGTAAGGGTCCAATTTTATTCTTTTCCATGTAATTATTATTTTTCAACAATATTTAGTTAAAAGATTATTATTTCCACCACCAAATGTTCGTGGAAACCTTGTCAAAAATAACTTGACAATATAGGGAAGAAGTTAGCTCTAGGCTTGTATTTAACTCCAATGGTCTATATATCTGCCTTTAGAACAGTACTACACTGTTTCAATTATTGTAGCTTTATATGGTTTGAAATCAGAAAATATACATCTTCTAGCTTTGTTTTTGCTTCGAGATTGTTTTGGGTATCTAGAGTCCATATTCCATATCAGGATAGATTTTTTTCTGAAAAATAAATATATGATAGTTTCACCTAAAAAAAAGAAAAAAATATTCTCTGGTAAGAAAGAAAGCAAAAAGAAATATTGAAATGTTATCTTTAAGTCATCAAAAGCTTGGTATCAGACAAATGAAACTGTTATGTGAGATTATCATTTTTAATTTTGGATAAATTGCTATAATACTAGATGTCAACCACTAAGCCAAGCATGGGAGGGAGGGATGGGGAGAGAATGGGCTGGGGATCGGGTGGGGGCTGACTGGGCGATGTGTGCATGTATGTCTACAAAAGTTTGTATCCCACTATGATGTATGAATACAGTGCACCAATAAAATAAAAAAAAATAACAAAAAAAAAGAAAAAAAAATATGAAAAAATAAAATAAAAAAAGAGATTATCTAAAAAAAAAAAAATAGGGTAGGGGCTGTAGCTAGGAGGTTGAATGCACCTGGGTTCCATCCCCAGACCTGCAAAATAAATAAATAAATAAGATAAGATAAGATAAAAAAAAAAAAAAAAGGACTAGAGAGCTCTGACCCACCAGAGCTTGGTCCCGGCTTCTCCTGGAGCTGAGGGTGGGGAGGGGGCAGCTTCCTAGGAGAGCAGAGAAGCCGCAGGCAGCAGCCCGGAGGCTGGTCCTCTCCTCCCCTCCACACCTTGGTTCCTGGACATCTCACCTGGGATGCAGAGATGGATTCAGAGCTCGTGCACCGCTGCTCACACTGAGTGGGGAGGCAGAGTACCAACCAGATATTTCTTTTTTAAAATTTTTTATTGGTGCATTGTAGTCATACATCTGAGTGGAATACAAGATGGTGGAGGCATACATGCACACATCACCCAATTAGCCCTTCCCCAGTTCCCGCCCGCCCCATTTCCTCCTCCTCCCTCCTCCTCATGTTTGGTTTAGTGATTGACTTTGATATGTTTGTTAATGTTCATTAATTTAGAGAATTTCCCTTTTTCTCCCTCGCACCCCTCAGTCAGGTCGCCTTATCTGCTCATCTATAGCATCTCTTCGTCTGGAGCTCCTCCTATGACCCATTTTCTCCCTAGCTTCCGCATCTCAGGCAGAGCATCCGATTTCTTAGTTTCTGAGCTGGATATTTCAAAGCCTGGGACATCCTCATAAAAGTGGAGGAGGAGCCCGAGGAGGTGGTAACTAAGTGTCCCTGGAAGTCAGGAAGGTTTTCTCAGGGGAGGTGTCTTTTGTTCTGATCTCTGTCCTCTTTTCTTTTCTTTTCTTTTCTTTTCTTTTCTTTTCTTTTCTTTTCTTTTCTTTCTTTTTTTTTGTGGTACTTGCGATGGAACCCAGGGGCATTCTTCCTCTTAGCTTCACCCCCAGCTCGATTTTTTATTCGTTTTTTAAAATTTCTTATCGGTGCATTATATGCATACATCATATTGGGGTAAAAAACTTGTGTGCACATACATGTACACATCACTGACTTAACCCCTACCCATCGTTATTTTGAAACAGGGTCTCACTGGGTTGCGAAGGGCCTCACTTAGTAGCTGAGGCTGTCCTTGAGCTGCGGTCCTCCTGTCTCAGCCTCCCAAATGCTGGGATTACAAGCGTGTGCCACCACGCCCAGCAACTCTGTCCTTTACCTTCTTCCTGTATTCATGGGCGCAGGGGACTGCGGGGGATGCAGGGATGTGCCTGGAGCAGGACCTCAGCTCTGCCAGCGTGAAAATGTGAAGAATTACGGCCGTGGCCACAGATCTGATTATTGGGAACTGAATAGCTCTCAAGGACTCCTTGAGGCGCTGGGTGCTGCGCGTCTAAATATGGAAATTTAATAACCATACTTGATGTAACCCTCTATCTCTGTCGGTAGCACTCCAGAGAGAAAATTAGTCTTGGTGTTTGCAATTTTACAGATATTAGGGACCAGTGAAGAAAACACTGGTCGTGAGTTGGAGGGGTAAGTGTGTGAGGTGGAGGGACTTATGGGTAAATTGGACCGGGGATCTTCAGGTGGGGCCAGGAAGGCTCCTGGATGGTAGGTAAAATGTGTGTGTGTGTGTGTGTGTGTGTGTGTGTGTGTGTGTGTGTGTGTTCCATAGGAAGCAGTTTATTGCTTTCATTAGATTCAAAATACCAAGAGTCCTGAATGGTAACAAGTCCCTTAATTGCTGGTGGAAGGAAATGGAGCCCAGGAGAGAAGGTATGTCCAAGAGAGCCCTGCGCACAGTGTCTGAGCTGGGGATGAGCCTCAGGTGTCCTGTCTGAGATGGAAGAGGTCTTCCTCTAAACCAGATGCTCCCAAGCCCGACAGCATCAGAGCCCTGGGGGAGCTAGTCAACATCCTGGTCTGCAGGGCTGCTCCAGAGCCGCATGGGCGGGTGGGCGGTCCTGGGTCTGTGGCCAACAGGCTCTTCAGGAGGTTCCTGTGCTGGTCACCCAGGACTGGTGCTGGGATGAAGGTCGGGCCCCAGTATGAGAAGGACATGTTCTGAGCGAAGGGAGGATGAAGAGCCATCTTGATGAGGTGCGGGCAGGTGGGTGTGTTGGGGGTTCCAATGCCATCCTCCAGTGTAGTGACCTGCTGCAAAGACTCGTAGGACTCAACCCGTAGCCCAAATTTATTCTAGCAAAAGGGTACCGAGAAAAACAGCAACTGGAAAAGGCACGATGCATGGAGTCCAGAGGAAACCAGGCACAAACTTCCAAGAGTCGCTTGGGATGTGTCTGAGTCCCAAGGTGAGGGTGTCGCACACTAGCAGAGCTTGTCCGAGTCCTTTGTCCACCTGGGAATCAAGTTTCTGTTGTTGTTAAGTTTTAGGAGCTTATTATATAATCTGAATATTGATTCCTTATCAGATACATGATTTGCAAATATTTTCTCACATAACTCGATCTGACTTTTTACTCTGTTGATTCTCTCTCTCTCTCTCTCTCTCTCTCTCTCTCTCTCTCTCTCTCTCTCTCTCTCTCTCTCTCTCTATTGGAGACTGAGCCCAGGGGCCTTCTACCTTTGCGCTACACACCCAGCCCTGTTTTATTTTTACTTAGAAACAGGGTCTTACTAAGTTGCTGAGGAAATTCTGGGATTACTAGTGTGCGCCACCACACCTGGCTGACTGGTGTTCTTATGAGAGGAGCAGAATGGGGGAGCTTCTGGGGAGGTGGCAGGTGACTAGGCAGCAACAGGAATCTGCTCCCCACCTAAAGAACAACCGCACTGGCATAATCTGTCTAATGTAACGACTTTGGGAGTCTGGAGCCTCTTGGAGCGAAATTAATTTCTGTCCAGCTACCCATCTCCCGCCCCCACCAATGTGGCAGGCAGCTGTGTGTGTATCCCTGGAGTGACCTGCACGTAGCATGTGGGTACCAGGGTGGACAAAATGAACCCTGGCCTCCAAATCCCAGGGATCTGTGCTCTAAGCAGTGACTGCGGCTGCACCACCGAGGTGTAGACTAAGGCAGACAGCCGTTGCTCTTGCACTGACCACAGTGTTGCAAGCCCCTCCCCCTAACGTGATTTCCAAGGAATTTTTTTTCCAGCACTGGGGATAGAACCCAGGGGCGTTCTACCTCTGAGCTACACCCCCAGTCCTATTTTTTATTCTTTACTTTGAAACAGGGTCTCACTGAGTTGCAAAGGGCCTCACTTAGTAGTAGCTGAGGCTGGCTGCGAACCACAATCCTCCTGTCTCAGCCTCCCAAGTGCTGGGATTACAAGTGTGCACCACCACGCCCGGCTTTTCCAAGGTATTTTAAGATCTCCCTCCGCTTTCCTCCTTTTTTCCTTTGGGATCCATACATTAACGATTAGGACATGTGAAAGCAAATGTGTATCAGGGAGAACACATTTCAGTCCCATAACAGTATGGAATCCCCCAGATATAGGCAGGGGCTTGATGTTGGGTGGCAGTTGGGCAGCTCTGGACAAGCCTCAGTGTTGACAAGCCTGGGGTCTTAGTGTCTGGGGCTTCTGTGTTCATGGATATCCATTCCTGAGCTTTTCCTTTGGCAAAATAAATGTCTTCTTCCTCCCCTGGAGCTGCTCGGTACTAGGAGACAATGCAGCCTGCTTCGTGTGTACTAAAAGTGAGCCCGTCATCCAACCACAGCCACTGATCAGGAGATGCTGGTGACCGAGGCCATCCCCCTCGGAGCTGCGCCTGGGGGGTCTCAGCCGTGTGGCAGATGGAGAAGTCAGGGTGTCTCTGGCCCTGGGCTCGCTGGCTTGCCCCACGCACTCTCCGGCGCCCTGGACGCTGAAACATCCCGGTAAAAGAAATGGGAAACGTAGCAAATGTCTCAACCTGTACACCAGCATTGTTCTTTCTTGTCTTGTTGAAGAAAGCACCGGCTTTCAAACACGAAGGTCTTGAGTGTGTTCTCGACTGCAGACGTATTTTAGGAGCAGGAGCTGGTTGCCTAAACACAGGCAGGGGTCTCTAAGAATCTGCAGCTAAGGAGTGTAACAGTCAACAAGGCAGCACACAGGCCTCTCCTGTGCACCCCAGACTCTGATTCGAGCAGCGTCTGGTGTGGTGTGGGCGCCGGGAAGGTCAGGCCGGGGTGAGCGGAGCCGGCGCTCAGCACCTGTGAAGTCCACAGCGCGGTGGTGCTGCTTGCAAAGGGTTTCTTTTGCTTTTGTTTTTGTAGTACTGGGGATTGAACCCAGAAGCATTTTACCTCCAAGCTACACCCTCAGCCCTTATGGGAAGCGTTCAGGCGGTGATTTGTGTTGTAGCAGAGTACCCAAGTAATTTACCAAAGAGTAATTTACAAAGAGCAGACATTTATTTCTTCCTGTTCTGCACATGGAGAAGTCTGAGGTGTGGTAAGGGCCTGTTGGCTGCATCATTTCATGGCTAGAAGCAGAGGGCAAGAGGGAGGGAGGGTGGGAGGGAAGGAGAGAGAGAGAGAGAGAGGAAGAGAAGAGAGGAGGGGAGGAAGAGAAAAGCAGAGGAGAAGAGAAGAGAGGGAAGAGGAAGGAGAGGGGAGAGGGGAGAGGGGAAAAAGGAAAAGGGAAAAGGAAGAAGGGAGAAGGGAGAAGGGAGGAGAGAAGAGACAACCGACACTCATCCTTTTACCAGGACCCTAGTCCTTTGATAACTAGCCCTCATGACCTGATCACCTCTTAAAAGTCTCACCTCTCGATGTCGTTGAGCTGGGGATTTAAGTGTCCAAACCTGAACCTGGGGGCACATTTAGACTGTCGTGGGAGTGTGATGCTGGAGCCCGTCTCCCACCAGGTGGGGTCCCCTTGTGGGGAGGGGCCAGGGTGACCCAGTGACAGACAGTAGGGTCTCTTAGAAAATGTCAGCGGACAGTCCACCGGGGCCCATCGCTACCCATTACCTCCTGGGCCAGTACCACGTGGGATTCAGAGGTGACCCAGAGCGAACTGAGGGGATGGGGACCCCTCTCTTGAATAAGCTTCTATCAGAAGAAAAGAGGAATTGTAATAGCAATTCAGTTAAAGTCAAGTTTGGCTGTCGATCTGAGGAACAGAACGGCTGCGGCAGACCTGGATGGACACTGCGTCCTCCTGCTTCATTTCATGGATTAAGTTGATTACGAGACTCTTTTTGGTTTTTGTGGTACTGGGGATGGGACCCAGGGGCATTCTACCTCCGAGTTATACCCCGGCCCTATTTTTTATTCTTTATTTTATTATTATTATTATTTTTTTGCAGTACTAGGGGCATTCTACTTCCGAGTTATACCCCAGCCCTATTACTTATTTATTTATTTATTTTTGCGGTACTAGGGATGGAACCCAGGGGCCTTCTACCTCTGGGCTATACCCTCCAGCCCTATTTTATAATTTATTTGGAAACAGGGTCTCACTAAATTGCTGAGAGCCTCACTAAGTAGCTGAGGCTGGCTTCGAACCTGCACGATCCTCCTGTCTAAGCCTCCCAAGTGCTGGGATTACAAGCGTGTGCCATCACACCCAGATTTTATTCTTTATTTTGAAATACGGTCTCACTGAGTTACAAAAGGCCTCATTAAGTATTAGCTGAGGCTTTCCTGAATCGTGATCCTCCAGCCTCAGCTTCCCAAGGGCCTCATTAAGTATTAGCTGAGGCTTTCCTGAATTGTGATCCTCCAGCCTCAGCTTCCCAAGGGCCTCATTAAGTATTAGCTGAGGCTTTCCTGAATCGTGATCCTCCAGCCTCAGCTTCCCAAATGCTGGGATTACAAGCGTGCACCACCACGCCCGGCTCTACCAGCCTCTTTGGTTCAGGGCATAGCTGAGGCTCAGGGGCAGAAGGTAATGTGCCAGGTCTCAGCTGGTTGTTGGTGATGCTGGGATTTGAACCCTGCTCTGATAGAGTGCAGGGCTGGTGTCCCCTGGCCAGTAGTCCCCGCCATGAATGGACTCGGGAGGGGCCTTTCACAGAAGCGCCAGCCCTAAGCCCTGATCCCGGCTGAGGCCGGGGCCAGGTGGTCAGGCCCACCGCAGCTCCTGGTCCTTCCTACCTTGACCGCTCTCTGAGTGAAAATACAGTCCCTGCTGTGTCCTCAACGCACCCTTCGCTCCGGCCTGGATTCTGAGCTCCGCCCTCATCTCCTCCAAGCAGACATAGAAATCTGCTTCCTCCTGGTGAGTCACCAGGTCTACCCAGCCTCACGCATCCCTGGCGGGGGGCTGTAGCTGGGGGCAGGAGCCCCAGAGCCACTCTTTGGTCTGGCCTTCTACTCCAAGGTGCTGGGACTTCCACTGGAACCAAACAGACCCCTTGGCATGGCCCTGCAAAAGGCCACTGAGGCCCGTGGGGATGTGTGCCTGGCCACCTGTCCTCAAAGTTATGTGGGGATGATGGCTGCAGCTTCTACCCCACTCTGCTCTGGCTGGCTGGGATGCCCGTCACCGTAGCAGGGCCTCACCAGCTGCACTGTGCCTGCGGAGGGCGCTCTCCAAGGCACACCACTGTCCTGCCGGGGACCCTCTATTTGCCCACAATTAATTCTGCAGACAACACGGGGAGGGTCCCACAGAGCCCTTGGCAGCAGGATTGAATGAGGTGCCCCAGGGAGGCATGCTGCCGGCCCAGGAGAGGGGTTGCTTGCCGGGAGCTCGCGGCAAGTGTGGGACCTTCTGAACCTCAGTCACATGGTCAGCAGCCTGCTGGTGGAAGCTCAGCCCGGTTCACAGGCATGGGAAGAGTGCTTTAAGCCACGCCGCGGGTGGAGTGTGCAGGGCCCAGGCCTCTGCTCCTCCTAACCCTGAGTCCTTCATTGGCTCTGCTGCCAAGAGACAAGCCGGGCGGGGCGGCCAGGAGCTGGAGCTGGGGGTGGAGGAGGACAGCTGACCACAGGGTGCGCCTTGGTGCCCTTCACCCAGATCCGGCCTGCGTTTGGGTTGACATAGGCGCCTCCTTCCCCGCTTTTATAATCTCTTCTCCACAGGCAGCTCCAGACTGAAGTGGAGGCAGAGGGGGATGCTGAGAAGAATCTGGAGCACCTCCTCCTTCTCCTCTGGGCCCTCTTTTGAAACGTTCCCTCAGCCCAAGGTCATAGTGGTATTCTCTTACATGGCTGCCTATCTTTTGTTTTTCTTCTTATGGTTTATACTTAAAATAAAAATCCACCAAAATTTAGCCTGGGCGTGGTGGCGCACGCTTGTAATCCCCACGCTTGGGAGGCAGAGACAGGAGGATCGCGCAGGTTTGAAGCCAGCCCTGCGTGCTGGCTTAGGAGACCCTGTTTCCAAATAAAAATGTAAAAATAGGTCTGGGAGTGTAGCCCGGAGGTAGAAGGGCTTCCAGGAACCCCGGTACCACCAGAAAAAAAAAAAAATCCACCAAAATTTAAAGATTGGAGATTGGTTGCTATGGAGTGAAATCCAATTTGGGCCGGGTGTGGTGGCGCACGCTTGTCATCCCAGCATTTAGGAGGCTGAGAAGGGAGATCGCGGTTTGCGGGCAGCCTCAGCTACTTAGGCTCTCGGCAACTCAGTGAGACCCTGTTTCAAAATAAAGAATAAAAATTAAGGCTGGGGGTGTAGCTTGGAGGTAGAATGCCCTGGGTTCCATCCCCCAGTACCACAAAAAAAAAAAAAAAAAAGAAAGAAAGAAAGAAAGAAAGAAAGAAAGAAAGAAAGAAAGAAATCCAATTTGGACAAAAATAGGAAATAACCCCTAAGTGTAATTTCCTTGGCTGGGAAAGGGGATAGTAATTGTTCCTCCCTTGCTTTTAACACAATGACATTAAATAATATGATAAAATACTCAGAATGGAGGCAGACATATAGTGAGTAACACTCAACGTAGGCTCTTATTATTCTTGTTTGGACCTACCTAGTATTTTTTTTTTTTTTTTTTTTTTGGTGGTGCTGGAGATGGAACCCGGAGGCTTTCTACCTCTGGGCTACACTCCCAGATTTATTTTCTATTTTATTTGGAAACAGAGTCTTTTTTTTTTTTTTTTGGTGGTACTGGGGTTCCTGGAAGCCCTTCTATCTCCGGCCTACACTCCCAGACCCATTTTTACATTTTTATTTGGAAACAGGGTCTCCTAAGCCAGCGCGCACGGCTGGCTTTGAATCTGCGTGATCCTCCTGTCTCTGCCTCTCAAGCGCGGGGATTACAAGCGTGCGCCACTACGCCCGGCGGAAACAGAGTCTTGAGAGCCTCACTAAGGTAACTGAGGCTGGCTTCGAACCTGTGCGATCCTCCTGTCTCAGCCTCTGAAGCGCTGGGATTACAAGCGTGCGCCACCACACCCGGCTCTTTGTGTATGTATGTGTGTGTGTGTGTGTGTGTGTGTGTGTGTGTGTGTGGCGTTTTGGTGGTGGTACTGGGGATGAAATCCGGGCGCATTCTCTGTGTTACACCCTCAGCCTGTTTGTGAAACAAGGTCTTGCTAAGTTACCACGGGCAGGCCTCAAGCCTGTGATCCTCCAGTCTCAGCCTCCCAGGCACTGGGGTTGCAGGCGTGTGTCACCACACACCTAGTGGTTTGTACAGTCATCAGGTTTGCATCTGACAGCGAGGGGGTTGCAGGTCATGTTTGCATTTTCACGCTTAGCATCCAAGCCGTATAGATGGACTCATAAATACAGGCACTGGGGCGTTTTTCCTGTATGACAGGCGGTGTCCATTCTGGATCGTTCCTTGTGACTGCTGAATGTCCTCACGAAGTACAGTGGAGGGAAGGGCTGTGAAGACCCGTCCAGCCCTATGTCCCTCGGGGAGGATGGCCTGGGAGGAGGTATCAGCGGGAAGTGGCTGGAGGAAGGCGAGGAGGAAGGCCCATCCTCCAAGTGGCCCTGGGGAGTGGGACCGCTGCCCAGGCTGCAGGTGCGGAAGGAGAGCTTTGCCTCAAGCAGGGAAAAACGGCTGTGGGAGGCTTTGTTTCTTGGAGGAGTAATTGCCTTTGATGGGCTGCTAATAGGAGTCATTATGTGGTTATTAAGAAGGAGCTGCACGGGCCCAGCTTGGACTTGCTGAATCCAGGGGTCTCCTGCTTAAGCCTCATTTTATTTTATTTTTTTGCTTCTGCAAAGAAGCCAGGCAGCTCCCCTGGGACCCCCTCAGGGGAGGTCAGAGGTTTTTCCCTTTAGGCCAGGAGAATGGGCAGGCCCGGCCTTACCATACATAGGCAGGGAACCCAGCTTCTCCTAACGGGAAAACAAGACTCCTTAGCACGGCGGAACCTCACTCGGGTTTGAAGAGTTTGCAGCCACTGTTAGAGACAGGAGGAGCTGACGGGTTCCCCCGCATGTTACAAGCCCCCTGACACCTGCCCAGCCAGACTTTTTCCATCACTGGCCCTGGTGGGGGGAGTTGCTTCCCCTGTTGGGAAGCAGATGGCAGTGAGGGTGTTTCTGAGCACCACATCCAGCCCAGAGGAGCCTTTGCTTCCTCCTGCCTCGGGTTGGTGCTGCAGCGGTGTGTGCGGGCGCTCGGTGGGTGCCGCCCCAGGGGCTCCAGCCCAAATTGTTTTAAATGCACGCAGTTGCATTGGGCTTGGCGATGGCTCAGAGCCTCAGCCATCCACCGGGGTGGCTCTCACAGTCCCTCCTGTGCCGCAGAGCCAGACTCGGTGCAGTGCCCACGGGCACCTGCGGCAGGAGGTCCAGGAGCTCAGTCCCCATAGCTGTGCCCTCCTCAGTGCACCAATCCCAGAGGCGGCTGTATGTCGTATCTCAGCCCGGCCGTCCAGCTCCAGCCCCTCCTGTCCCAGCTTCCTTGCCCGGGCCTTCACGGGAGGCCAGGGCGCTCAGGCGGGTCTCCTGCCTTGGCGGGCCCTTCCCTCCGTCACAGCACCCGGCCCGTGAGTTCCCTCTTGTTCAGCATCACCCGCGGGCTCAGCGCGCCATGGAACGCGGTGTTCTCCCCACGGCCCGGCCCCCTGCTCTGCCTTCTAGAGTGAAGCCGTTCTTGCCACAGTCTCTGCTCCACCAAAATGTCAAGGAGTCTCCATTTCCTCGGGCGAATGGGATGGAGACAGGAAACTAAATTTGTCTGGCATTTGTTCTGCATGAATAGCAGGGTAAGAGCCAACCTTATCAAAACGAGCAGAGCTGGCTGAAGTCCAATTTCTCTTCCTGTCTTTTCCTTTCTCCCTTCCCCATCCTTCCAGGGCTGCCCCATCCCAGACCAAGGGGGTCAGATCTCTGGGGAATGGGACCAGACCTGGTTTTTGTTTCTTCTTTGTAAGGTGTTTCGGGGGATGCCGGGTGTGATGGTGCATGCCTGTAATCCCAGAACTTGGGAGGTCGGACACAGGAGGATTTTGAGTTCGAGGTCAGCCTCGGCAACTTAAGGTGTTCAGGTGATGCTAATGGACAACGAGGCCTGAGAAGCATCGCTTGAGGGATATTATTATTAGGATCAGAAGTCCCAGAGACCACATGCGCTGAAGGGAAGCAGCAGTTGGGACGGGCAGAGCTCCATTTCTTTTCTCCAATTTTCTTCCATGTTGGCGCCTACCTCTGGCCTTAACCTCAGAGCCGCAGCAGGGTTCTGCAGCTCCAGCCTCAGCCCCGAGCCTCACTGTACCTTGCTGGTTCTCTCTCTCTCTCTCTCTCTCTCTCTCTCTCTCTCTCTCTCTCTCTCTCTCTCTGCTTTTCTTTTTCCTCCAGTACACATAAGCTTTGTCCAGCAGGCATGGCAGGTGTAACTTCCATTTGCGGGGAGCTGGCAGAGGGAACATGTGCGGTGGTGTGGGGGCACAGAGCGGGGTTACCAGCCCAGGAAGGGTCAGCGACTAAGAAGGGGCCAAGAGGAAAGTGTTCCCAGCCAAGGACTAGAATGTGGGTGGTCTCCAGAAGTTGGGAAGAGCTGTCAGCTATAACCAGGAAGAAAACGAACAGTCCAGTCCTACCGCTGCAAGGCCCTGAATTCTGCTAACCATGTGGATGAGCAAGGGAGTGGATCTTCTCCAGAAAGAAACGCAGCCTTGAGGTCCCCTGGATTAAAGCACAGGGAGGACTCTGACATCTGATCAATATGCGTGCGACTAGAAGGTTGTGTTCTTTTTTTTTTTTTTTTTGCAGTGCTGGGGATGGAACCCATGGGCATTCTACCTCTGAGCTACACCCCAATTCTTATTTTGTATTCTTTATTTTGAAGCAGGGTCTCACTGAGTTGCAAAGGACCTCACTAAGTAGTTGAGGCTGTCCGCAATCCTCCTGTCTCAGCCTCCCAAATGCTGGGATTACAAGCGTGCGCCACCATGCCCGACAGGTTGTGTCTTTTTTTTCTTTTTAAGTTACCACATTTGTGGTCATGTGTTACAGCAGCCATAGAAAATGAATACATCTCCCACCCTGACACACACACTTCCCCTCTCCCGATATATTTATAGCTTTATATCAAGTGTCAATGTTTATATTAACAAAGTTAAACAGACAGTGCTCCCAACTGATCTATGCAGTATACGTTCTATGATTACCCTTCTTTCTTATACATTTGTTTTTCTCTTGGAGTTGATAATTGCCTTTGAGTTTAGTTAGTTTTCTGCATATAGTTACGCAATATTTAATGACAGGGATGCTTTCTGAAAAACACATGGTTAGGTAATGTTGTCACTGTGCTAGCTTCACAGAGTGTGCTTACACAAATTAAGATGATTATGTCACCAGGTGTATCACAGGGACCATCACTGTGTATACGATGCTTGTTAGATCGAAACTTTTTATGTGCCATGTGATTGTGCTTGTGAATCCAGTCCTAAATATTTGGTTATACCTTATCCATCTGGGGTTTGATTACAAAAATCAGAATGTACCCTGGCTAAAAGAGAAATTTGTTACAGGATATTTGCCAGCTCTAGAATCTTTAGTGAGGAGGAGATTCAGGTTTGGAGAAAACCACCAGGGCAGCGCCAGATGTCAAAGATACTGACTCCTCAATACCTGATATCCCAGAAAGTCAGATGGCTCCCCTTTTACCTTTTTCTGAAAATGGTAACATGAGGAACATGAGGATGACCTCGATCCGATAGGCACAGGATGACTTGGGGTGTTTCGGTTGTCTCCGAGGTCCTGATGGACCCTTTCAGGACGTGTCAGGCTCTGTTGTTTTGATTGTAATGTAGCTGGACTAGCAATAGGGACATATTCTTGGGTTTGAAACATGGCAGGTGGGATCACTGGGGCCTGTAGTCAGAGCACTCATTCTTGGGGCTCCCTGAAGCTTCTCTGGCTTCTTCCTAAGGTTAAGAAAGGCAGCACTTTAAATAGAAATCATTTTTCCTTCAGAGTTTTGAATTGTTCTATTGTCTTTTAGCTCCTTATGGGGAGAAACTCCATGATTAAATTTACTTATCTCAGACTTCCATGTGGACTTTTTTTTTTTTTTTTGGCACTTCCGGGGATGGAACCCAAGGGCATTCTACCTCCAATCTATACCCCCAGCCCTATTTTTTATTCTTTATTTTGAAACCGGGTCTCACTGAGTTGCAAAGGGCTTCATCACTAAGTAGGTGAGTTTGTCCGCGAACCACGATCCTCTAGGTCTCAGCCTCCCAAATGCTGGGATTACAAGCGTGCGCCACCACGCCCAGTGAGGACAAACTTTTAAAGAGCTAGTTTGGTTCTGGTTCAGCTCAGAAGCGTGCTGGAGGTCTTGCTGCCCGGTGGCTGGTGGGGACTTCAGTTGCCCTTCCTGCTCTGCCTGGGTTTTTCTTCACAATCACTGCTGGACTGCATTCTCTGGACCATTTTTTCAAGACAGCCAGACTTGTGTATCTGGTTTTATTTGGACATGAATATTGCTTCTCTTGCTGCCCAGTGCCAGGCTTCTAAAGTTGAACTCTTGAGCTGTGGACTGAGAAGTTTATCTAATGGAAATAAAAAGGCAAAGTATCGAAGCAGCAGATTTCCAGGGAGATATCCTGAACCATCCTCATGGTTTCTTTTTCTTTGTACTGGAGATAGAACCCAGAGCTGTTCTACCTCTGAGGTATACTCCCCAGTCCTATTTAATTTATTTTTTACTAGGAGACAGGATCTTACTAAGTTGCTGGGGGTCTTACTGAATTGTTGAGGCTGGCCTAGAACCTGTGATCTTCCTATCTCAGCCTCCTAAGTACTGAAATTATACTAAACCTGGCTATGTTTATCTTTTTTGTTATTAATTGGGGATCAAACCCGGGGGTATTCTACTCTGAGCTATACCCCCAGCCCTTTTTAAAAATTTTATATTTATTTATTTATTTATTTATTTATTTATTTATTTATTTATTTATTTATGTGGTGCTGGGGATAAAATCTGGGGCCTTCTACCTCCAGGCTACACTCCCAGACCTATTTTATATTTTATTTGGAGATAGGGTCTCACTAAGTTGCTGAGAGCCTAAGTAGCTGAGGCTGGCTTTGAACCTACATGATCCTCCTGTCTCAGCCGCCCAAGTCCTGGGATTACAGATATGCACCATGATGCTTATGGCTAAAGGACTCAGGCAGGAGGAGGGCTGAGGGAGGAGCTGGGCCAGCTTGCCCTGCGGGGCTCCCTGGTCTGCCCTGAGGAGGGGTAGGTGCAGCTGTGGCCCGGGCGAGGTCCATTCCACGGGAGCTCAACTCCAGACAGCAGGTGGGAAGGAGACACCCGGAAATCCAGCCTCTTGGCCACCAGGCAGGCCGAGGAAGCGAACTTTCAACGAACCCGTCGCAGGTCTCCTCCTCCCTGGGGTAGAAGCCACTGGTGAGGATGTAGAAAGAGAACCAGTTAGAGGACGAAGCCAGAGTGCGGGGAGGAGAGCCGCCTCCTCTGCAGTGTCCCGCGGCCTTGGCAGGCCGTGAGTCTCCCCTGCGCTCCCTTCTTCCCACTTTTTCTTTTAATCTTGTTTTCCACAACTCTGAAAATGTAGAACCATCCTTCACGCGCTCTTCACAAGAAGAGGCTGTGGGCCGAGTCTGGCCGGAGGGCCGTCTCCGCCGCCTCGCAGAGCCTCTCCAATCTGAGCCCTTCTCTTACTCTTCTGTCTCTCCGCCCTGACGCGAGCTCCCCAGGCCACGGCCAGGGCTGCTGTCTCCTCTGCTGTGTCCTTGAGGCCCGGCCTGGCCACTGCTGATGTCACCAGCTTTCCGTTGAACTCTCCCAGCTCACCCGTGGAACGGGGAACTTCCCAGAACACGCCATCTGCGAGTCTGACGGCCACTCGCAGCTCCCCAGGCAGCCCGGGCAGCTGCGGCCTGCAGCGGCGGACGCGCCCAGGGCGCCGGGCCTGGCTCCGTCCCCTCCTGGGACCAGGCGCCCTGGCTGGACTTCTGGAGGGATTTTCTGTAAAAATGAGTCTGATCCCCAATTCCTGGTTGACAGTTTGCCGCCCAGCTGCATCCAGGCACGATGGTCCCTTGTTTGTCAACCGGCACAAGCGCAGGCACTGGCCCAGGGGACTGGGCTTCCCCACAGCTCCATGGAGGCCCAGCCCACCCTCCTCCTGGGCTCAGCCTTCTGTGAGCACCCCAGGCTCCTTCTCTGTTCATGCTTTCTCCTCCTGGAATGTCTTTCCCAAGCTTTTGTATGGCAGACTCCTGTGCCCTTTTATTTATTTGTTTGTTTATTTATTTATTTTTAATTTTTTGCAGTACTGGGGATGGAACCCAGGGGCACTTTACCTCTGAGCTATACCCCCAGGCCTATTTTTTATTCTGTATTTTGAAACAAGGTCTCACTGAAGGCTGTAGTTTATTTTGAAATAGAGTCTCACTAGGTTGCTGAGGCTGGCCTTGAACCTGCAATCCTCCCATCTTAACCTCCCAAGTACTGGGATTGCAAGTATGTGCGCTCACGCCTGGCTCCTGTGTACCCAGCCTCTATGTCAGCTCCTTTGTCCCTCGGGGTATTTAGCTGCCCTCTTATTTACTTTCCTATGGTACGTTAGCTTTTCTGGGTCATCTTATCTCCACCGTGTTATTGCCACTGTTGTGGGGTTCTCTCCCCTGGCCTCGGTCCTCAGTGTCTGGCCTCTAAAAGGACTTAGTGGTGGCTTCCAGAATGAAAAGGGCCGGATCTGAGGAAGGATACCCCTGCAGGCTTCGGGGGGCTGCTGGCTCGGCCGACGTCGCCCCTCCCGGAGCTGTGACACGGCTTCGCCACAGTTGCGGGAGCATTTGCAGGAGAACCTTGCGTGTTGAGGGATGGATGGCAGGACCGGGCGGTTGGTCCCTTAAGAAGCGGCACCTGTTCTAAGGTTGCCCCAGGCCCCGTGCGGCTGTCTGGAGGAGCTGGAGTGTGAGGCTGAGCACGGCCAGGTGCTGGGGTCAGGGCTCTGTGTCAGGACTCCCAGCTCGGTGGCCAGGGGTTCGCTGGGCAAGTCACCTCTCCCACCCCCTCCCAGAAGGGCTCCGTGCAGAGATTCCCAGTGATGTCCCTTCCCGAGCCACTGTCTCAGTGACTCCCCGGAGTCTGGTCAGCCACCTGGTCCCCATCCTGCTCATCAAAGCTGAGGCTGGGCTCTGTGGCCCCTACCCCTGACTCCAGTGTGAACTACGTGACCTATCTGTGGATATTTGTTGACTGACTGAATGTGTTTTCTTTCTGGGAAGCCAGAAGCCGAGGCTGCCTCAGGGCCGGCTGTTGGCGGGGAGGGATCTGGTGGGCACCACCCGGAGTCATGGCTTCTGGTCACTCACGGGTGTTTTTCCTTCCCAGCTCCGCCCTCGGCCCTGCTTGGCCTCCTAGCCACCCCCTTTAGGATCCAGGAACTTGGCAGGGATTCAGGTCTTCTGTGGAAGGATGACCAGCTAAACCTGAAGTATCCTGGCCCGTGCGTTGAGCTCAGAAAGTGGCTGCACTCCCTGAACGCTCAAAGCCATCTGAGGCCCAGGAGGCCCAGGAATCCAGGGGTATGGATTCAGAGTGGTCATGGCCACCCAGGCGGGAGGCAGAGCAGAGAAGGGAGGATTCCTGAATAGGAAGATCACTTGGGTCCTACAGAAAACAGGGGGCTCCAAGTGGGGTCCTAAGGAGAGCTCAGGGACAATTCAAAGAGGGAGGCGGGGACAGAAGAACCCCCATGGGGTGTGGGGGGGCAGGATCTCAGCACTGGCAGCAGAGAGCAGGGCATCTACCACCAGGCTGGAGGGCAGGAGCCCCAGATCTTGCATCTAGAGCAGGGTCTCTGGCGGAAGCTGCCCGCCCACTGCAGTGCGCCGCCTGGCTGGGGGCAGGTCCCGGTCTGCCCTGGAGGAGCTTCCATTGGATAAATCCCACAAGGAGCTGAGGCCACAGGACAGATCAGCCCCTGGACACAGCGCGGTAAGGAAGGACGAGGAGGCCATGGGAGGCATCAGCCCACGGGCGTCCAGAGATCCCGGCCTGTGTGCACCTGGCGATGCCCGGCGCTTACACTGCATCCGGTTTAATCAGAAAATCACAGGGCCCTGGAGCACAGTGGGAAGCTGTCCTTTGACCCGGTGCCTCCCTCTCCCCCCTGGAAGCAGCCAAGCAGTCTGCATTCGGAGTCATTTCTCAGTGTGCTCTTTTGCTTGTGTTTCCGCTGACCTTGAAAGAGCCATTTTCCAGGCTGGCCACTAATGGACCTTCACATGATGACAATAAATGTCCTGCCGCTTGGACCACAGAAGGGAGACCGGCTCCCGAGACGCCTGGCTGCTCCGAGGGCCTCCCGAGAAAGAGCCACGTGGCTGGTTTCCCCAGACTCGCTCCCCTAGCCCCTTCCATGCTGGAAATGACGCTGCGTTGAAAAATCTCTTAACGTTTGTGCAAAAACCACCTTCCCCCATAGGGCAGGGTAATGGCCAACAGCTGTTTAGTTTTTCTGGCCTTTCCAACTGAACACAAAATGCCAAGATTGGAGGGCGAGTTGGCCACATCAATGCATGGAGCGGGAAGGATTCTGCCAGCAGACGCATTTGGAATGTTCAGTGAGTTTTCTGAGACCTGAAAGATGCTTTTTATCTAAGAAGTGGGATCCTGGGCTCTAAATAAGACCCGATCTTCTCCACTTGCGGCACGCAGCCCACCTGGGAGCCCCGCCTGTGCGGATGGCCCGATAGGCGTCCACCTGAGCCTGCTTACTTGCTCCTGGCTGGAGGGTAGAAATGAATCCTCCTGCCAGAACCAGCCTCACCAACCGGACCCGGGAGTAACAGCTTAGCTTGCGCCGGAGCAGTTGGCTAACCGCGGCAGGAAGCTTCGTTGGGATGGGGAGCCCCGTGGGGATCGCCTGAAGGAGCGTGTGTATGTTCCTGGGGATTGAGCCCAGGGGCAGTCTACCTCCAAGCCACGCTCCCCGCCCCCAGCTCAATTTTATGTTTTGTTTCAAAATAGGGTCTCGCTAGCCGGGCGTGGTGGCACAGGCTGGCAATCCCAGCATTTGGGAGACAGGAGGATCGTGGTTGGCAGACAGCCTCAGTTACTACTTAATGAGGTCCTTTGCAACTCAGTGAGAGCTTGTTCAAAAAATAAATAAATAAAAAAATAGAGCTGGGGGTGTAGCTCAGAGGTAAAATACCCCTAGGTTCCATCCCCAGGACCACACATACACACAAAAAAACTCCTACAGGAGTTTGGTTTATCTGGGGACTGGGGCCAACATGAGAGAGTCCTACACAGCAGGTAGACTCAAAAGCAGGCTCAGAAACGCAGCCCCCTCCCCACCACCACACAGCCTCCAGTTTCGAGGGATGCCGCAGCTGGAGGGACGGGGCAGACTAACCACAGCAGGCTCTTAGCAATCCCGCAGAAGTCCATGCAGCGCTGGGGACTGAACTCCTGGACGCTCTCTATGGAGTCTTTCTTAGTGCCCCAGGCTGGCCTTGAACTTGTGATCCTCCCGCCGCAGGCTCCGAGTCACCAGCATTGCAGGTGGCAGGTGTTTCTGGAAGCCCAGGGGGCACGCCACGCAGCGTCCCAGTGATGTGGGCCAGTCCCGAGGCACTGGGACAGCTTTCCTTTGGTCCCCTGTGACCTCAGGAAGAGGTTAAGAGTCTGCCCTTCCCCCAGCACCAGCCAGAGCGAGGGGCGGATTCCTGCTCCATCTCTGACCAGCTCTGCGGCCTTTGGTGAACTGCAGGGAGGCGAACTCCTTGGGCCTCAGTTTCTCCTCCTGCACAGTGGGGTAAGGACAGTGGCTCCCTCCCAGAGGCTGTTGGGAGGAGACAGGAGATCAGTGGCAAGCTGCTGTACACAGACCAGGAACACTGGGGGGCGGGGGCAGGAATGCAGAAGGCCAGGACCTAAGCCCGGCCCTTTACCCAGGGTGCTTCTCAGAGCCTGTGGGGCTGAGGGCGGGCTGGCTCCCTGTGACCTGAGACCTCTGGGCTACAGGACTGCCCTTGTCCTCCAAAACCTGGGTAGGAAGAGGGGAGGGGCCATGTGTTTGCCCCAGGAACTGCTAGGATTTTATTTTATTTTTTTGGAGGGAAAATGAAAGTCATAAAAGTCCCCAGAACAAAACTGAATGAATCAGAGACTTACATAAATGCTGTGGTCCCAAAGTAATGGGGCTTCTTCACAGACTTTGGGGCAGGCACACGCAAAGTCCCAGGTGCCTGGTGCTTCCAGAGCCCCCAGCTGTGGTCCTGGGGTTCTGCTCTTTCTCCTGAGTTCTCAAGGCAGTTGAGGGTGTCAACAGCATGTCCCTGAACGGTCGCCAGCTGGCCTAGGGCTCAATGTTACTTGGAGAAACGGCAAAGTGGTGATCACTAAGCCACCTTTGTCTTCTGGCTGGAATCACGTGGCTTGAGGCTGCACCTGGACTCCTGACAGGTGAGCGCTGGGATGCATGGGTCAGTATTCCAGAACCTTCCATTGTGGCTCACACCCCCTTCCCCGGAACCTAAGGGGCGGGTTCATTCCTAGGTGCTATGGCTTGGCTAGGGCGCTCCTTTCTCATTGGGTATCTTAACTCCAGAATGCAAAAGTTCATGAAAAATGCCAGACACAGGAAGGGTAGGGTTTTTTTTTTTTAATTTTTTGCAGGTTTGGGGATGGAACCCAGAAGCATTTGACTTCCGAGCTATACCCCCTGCCCAATTTTTTTTACTCTTTATTTTGAAACCAGGTCTCACTGAGTTGCAGAGGGCCTCACTAAGTAGCTGAGGCTGTCCGTGAGCCGTGATCTTCCAGTCTCAGCCTCCCGAATGCTGGGATTACAAGCATGTGCCACCACACCCGGCTCAAGGGTAGAGTTTTAATGTGGGAAGAATATAAGGTGCCAGGGCTTTAAGATTTACACGAGGTTCCCCTCTAGTATAATTAATCTAGTGTGAGTAGATTATGTATTGGGTATTCAACTCAGGGGCGCTCTACCACTGAGCTACATTCCTAGTCCTTTTCATTTATTTGTTTATTTTTGTGGTACTGGGGATTGAATCTAGGGGCATTCTACCTCCAAGCTACACCCCCAGCCCTATTTTTTATTCTTTATTTTATTTATTTATTTATTTATTTATTTATTTATTTATTTTGCAGGACTGGGGATGGAACCCAGGGGCATTTGACCTCTGGGCCACACCCCCTGCCCTATTTTTTATTCTTTATTTTGAAACCGGGTCTCACTGAGTTGCAGAGGGCCTCACTACGTAGCTGAGGCTGTCCGCAAACCGTGATTCTCCAGGTCTCAGCCTCCCTAGTGCTGGGATTACAAGTGTGCGCCACCACGCCCGGCTTTATTATTCTTTATTTTTGAAACAGGGTCTTATTATCTTGTGGAGGGACTCACTAAGTAGCTGAGGTGGGCTGTGGATCTGTGATCCTCCTGCTTCAGCCTCCCAAGTACTGGGATTACAAGCATGTGCCACCATGCTTGGCTATTTTATTTTTATTTTGAGGCAGGGTCTCACTAAGTTACCCAGGTTGACTTCAAACCTGGGATCCTCCTGCCTCCGCCTCCCGAGTTGCTAAGATTAGAGGTGTGTGCCACCATGCCCGAGATGACATCATCATCATCATCACCATGGCTGATAACAGCCCAGAGAAAGAGCCCTCAGCCCCTTCCTCTGTTTGGCCCCGAGCTTGAAGAATCTCATCAGAGTGACCTGGTTATTCCTGGGCCCCTTGGGACGCAGCATCTGTGAGAGTCACTTTTAAAGAAATGCAGTGAGGTATCTCAGGGGTAATTAAGAAATGTTCAAAATGTTCAGATGTGGACTCTGTGCCTTGAGGATTCACAAAAGCAGGAAGGAGTTTGCTCAGAGCGGTATGTGACCTGCTGCAGAAACCTTCCCCTCTGCGTTTCTGCGGTCAACGCCCTTCACGCCGCCTCTCCAGAAACTCCCCAAACTCTCAAAGCCTCCCCTTTCCTGATTACATCCCAGGCAGATTCCCTTCCTACTTTTGTGTCGCGTGTGTGTGTGTGTGTGTGTGTGTGTGTGTGTGTGTGTGTGTTACTGAGGACTGAACCCAGGGGCATTCTACTGAGCTACACTTCCAGGCCTATTTATTTTTTTGTTTTGAAACAGGGTCTTGCTAGGTTGCTGAGAGCCTCACTGAGCTGCTGAGGCTGGCCATGAACCTGCCATCCTCCTGTCTCGGACTCCCAAGTGCTGGATTACAGGTGCGCACCACCAGGCCCAGCTTACTTTTCTGTCTCTCTCAGTCTATTTCTCTGTTTTGGCTTCACAAACGCCCATGATCTGAGCTGGCGAAGGGCTCATCCTTTTGAGGGGTGGGAGGTGGGGAGTGGTGATCACAAATATATACATATATATGCACACATTTGTATGCACACACAATATATACATGCTATTTAGTTTAAAATACTTCTATTGGTGCATTATAATCTCACATTACCTAGTCCAGAGTGATAGGGACACACATGCACACAGTTCTTGGGGAGCCTCCACCTTCTCCTTCCCCACACCCTCCCCGTCTCGTCTCCATTCATGATATTTAGACTGGCACTGGTAATTTCACATAGGTATTTAACTTCAGAAACGCACACTAAGCCAGGCGTGGTGGCGCACGCTTGTAATCCCCACGCTTGGGAGGCTGAGACAGGAGGATTACACAGGTTTGAAGCCAGTCTGAACTACTGAGTGAGGCTCTCAGCAACTTAGTGAGACCCTGTTTCCAAATAAAGTGTAAAATAGGTCTGGGAGTATAGCCCAGAGGTAGAAAGCCCCTGGGTTCCACCCCCAGTACCACACACAAAAAAACCCAAAAACCAAAAAAACACACTACTTAGGGGCTGGTCTCAAGCTCCTACGCTCAAGCGATCCTTCTGCCCCAGCCTCTTGAGCAGGTGGAACTCCAGGTGTGTGCTGTTGCGCCTGGCTTTATGATTTGTTGTTGTTGTTGTTATTATTATTATTATTATTTTGTAGTACTGGATTAAACCCAGGGGCATTCTACATCTAAGCTATACCACCAGCCTTATTTTAGTTTTTATTTTTATTTTTTTTGAGGTACTGGGGATGGAACCACAGGGGCATTCTACCTCTGAGCTACGCCCCCCAGCTCTATTTTTATTCTTTTAATTTTTGTGTGTTACTTGGGGTGGAGCCCAGGGCTTTTCTACCTCTAGGCTATACTCCCAGACCTATTTTATACTTTATTTGGAAGCAGGGTCTCACTAAGTTGCTGAGAGCCTCACTGAGTATCTGAGGCTGGCTTCGAACCTGTGCGATCCTCCTGTCTCAGCCTCCCAAGCGCAGGGATTACAAGCTTGCGCCACCGCACCTGGCTCTACATTATCTTCTAAAAGACCCTATCTCCAAATATAGCACATTAGGAGGTTGAGGCTTTTTTTTTTTTTTTTGTAGTAGTAGTAGTAGGGATGGATCCCAGGGGCATTCCACCTCCGAGCTATGCCCTCAGTCCTGTTTTTTATTCTTTATTTTGTAACAGGGTCTCACTGAGTTGTGAAGGGCCTCGCTAAGTAGCTGAGGCCTGCTTTGGGCTGATGAGCGCTCCTGTACTTTACAGCAGCCAGTTTTGCAGATGGGTTAGAGACCAGGCAGGGGGTGAGTCTGCAGTCAGGCTGTGCTAGGCCAGGTGAGTACAGAGGGGAGGGGAGGGGGTCTGGCCTTAGGGTTCCTCCAGGTCAAAGGGCGGCAGGCAGGGGGTAAGGCAGGCCACCAGGGAATGCTCTGGTTCAGATTGGACAAATGTCTGAAGGCAGGAGCAGCCGAGCTTGGGGGGTACAGAGCAGGGCATGCTTGGGGGTGCCCCCACCTTTCACCTGTCAGTGACCTCCCCCGTCTCGTCTGACAGGTGAGGCTCAATTCCGAAGCCTGAAGCTGCCGGATGGGGTTGAGGGCATTCATGAGTCGGTGAGCCATTTTCCTTTTTTTAAATAAATAATATGACTTTGGCCATAGGCAGAATTTCTTCTGTCTGATTTATATAATCAAGGTCGTATGAATGCACGGGTGCTCAGAAGCGGAAGCATTGAAGTGTTTTATAAATCCTAATAATAAAGACTCCCCGCAGCGCCCGCTCACCTGAGAGCTGGGAGCGCTGAGTGCTGGACTTGGTTGCCCGGAGCAGGCGGAGATCAAGGGTGCAGGGCTGCCGCCGTCACTTACTAACCGAGCTGCTGCAGCACACGCGGCTCTCGCCCCCGTCAGCAGCTCTGGGATCCTGTTTTCAAGGATGTGCCTGCTAAGGGTGGTCAAATGCCCACCTGAGCAGTTCCCGGGAAGTTTTCCGTGACTCTTCATGGGAGACCTCTTGGAAATGATACAGGAGAGATCTGTCTGGAAGTTTCTTATGGGCTGGATCAACTGTGTCCCTTCCAAGTCCCCAAGGCTTGGGAGAGGGTACCCTTATCACCACTCCCATCACTTGTTTATTTTTGTGTGGTACAGGGGATGAAACCCAGGGACCTTCTACCACTGGGCTATATACCCTTTGACCTATTTAGTTTTTTATTTTGAAACAAGGTCTCATCAAATTGCTGAGAGCCTCACTAAGTTGCTGAGGCTGGCCATGAACCAGCGTTCTCCTGTCTCAGCCTCCCAAGTACTGGGGTTACAAGTGTGCGCTGCTACACCGGCTCCTCCGGTCAGTTGTATCCAACGGGAGATCATGGCAGGATGGATCTCATGTGTACCTCCTGCCATTTTTTTTGGTACTGGGAATTAAACCCAGAGGCATTCTATTTCCAAATGACACATCCTTCTCCTTTTATATTTTATTTGGATTTTTTTTTTTTTTTTTGCGGGTCTGGGGATGGAACCCAGGTGCATTCCACCTCTGAGCTACACCCCCTACCCTACTTTTTATTCTTTTTTTTGAAACCGGGTCTCACTGAGTTGCAGAGGGCCTCACTAAGTAGCTGAGGCTGTCCGTGAACGCTGGGATTACAAGCACGCGCCACCATGCCCATCTTTTTTTTTTTTTTTTTTTTTTTTTTTGGTGATACTGGGGTCCCTTTTACCTTCGGGCTATACTCCCTGACCTATTTTATACCCTTTTTTAATTTTTGGAAACAGGGTCTCTTAAGCCAACAGGGTTGGCTTCAAACCAGCGCAATCCTCCTGTCTCCACCTCCCCAGCGTGGGGATTACAAGTGTGCGCCACCACGCCCGGCCCATGCCCAGCTTTTATTTGGAATTTTAAATTTGGAAATAGGGTCTTGCTAAGTTCCTGAGGCTGTCCTTGAACCTGCAATCCCCTAGTCTCAGCCTCCCAAGTACTGGGCCCTCCTATGCAGGGCTGATGGCCGGGCTTCTGCTTCCCTTCTGCTTCCCTTCATGGAAGGCTAATCCTGCCTTGGCACTTGGATGGGCCCTGGCTGCCGGCTGAGCTCAGCTTTGCATCTTACCCAACTGCAGGGCCCTTGGCTGACATCTGCCAGATGTGGACTGGAATGCCCGTACAGCTGGCTAACACGTCGTCCCTGGATGTAGCTGAGTGAGCGCTGCCTCCGGGAAGCTCTCCCTGACTCCCCCAACCCCGAGCCCGGGCTGGGTGCCTCTCCTGGTCCTCCTAATGCCTCCTGGGCCTCCCGCAGCAGATCACTGAGCACGCTGTTGTAACCGGGGCTGTGCTTGTTGGTCTCCACCAACAGGAGCACGTCAAGGGCAGGGACGGCCCCCTTGTTTGATGAATTCACGAGCGATTGGTTAGCTTGTGTTTCTTGCTGTACGTCTGGGATTCTCGCCCCTTTGTCTCTGGTTCGCAGTGCTGCCTGGTCTCTGGGTTCTAACCCTCGCTCCTCCCTGTGCCTCAGTTTCTCACCTGGAGGCGAAGGAGACACGTACTTCATGCTTGTAGCGTTGTTGTGAGGCTCGAGGGAGAGACTCAGATAGCACTGGAACAGCCCTGGCTGGGGCGTTATTCTGCAAAGGGCTCTGGATCCTGGGGAGGGGCGTGGCTGCAGGCCTGACCTACTTCTCCCTGGGTACTTCTCTTTGTACTTCTTTTCTCCGGAATGACTCTGCGTTTTGAAATCTGACTTCTTTTATAAGGAGCCAGGTCTTTCCCTCGCCATACCAAAGACACTCAGTAAGGTCAAAATGCCAGATGACAGGCCGGGCGTGGTGGCGCACGCTTGTAATCCCAGCGCTTGTGAGGCCGAGACAGGAGGATCGCGCAGGTTCAAAGCCAGCCTCAGTTACTTAGTGAGGCTCTCAGCGACTTAGTGAGACCCTGTTTCCAAATAAACTATAAAAAAAAAAAGGACTGGGAGTGTAGCCCGGAAGTAGAAAAGGCCCTGGGTTCCACCCCCAGTACCACTCACACAAAAAAAGCCAGATGACAGTGTGTGTGTGCACGCGCCTACCTGCACACTTGTGCCTGTGCCTGCCTTTGGGGGGTCAGAAGAGGGATGGAGACAGAGGAAATGGAATTCAGATGCCAAGTGGAAGTAACACTCCTGCAGCAGGTGGGCCTCCCAGGAAGCCCAAGGTGTCTTCCCAGGGCTGTGGACTCCTTTGCCCTGTACTTTCTTGCAGGACTTTCCCACTGGAGGCTCTGAGAAGAGTTCTTTGGTGACCTGGCATGGCTGGCCATTCCTGTACCCCTCCCGGGCACTCCCGTCAGTGCATTAAGGGCAGGCGAGTCCTGCAGTCAGGAAGCGCGTGCACTGTGAGTGAGCTGTGTCACTAACGGAGACTGGACATGGCTGCCCATTTCTGCAATGTCAATTTATTGAATCCTGATAAACTCATGGCTACACCATTTTCATCAGTTGCAATTCACCAAGTACTCATGGGTCACTTGGTGTTCATAAGCCGGGCAATCATAGGTTTTTTTTATTCCAATTTTTTTTTTAAACCCAAGGGTGTTCTTTTTTCTTTTTCTGAAACAGGGTCTCACTAAATTGCTGAGAGACTTGCTAAGTTGCTGAGGCTGGCCTTGAAACTTTCATCCTCCTTTCTCAGCCTCTCAAGTACCGGGATTACAGGTGTGTGCCACTGTGCCTGGCTTCTTTTATTCTAATCTTAATTACTAGTATCTATAGCACTCAAGTCACACATATCATACTTTACAGTTTTATATATATATGCATATATGTGTATATATACATGTATGTGTATACATATACACTTATATATGTATACATACAGATTATGCAAAGGTTAAGCCCACACGGGAGCTCAGGAGACTGCATTGGGAACAAAGTCAGAGTAGATTCAAGTGCAAACGAGCCTCTTGAGGTGGTCAGATAAGCTCACAAGCCCCTGAACGGCTTGTCGGCTTGTCGGGGCGCAGAGCCTGTTCTCGGCCAGGTCTGGATGGCAGGGAGTTTGGAAGGGGCCACGTCAAGCAGAGAGATGGATCTGAGCTGAAGCTGAACGCGCGTCACAGGCTGTTGCCTGTTGACCTGGTGACGCACACACCGGGCACTGTTTGACAGGTCGGTGGGTGCTGCCACAGCCAGCCTTGGGGTGCTGTTCTTTTATGGGTTTCCGGTGAGGGGTTCCATCTGTTGAGACTGATAAGCTCATGGGCCTGGTTTTTCTGCTGTGGATTTGAATGCCCATGCATCTCTGTGCTTCTGATTGAGTTCGCCAAGTTCACAGGTGGGCTTCTTTGGTAGCAGGGTTGATTTATCAGCTGGTGCCTGGCGGCTGTGCAGCGCAGAGGGTGGCCGCTGACTTGTACAAGCAGAGCATGCAGTCTTTCTTCCCTGGCACTAGTACTCAAGATGGAGTCACCCATGGCAAACTACCTCTTTATAAAATGGGGAGATTCAGAATGGGACAAGCCTGCTCCCCACATGGGTAACTCCATCTAACCCAGTGTCTTCCCTGATTGCTTGAACATGGAGCCCCTCTTCACATAATATTTTTATGCACTACCTATGCACATTTCTGTGGCTCCAGCCACACTTTGAGGGACTCCCCAGAAGAACTGCTACACAGTTCAGTCATTGTGGTTGAATCTACTTTTTTTTTTTTTTTTTTTGTGGTACTGGGGATTGAACCTAGGGCTTTGCTCCCCCAGCCCTATTTTTTATTCTTTATTTGAAAACAGGCCTCACTGAGTTGCAGAGGGCCTCACTAAGTAGCTGAGGCTGGCTGCAAACTTGCAACCCTCCTGTCTCAGCCTCCCAAGTTCTGGGGTTACCAGTGTGCACCACCTCGCACTGCTTGAATCTGCTCTTTGAAGCTCAGCATCCATATTAGTGTCCCAGAGCTGCTTCAAAATGGATGGCTCCAAACCACGGACATGCATCGTCTCAGTTCTGGGTACCAGAAGTCCCAGATTCAGATTGTTACAGTTGTAATGGTGCTGTGGGCTCTTCTTCCTCTGTTCAACTAGGATTTGTTGAATAAGGACATTAAAATTAATACTTGGTAGAAGGCCCTTGGGTTTCATCCCCAGTACCCCCCCCCAAAAAAAAAAAAACCCTAATAATTGGTGCAGCTTTAACAAGTCTTTATTACAAAATTAGTAGGAAATAGAAAGAGAAGAGAAGAAAAAGCAGCATGCTGGCACGCACACTGGAGAGCCCCAAAATGGAACTCTGACCCCCTCTCCATCCCTGGCCTTTAAATAGATTTTGTATTGGTATGCTCTTATCAGCATTACCAAGGCAGTGGGCTAATAACTTATTTCTTATCCAGGTGGTGCCTCTTTGCCACCAAACAGCGCACTTAATAAGTGCAGGGGTCAATAATCTACCATGTTTCTGCCGCTATTGTATTAGGCCGAATCGGCTGCTCATCAACTATGGGTGCTTTGAAGCAGCACAGAGGGTTTATCTTTCCTCTACCCAGGCCAGGTCACAAAAGAGAGGAGGTAAACTGAGGCACTGATTGCCTCTACGCATTTTTAGGGCTAAAGGCTTCAATTCTCTCAAGGGCTTTTAAGGCTAAAGGTCCTAATTTCCTTTACATCCTTACTATAAGTTAATCATTAGAACAAAGGGCAGGGAGAGAGGGGGGGTCTCTGCAGTGTAACAGTCGCTGCCTCTCGCTGCCCTAGTGCCTGCGTAGCACCCAGGCTCTGACTTGCTTTTTATATTTTGGAAATTAATAACGGAGTAATTTTCCAATCCTGGCACACAGATGTCGGCCGAGCTGCGCCTCCTCGAGCCCGTCAGGGGCAGGAGCATCCTTGCCCCCAGCTTCTGGTGCAGTTTGCAGTCCTCAATGCTCCTGGGCCGTGACAGTGTCACTTTCTGCCTTTGTTCTCTTACGACCATCTTCCGTGTGTATTTGTCTCTGTGTCTTTTCTGATAATGACATCAGTCATATTGAATTGAGGGTCTAAGTTCCTCCAGTATGACCTTATCCTAACCAATCACGTTTACAGCATCCCTATGTCCAAACAAGATCTCATCTTGAGGTCATGGGGGGAAGACTTCCACCTATCCTTTTTTTTTGGGGAGGGGCACAATTCAACCAAGAACAGGAGCCCTCCCATGGTAGGTGGCTCTGGGTCGGGCACTCACCGTAACCTGCCAGAAGGGGGCTTTCTCCACCTTCGCAGACCTGACCCTGATGTCCTCGTGTGCTGTAACCAGCGTTTATTGAGTGTCTACTGCATGCTAGGCTCTGAGATGAGTGCTCTGCAAATGTCCTCTCATGGACCTTGCTGCAGTCCTGGGAGTTGACTTCTATCACCATCCTCCCTGCTTAATGAGCAGGCTCAGTGATAGCCTGGCAGCGGGGAGCTGGAGTTCAAGTTCAGGTGCGTGGGCCGCACCGCTGAGCCTTTGGTCCTCATGCAGATGGACGTGGGCAGCCGGGCTGCAGGTCAAGTTCCCGGGCCGCCCCCAGAAGCCTTCCTGCTTGCTCACTTCTTTTTTGTCCCCATGATGTTTATTGGCCATTTGGATTCGATCCTTCGTGAATTTCTGCCCATATCCTTTTCTCCCTTTTCTGTGGTCTTTCTATGATCAATTTGTGAAAACTCTTTAGCTAGGACTCATCTCTCAAACATGTTGTAAATATTTTGCCTACTCAACAATTGACTCGTTTACTTAATTTATTGTATCTTTGTTATCCAGAAATTTCATAGTTTTAATTTAAAAAGTCTTTCTAGCTGGGCATGGTGGCACATGCCTGTAATCCCATTATTTGGGAGGCTGAGACAGGAGGATCACTTTTCAGTCACTGTGTCCAAAATATCTGACATGAACAAGAGAGGGGACGAAAAGCTTATTTGGTTCACAATTCAGAGGCACAGTCCACAGTTGGCCAACTCCAAGGCAGACATCATAGTGGAATGGTGTGGGGAGGAAGTCTGAGCTCAGCTCAGTAGCAGCAGGAAGCAGAGATAGTAAGGGAAGGGACAAAGGACCCATAGAGTCCCCAGAACATTTCAAACCCAAGCCTTAACACCAGGTGATCTCTTCGAGCGCTGCCTGCCGGGTCTCTCTATGAAGAAGTGACACTCTTCTCTTCCCATGATCTGTTTAGAATGCAGGGGTTTGGGATGAGTTTTGCCCCAGGAAGAGAACAGCAAACACCCTCTCTGCCTTCCTAGTTCTCGCTCTTCTCAGAGCCAGGGCTTCAGTTGCATCTGCTGTCAGACGCTGGAGCAGACACAAGCTGTGTTCTCTGTCATTTTCCAGGAAGGCTGTGGTGGTAGCTTTTTGTGGTAAAGGACTTTAAGTCTTGAGCGCACCCCTCTCCGGTGATGGGGAGATTGGGCGGCACCTTTAGCAGAACTATGGAGTTTCGGATGCAGTCATTTTGGGGCTCAGACTGTGCACATCTGGCTTCTACTTGGGAAACCTGGGCTGAAGCCAGATGTGGCTCAAGTCATCTTCCCAGATATAGCCGGTGCATTCTCAGCGATGAAGACGCTTTGCTTGTGAGAGCTGGGGAGAACTGGGGGACCTTGGTGGAAAGCCTGTGGCCGCTCACTTACTGGGAGGACACTGCATCTCTTTTGAGAACCCAGGGTCCTGAGTGGAGAGCTCACAGTTTGGGGACAGGGATCAGGGCCCCTGGCACCATCCCTGGCCCTGCTTGGCAATGTGCCAGGCTGCTTGCCAGGCTATCCCTGTCCTGTGGCTGCTCTGGAAGTGACACAGCTTTTGCGTTCATTCAGTCAGGTCCTGTTTGTAGTTACATTCTGAAGGATAATCACGCATCACAGCAAATGAGAGCCTGGGCTTTTACAGGAAACTCAGCCTGTAAAAATAACTGTGGTCGATGGCCCTGATAAACTGGGGGATTTGTATAATTCCTGAACTCTGATGGAACTTGAATGCTTCAGCTCTCATCAGCATCGAGGGACAGGCTGGGAAGACAGCACTGTGTTTGGGTCTAGGGACAGTCTGGGGAGGCGCAGGCCTTGGCTGCAACCCTTATTACCTTGGTGGGATCCCCAGCAAGTCACCTGACCTCCTAAACCCAGTGTCTCCTCTGAGAAATGGGGATAGTACAGCCATCTAGCCCAGCAGTCTGGGGAACTCTGTGATTTTTAGGTCATTAGGAAATTAAAAAAAATATGCATGAAGAATATTTTCTATTGGGTGGAAGGCGGGAGAACAAGTACATAGGAGTGATGCCTGCCTGGCGCAGAGGTGTGTGCTGGAAGGGACTATGTTGTGCCCAAGGTCCAAGGACTGGTCTAAGGACAGAAGTAGCTACCTTGGCAAACCCTGTGGGCCTCAGGGGCTGGGCAGCTGCTTGGGACGATGTGAGACCCTGGACCACTGGGGCCGGAGTATTACAAAGGTCTTGGGAGCCCGGCTGGCTGGGGCCCACTGGGCCTGGTGCTCTGGGCATTGGGGAGATGGTGTCCTGAGCACTGTTGCAAAGCATAGGTGAAGCCTGTCGCCTGGCTTGGGGGAAGTGGCCTCTTGTGCCTGGTCTGTGAGAGCTACACAGAGGTTCATAGGGAGGCTGGGACCAGGGTGGTGGCCGAGGGCCAGTGAGGAGCAGGTGGCCAAGGACACAGAGGTCCAGCGAAGGATCTGTGGAAGGGCATCATGACGACTTGAAAGTGCTGTGCCAAACTCCAGTGCACCCCATCTGGCCACCTCTTCATGACTCCCAGGCTCAGTTTCCCCACTTGTGAAGCGGGAGTGAAGAGAATGGCTCCTTTCACCCTGGGCTGTTCTAAGGATCAGAAGACATACGTATCATTTCTTAGAGATTAAATGACATGTACGAAGCCACAGAGCCAGGAGCGCTGGTGCTGAGGTCTGCCCTTGTCATATGATGGGCACTGTGTGGTCGTACGATGATGTCGTTGGCCTTGTATTCCTACAAAGCTGGTGCTCGGAGATCGTGGCCGATGAGAGAAGTGAATCTGCTTCCACGTTCTGTATTGTCTCACAACATCTCAGAAGCACAAATGGTTCGAGAAGCCTGCTGGGAACAGCCCCATGAAAATGGGGGACAGACCCTGCCCCGGTACAGTGAGGGCAGCTATAGTTGCCGAGGGCTGGCTGCGCCAGTCTCGGGTACAACTTCCTGAACCCTCCTGCTTGGCCCTATGAAGTGTGCCCTGTTGTTCTTACTTCCAAGGCACAGGCAAGGAAATCAGCTCTCAGAAAGGCCAGGTCATTTGCCCAAGGTCATCGAGAGGTCAGAGGCAAAACTAGGATCTGAACCCAGTGGCTTACTTTCCAAACAGTCGATAAGAGCAGAGAACTGGCTGCCAGGTATCCAGCTGGCAGACCCCAACTAGGCCCCGCCTCTGGTTAACCAACCCAGCCCACCACACTGGCACCGTTGGTAGCTGGTTTCCAGGTGGTAGCTGCCAGGAGATGGGAGAGCCTAGACATCCTCCAGGAATTATGCGAGGGGACTATAAGAGGCAGAGATTGTTTCAGAATAGCTCTTAGAGCCAACAATTATTATGCTTTTTTTTTGTACAATGGGTAAAAATTTCCTCTCCTTACTTGCTCCCCTGCTAGAAGTCTGAATTGACTAAGCAAGAGAAACAGCCGCATGTGTTATTTGAAAACTGCTTAGTGCAATTATGGCTGCAGATTTTACTGAATTTGAAAATGATAGATGGCAAATCTTAATTTCCCAAGCTCTCCATCCTGGCAAGCAGTTTGTTAAAGACTAGCGGTGCGGCTAATCGCCAGCGCATAAAGCCCACCAACACACGGTTTTCCTTTTTATATAACACACTATGCTAATCACCCTGGATTCCATTTTTCAATAAAAGGTCAGCAGAGCACTGTTTGTTCAGAATGTGCAATTTAAACTTCATGTCTGTCATTAGAGATAATCTAGGTTTGCTGCGTCGAGTGGGGTTGTCATAGAAACTAGACCCGCAAGCTCTGTTTACGGCCTTTGGAGAATAAACACTTTGCATTTAGTTCTTTGCGAAGGAAGAAGAAGAAAATGAAAAAGAAAAAGACCAAAACATCAAAAATCATTGAACAATTAAGTAAGGTTTGAAAACATGGCAGCAATAGCTCAGAAGAGAGAGCTATGCCATTCATCAAAAATCAATAACTGTCACGCCGCTGGCCTCCCCGAGTGTTCAAGCGGGAGACTGACGTAAATGGTCAAATATTTCCCCTGGGAAGAGCAAGTGGGGGAGAGCCACGTGTTATTATGCTGAGTACAGAATTAATTTAAGTGTGCTAATGGGTTTTATCCGAGCTATTATACCCTTGAAAAATATTTTGTGTGAATTGCACTGAGTGTCTGATCGGGCTTTTCATGCCTCGCGGTTGGACATTCATTTGTGAATCCTAAATAGCTCAGATGATTCCGTGTTACGGCTTCTCTGATCTTCCTTTTGTCATCTGGAAGCAGTCCTGGGACCCTGGGCTTTGACATTTTAAAGATCCTGCCTTGACAGGATTACTGTATTTATCAAATCAAATGATAGGCTGCCTGGTTAAAATTTTTTTTTTTTTTTTTTAGTGTAAGTATGTCTCAAATATTGCAGGGGACATACTTATGCTGAATTTATTCATTGCTTATCTGGAATCGCAATGTATATTGAGCAGTGTGTGTTCAATCTGTGGCTCTGAACCTGAGGGCTGTGCGGATATGGAGAGGTAATTATCTTACCTCAGCTGCCAGCCTCAGGCCTCGGTTTCCTTTAAAGGTGGAATGAAGTTTGAGCACAGGCTATGTGTGTATGACCAGTCCTGTTAACTCACAGTGTGATTGTGGCTCTAATTTGCTGGAGGCAAACGTTCAAAAACATCACTCATTCAAAAAGGACCAAACACCCACTGGGCACAGCTACCCACACAGGGAAAAGCTTTTAGATTTTTTTTTTCCTAATGAAAGAGGGTTGTCATCCCTCTTTTCCTAGGGAGAAGACAACCATCTCCAGTTGTTTTGGGAGCTGGGTCAGAGGAAGGGCCTGAGGCCCATCTGTGGGGTGTGGTCTTCAATCTGGGGTTCCGTGAACCACAGCTCTGGCCGAGGGTCCCGCACTGCTCTGCTCTCCCCACACACAACACAGTTCACAGGCACCTGCTCACTGGCAGAAGATGGACCCACCAGGCTGCTTTGTTAGATTCAGGTCAGTGGAGATAGATAAATACCAGCACATGCTGTGCATTCAGCAAGTGGCTATTCAGCACCTGCTGCCTGCGGCCAGTGCCCTGGGGACCAGCCGATGGCTGATCCTCCCAGGGTGGCGCAGATTACCCAGAGGGGAGAGGCTGGGGCACACATGTCACCTTGGAACCTGAAGAAGGGGCCAAACACCTGAGCAGAGACAGAGACCAAGTGCTGTGGGAATAAAGAAGGGGTGGATTTCACCTGGGCACCCAGGGGGCCTCCTGGGAGGGGGGGTTCTCAGCTGGTCTCTGAGGGGGCCATGCATTGAGTCAGATTGCCTAACACCAGAAACGTGCCTGGAGGCAGAGACCTAGGTCAGTCTTTCAGAGTGAAAAGTCCAATCCCATCCTGGGCAAGCTAGTGCCTGGGTGAAGGATGGGCTCTGATGCTGAGTGGGGCCCAGGCCTGTCATCCCAGTGTCTCAGGAGGCTGAAGCAGGAGGATTACGAGTTCAAAGCCAGCCTGAGCAATTTAGCAAGACCTTGTCTCCAAATAAAGAATGTAAAAAGGGTTAGGGATATGGGGATGTAGCTTGGTGGTAGGGTACCCCTGAGTTCAATTCCTCGTACTGAAAAAAAGAAAAGGAAAAGAAAAAACAAGGACGAGCTTCATAGTTGGAGGCCTGGACGAGACTTCAATGAGATAACGTAAACAAGCTCTCAGCACAGTCCCGCGTGCCCTAAGGTTGAAAAAGCATTACTGTGCTGTGGCCATGTTGCTTTCAGTCCCTTGGATTCTGATTCCGCCTCCAGGTCTCTGAAGTGCAAGCTCTGTGCCTGAGTGTGCCGACCTGACCAGCTGGTCCACCCTCTGCCACCTCTGCCCCACCTGAGCTGGCCTGCCAGGGGACCTAGGGCCTTGGACTTGCCCACAGGCCTTAGCTCTGGTCACTGCTTCAGATCTGGGTACTGGGCTCGCTTGTGGATTGGTGATCTCGGGCTAGCACCCAGGAACGAGCCCTTGTGTGGTCCCGCCCTGCGCCCTGGGCTCTGTCTTCCCCGCCAACCTGTCTTCTCTCATTTTGGGTCTGGTGAGTCGAGAAGGCTCCACAGAAGGACGGGGAGGGCCTTCCAGGTAAGATGATCAGTGTCTGCCATGGCAAAGAGAGAGGAAAGCAAGTGACAGGTCAGAAAAGAGCCAGCCGTTCAGAGGGGGAAGCAGAGATCCCTGCAGGAGAGGCAGGGGCAGTGGGAACTTCTCGTGGCGTGTACTTCTGCCCTCCCCTTCCGTGGAGTCTTTGTGAAGCTGCAACTCATGGCGACCTCTCCTCCTGGTATGCAGGCTGTTTAATGAGGCTTTGTGATCTCTTGTGCAGGGGCTGGGCCTAGGGCACAAGCAGAGCTAGTCAGTGTTCCCTGAGGTTGTTATATAGACACAGAGAGAAATTCTCTGTCATGAGTTAACTAAGTGTAATAGTTACTTAATGCTTCAGTAATGCTGCGTAACGAGCAACCACATAACCTCAGTGGCACACGACAATGGACATTTATTTAGCTCTCAAGTCTGTGGGGGCTCAGCTGATCTCGGCAGGGCTCGCACACACGGGTGAGCTCGGCTGGATGTCTGCTGATCGGTGCTGGCTGTGGCAGGAATGGCGGAGCAGCTCAGCACAGTGCCACATGCCCCCTGAGTGGGCTAGCCCCAGCGTGTACTCAGGGCAGTTTCAAAGGATCAAGAGAGCAACTGGAGATGCACACTGCCTTTTCCAGGCTCACAGCGGTTAACACCCCATTGGTCAAAGGGAAGTCAGGTGGCCTAATTCAGAATCAGGAGATGGGGAAATGTCTCCTGCCTCCTTAGTGGGAGGAACTGCAGAGCCACATGAACAAGGCGAGGGTTCAGGGAGGGCTGAATGATAGTGAGACAAAGACCATTGTGTGATCACTCTGTGCCGAGCTAGAAGGCTGTGGCTCAGAGCGGCTGCTGGCCATTTTGCCTCTTACTGGAAAGGAACATAACTGAGAGGGAGACCAGGCAGAGAGAGGCTGGGCCACAGAGAGGGGAGCCAGCCTCAGTGCTCCCAGTGTCCCAGCCCGAGGCCTGGCTCTGGGGGTCCCAAGTAACCAGGTCCGGCCACTCGCCCCACATACCAAACAGAAAGAGGACCCGTGAGAAGCAGGACAGGGAACTTTAATTAATGTGTCTGTATTAGGAAGAAAAGTGAGACCCGGCATCTCAGACCCATCTTCAGGGTACTGGCATGAACTTTAGGTTTAAACAGAGGGAGAGGGATGAGAGGTAGGTGTCATCAGCAGTCTTGGCCCAAGCATGGCCCACAGGATCATTCTCAGTTGAGGTTCTGGGAGGTGGCTCCAGAGAAGCCTCTACACATGAGGGGCAATTTTCACCTCGTGAGGAGGGTGTTTGTCCATCTGATCATGATCCTGGAAGGGGCTGATGACTGGAGACTTTTAATCTGACCAGACTTCTGGGAGTCTGAAATAGGAGGCTGCAAATCTCACTCCGGTCTCCAAGGGGGACAAAATAGGTTAGGGAGATGTAAGGCTAAGAAACCTTGTCTAAGTAGCTCTTAGATGAACTCTCCTTAAATGACTAAATGCCTATGTGCATTGCTGAGCAGGGGCCAAACTGAAATTTTAAGGTAATAAAAGAGACAGATACAAAATTATGGCAGGGATGCCCAGCTTTATCTTGCTGTTGGTTACTCATAGGGCATCTCAGGCCCAGGTGAAAGAGCCAGTGCGTTTAGCAAAGGCAGCCCAGGTCCCTGCTAAGCTGATCCAGCTGTGCCTGCAGCCTGATTTGCCTTGGGCCTCCTCATTATAAGAATTAGCAAGTGCCTTTGTGTGAGTGAGCTCTTGCCATTTGCAATGGAAAGAAACCCAACTAGCACAGCTCTGAATGCCAAGCAAAGGCATTTAGATGTTAAAAATGTCTAAGGAGAGACATTTATGTCTAACTCCTTGTTTGAGGATTGTAATGGGTGGTGAAAATCATGAAACCCTGGCAGTAACTCAAATGCAGGAAAGATGAGACCCGAGCAGTGGAGAGGGAGAGGAGAGGACTCACGCCACACTTTGCAGAGAGAGAGACTTGATGAGATTTGGTGGCTGGAGGCTAAGTATGGAGAGAGAGCGTGAAATGAAATATATGTGAGCTTTCTCACCTGAGAGATGGAGAGCACAGAGGCTTCAAGGGTGTGTTGGCAAACTAGGACCCCAAAAAACTGTCCCCCATCGATAGGGCTTGCCAACTTTGGAGGTAAACATACTTCTATCATGGCTGGTTTCAAGGGTCAAGGACAATCATGAATATTTAATAACTGGCTCTTGGAAGCTGACCTGGCCAGCTGCAGCATACCAGTGGCACCAAGTCATGGTAATTCCTCGTGGTGAGTGTTAAGGTTTTTTGAAGATAATGTTATGGTTTTTGGGAAACTGTCCCCAAGGACCCCTGTTAAGGCCCTGGACACAATTTCCCTTAACACACACAAACCCCCCAAACAGAAAAACAGAAAAACCATGGGTTCTTGTCCTGAGCTAAGGATAAGTATACAATAGCCCAGACTCTTGCTGAAGATTTAAAGAAATTTATTAAAAAGATAGAAATATAGAAGATAGTTCAAGAATGGCATGGGGTGGTGGTTCGAGTGAATGCCCCATCAAAGATACAACACATGGACCAGACCTTTTATACCCATGACCTCCATCTTGTTTACGTAATTCTGAGGTAGTAAACATCCCTGTAAGTTTCCTCCCCCGGCAAGGTGTCTTCTTTTAGGAAGGTCGACGCCTCTTCCCATCCTAGCTAGACTATCCAATTATTATGTAAACCTGTCTTTAGAATGAGGATGAGGAAGTCCTAGTTCCCCTCTCCTATAGACTTGCTAATTACCTTTAGCTAGGTTAATTTAAGTTTCAAGAGCTGTTTGCTTCCTGACTGAAACCCAAACCAAGTCTTTCTTTCCCCAGGTCTGCTGTCAGTCATTTTGACACAATTATTTTTGAAATATATCTATTAATAATCAGAGCTTTCTCAAATCTTCCTGGGCCATCGCCAATACTGGTACAATGAGGGATGCAGCCAGGTTATGGACACCTTCAGTTGGAGTTGCCTGCAATGCTTGCAAAAAAGATGCTTAAAGTATTGGCATAGTAGACCTGGTGCTCAGAAGAGCAGTTCTGTCTCTGCAGAGCTGTTGGGGGAAGTAGTGCCATCATTTTTGGAGAAGGACATGTGGCAGGAGGTGCCTTTGACTCTGGCTGTTGTGACTGGTGACTCATAGGCCCAGCCTGGTGCACAAATAAATTTTGTTGGCTCATGTGGTAGCCTTAAAAATTAAAGTTCTTTTCTGTTTTGGTTTCCTGGGGCTGCCATAACCAATTACCACAAACTGGGTGGCTTAATTCAGCGGAGATTTAATTTCTCATCTTTCTGGAGGCGGCGACAGAAGCAAGATGGCAGCAGGGTTGGGTCTCCTTGGAGGGCCTGAGGGAGAGACAACCCATGCCTCTCTCCCGGCTTTTGTGGTCGCTGGCCATCCTTGTGCACCTGCCCCTGTCTTCACAATGCCTTCTGTGTGTCTCTGTGGGTCCTTTCCATCTCTTAAGAAGGATGGTCAGTGGATTTGGTGCCCACCCACTCCCATCTGATCTCATCTCCCGTCTTACTAACACTTGCAAAAACTCTATTTCAAAATAAGGTCACGTTCACACATTCGGAGTTTTCAGGGGGCATGACCTTTTGGAGGATTCTGTTCAACCCATTGTACCTGCCAATGATTACAACTGGTTGGATTTGATTTTTAAGTAGAGATTCTTAACTTTTCTTGAGCAGCGTAGCTGACCGTCTCTGTCCCCAGACAACTGGGCTTCTCTCAGTCCTTCACGTGCCTGGTCCCTGCCGCAGCTCAGACAGTCCAGCCGGGGTGGCAGGGTCTGTGCGGCTGGAATCTGTCTTCCATCCCCCCATCTCCTTCACCATGTCTCCTTAGCAACAGGCATTCATTTATTCTGTGCACGGACCACTGTTTAACAGTATTTATTTCTAGAGTCAAAAATATTTGATTCCAATTAGGGACAGCAAATTGAAACGCATGCAGAGTCAAAAATGCAGGTCAGGCAATAATTGAGAGTCCTGTGACACAGCCCAGGGAGGGAGAACGCGGGCTCCCGAGCAGGCAGGCAGCTCCTGCCCCATCCCTCTGTGCTCCTGGAGAAGTAACCCAGCCTTGCTTCTC
The DNA here is from genome assembly GCF_963383645.1 of Muscardinus avellanarius. Lineage (NCBI taxonomy): Eukaryota > Metazoa > Chordata > Mammalia > Rodentia > Gliridae > Muscardinus > Muscardinus avellanarius. The sequence goes on along the minus strand of NC_137789.1, from coordinate 150,382,433 downwards.
ACACCTGTGAAATGGGTATAATAACAATTCCTCCTGGCGTTGACAGAATTCGAAATACTGTGTATAAAGTCTTGACAGGCAGTAGGAGCTTAATAAGTGCATGGTGAGTAAAGAATGAATGAATTACTTGTTTGAACTTTGTATTGTTCCTGGCTGAAATAGAAGAAATGGTTCAAATGTAAATAATAATTCCCGTACTACACGGACAAAATCAGAAGAGAAAGTGGCGAAGGACTCCCAGAAAGATTATCCTTGGCCCCATGAGCAAGTAAAGTGCATTTTTTTCAATCAAAAGAAAATTTATTCTAAGGTAAAAAAGTAGAAATTCCAGAATGGATAATGACAGACATTAATGGGTATCCCAACAGATGTAAAGTTTACATAATCAGGGAGTAAAATAAGATGTTTTACAAGCACCCGATTTCTAATTATATGTGCTCAAAAGAAGTTAATAGGTGCGCCATGGTAAAAGGTTCCTGGCTAAATACTTGGGAAAATATTTGAATATAAAGTTTTATTTTAGTACTGGACATTTCAGAGCCCGTAATGTGTTCAGGTGCAGTGAGAATTTCCTAAATGGAGACAGAGCATGGGTTATTCCCCAAATATATTGGATCAGTAGGAACCTCCCATCCCTTCTCTTAGAACAAGCATGGATGCACATGGCACAAGGTGACTGATATACCGTGATTTTTTTGTTTTTTGGTACTAGAGATTGAACCTTGGGACATAAACTACACACTCAGTCCTTTAAAAATAATTATTTATTGCCAGGCTTGGTGGCGCACGCTTGTAATGCCAGTGCTTGGGAGGCTGAGACAGGAGGGTCGCACAGGTTTGAAGCCAGCCTCAGCTACTGAGTGAGGCTCTCAGCAACTTAGTGAGACCCCGTTTCCAGATAAAGTATAAAATAGGTCTGGGAGTATAGCCCGGAGGTAGAAAGCCTCTGGGTTTCACCCCCAGTACCACAAAAAATAATTATTTATTTATATTTTTTGTGGTACTAGGGTCTCACTAAGTTGCTGAAGGCCTCACTAGGTAGCTGAGGCTGAGACAGGAGGACCACAGGTTCTCAGCCAATCTCAGCAACTTGTGAGGATTTTGGAAACTTAGTGAGACCTTGTTTCAAAATAAAGAATAAAAAATTGGGCTGGGTGTGGAGTTCAGAAGTACATTTCCCCTGGGTTCAATTCCTAGTACCCACAGGGGAAAAAAAATCCATTAGTCCATACATACTAATTGATGAGCATTGCAAAATATTAAAATTTTTCAAAAGAAAAGAGCAATGACCACAAATTCTACTCCTGAGAGATACCATTATAAGCACTGGTATGATTTGGATGTGGAATTTCCCCCCAGTCTCTTGTGCTCAGAAGTGGGGCTTTTTTTTTAGATCATGAAGCTCTGACCCCATCAGTGGCTTAACCCATTGCTGGCTGAATGGAGGACTGGAACATGAACTTGGTTGGAGGAGGCAGGTCGGAGCATGCCCTGGAAGGGTTTATTTTCTCTATGGCACTTTCTCTCTCTCTCCTCTCCTCCCCTCCCTCCCTCCCTCCTCCTCCTCCTCCTCCTCCTCCTCCCTCTTCTTCTTCTTCTCTCTCTCTCCCCTCTCCCTCCTCCTCCTCCTCCTCCTCCTCCTCCTCCTCCTCCTCCTCTCTTCTTCTTCTTCTTCTTCTTCTTCTTCTCTCTCTCTCTCTCTCTCTCTCTCTCTCTCTCTCTCTCTCTCTCTCTCTCTCTCTCTCTCTCTCTCCTTCCCAGCTGCCATGAGCCAAGCCGCTCTCCTCTGCCACAGTCTTCTGCTGTGATGCTCTTCCTCACCCCAGGCCCAGGGCAATGGAGTTAGCTGGCCATGCCGGAGACCTCGGAGCCGGTGAGCCCAAGTGAACCTTTCTTCCTCCAAGTTGTTTTCACTAGATATTTTGGTCAGAGTGACACAAAGTTGACTAACACAGCATCCAGTTTCCAAACTGCAAATGATTTCTGTCTCTCAATCTTCATGTCTTAAGTTTGATTTTCTATCTTGCTTTTTCACCCTATATTTTGCATGTCATTGAAAATTTTTCACAGATTTTTTTTTGGTACCCAAGGGCATTCTACTTCTGAGCTATGCCCCCAGCCCTATTTTTTATTCTTTATTTTGAAACAGGGTCTCTCTAAGCTGTGGGGGGCCTCACTAAGTAGCTGAGGCTGGCTGGGAACCTGCGACCCTCCTGTCACAGCCTCCCACGTACTGTAATTGTAAGCGTGGGCCACGACGCCCAGCTCTTCACAGATGTTTTTAGTGATGATCTCATATTCTGTCACATGGCTAACGTGATATATACTAGAATTTACTTAGTCAATTTTTAAAACTATACTTAAATTCTTAGCAAGTTTTTAGCTGGGCACAGTGGTGTATTCCTGTAATCCCAAATACTTTGAAACAGGAGGATCAAGGGTTTGGGAAGGACAGCTTGGGAAATTTAGTGAGATCCTTTCTCAGAAAAAAAAATTCAAAAGGATTGGGTGAGCCAGTCCTTGGTTGTACACACCTGTAATGTGGTGCACACCTGTAATCCCAGTACTTGGGAGGGTGAGACGGGAGGATTGCAGGTTCATAGGCACCTTCAGAATCTTACGCTCTCTGTAATTGAGTGGGACCCTGTTTTCAAATTAAAATAAAATAAAATGGGGGTAGGAGTGCAGCTTGGAGGTAAAATGCCCCTGGGTTCAATTCCCAACAACACACACACATGGTTGGGGTGCTGCTAGGTGGTAAAGCACCCCTGGGTTCAATCTCCAGTACTGAAAAAAATTGCTAGCGATTTTTCATTATTAGCAATAAAGAACGTTTCCTAGGCTTCAACCTTAGTTTGTACTGTTTCCTCAGGCTTGGTTCCTAGAAGTGAGACGACTGTTTTGAGTAGAAGAAATATTAAGCTTTTTGGCCTACAATGGTGCCAGGTTGTGGACTCACCCCATTCTCTCCAGGATGGAGAAGAAGTAGAGATGGGAAGGACACCCCACGCACCTCCACCTTGGCACCAGAGGTGGTGATGCGGCAACTTATAGGAACATTCTCCCTGGGCCTCCTGGCTAGCTGCTGTCCCATCACGTGGCTGACGTCACGTGGCTTGGTCACAGATCAGGCACCCCTCCCCCTGAGCCATTCAGTGTCCCAGAGAGGCTTCTACCAACGAGCTGTGCCCCATGTGTTGAGTTGATGTGATCTTGTCATTAATAACATTCCTGCCTTCTTGATAGTCTCAATAAGCCTTACCCCTCAAGTCCCTACCACCTCTTAAGAGTGCCGCCATTTGGGGACCAAGCCTTCAACACATGAGCCTTTGGGTGATGTTCCAGACCTGACCATGACGTCAGCATCCATGCTGTCAACATGACGTTGATACTGACTGCATCATGTGCGTGAGGTAGTGTTTACCAGGCTTCTCCACGGCCCAATTACTTTCTCCCTTCTTTCTACACACTTCTTATGTCCATGACACAGGTACAGCTTGTGCTAAAGGAATGAAATTTATTCGTATTGTTGCCACTTTTTGGCTATTGAAAATAATGCTGCTATGAATAATCATATACAAATAAGATTTCATGTGGATATGAATTTTTAATTTTTCTTGAATATACAACTAGGAGTGGAATTTCTGAGTATTTTAACTTCATGCTTAATTTTGTGTATGTGTGTGTGTGTGTGTGATACTGGGGATTGAACTCCAGGGCTGTACCTCTAAGCTACACCCCCATTCTATTTTTATTTTGAAACAGGGTCTTACTAAGTTACTGGCCTTGAACCTGTGATCCTCCTGTCTCAGCCTCTCAAGAGCTGGAATTATAGGCATAAACCACTACTCTCAGTTGGAAAAAAACCCCTTTTTTTTTTTTGCTAATCTCACATAATATAATGTTTTCTAGGTCTTTCCATATTTCTACGAATGACATAATTTTGTTCTTTATTGCTGAGTAGAATTCCACTGTGTGTATATATCCCGTCATTTTGTAATCCATTCATCTGTTGATGGACATGTAGGTTGATTCCAAAATTTAGCTATTGTAAATTGTGCTGCTATGAACATGGATATGCAGTTAGCATTATAATATTTTGACTTCAGTTACTCCAAAATATGAATTTCATATGAATTTAAAATATTGCATGTAGGCCGGGCGTGGTGGTGCACGCTTGTAATCCCCGCGCTTGGGAGGCAGAAACAGGAGGATCGCGCAGGTTCGAAGCCAGCTGCACGCGCTGGCTTAGGAGACCCTGTTAACAAATAAAAAAAAATGTAAAAATAGGTCTGGGAGTGTAGCCTGGAGGTAGAAGGGCTTCCAGGAACCCCAGTACCACAAAAAAAAAAAATATATTGCATGTTGCAGGGTGTGGTGGTGCACGCTTGTAATTGCCACGCTTGGGAGGTGGAGACAGGAGGATTGCGCAAGTTGGAAACCAGCTGCGCTGGCTTAAGAGACCCTGTTTCCAAATAAAAATATAAAAATGGGTCTGGGAGTGTAGCCTGGAGGTAGAAGGGCTTCCAGGAACCCCAGTACCACCAAAAAAAATATATATATATTGCATGTTGCAGGGTGTGGTGGTGCACGCTTGTAATTGCCACGCTTGGGAGTTGGAGACAGGAGGATTGCGCAAGTTGGAAACCAGCTGCGCTGGCTTAAGAGACCCTGTTTCCAAATAAAAATATAAAAATGGGTCTGGGAGTGTAGCCTGGAGGTAGAAGGGCTTCCAGGAACCCCAGTACCAATATATATATATATATAGCATGTCACTGTGATTATGAACGTTTGTCTACTTATTCCTTGATGCCAAATTTAGGCTGGAAAATATCACAGAAAGAACATGTGACAACATTTATCTATTCTTGTATTTGACTTGTATCACTGAACACAACGTTACACAAAAATTCAAAGGCCATCTTGTGTGTCAGGATTCTTCTTGCCAAGCGTGGTGGCGCATGCTTGTAAGCCCAGTATTTGGGAGGCTGAGACCTGAGGATGGCGGTTCAGGGACAGCCTCAGCTACTTAGTGAGGTCCTCCGTGACTTAGTGAGACCCTATTTCAAAATAAAAAATAAAAAAATAGGGCAGGGGATGTAGCTTGGAGGTCAAATGCCCCTCCCTGGGTTCCATCCCCAGACCCACACACACACAAAAAGATTCTTCCTTAAGGAAGCTCAGAGCCAACAAAGCTGAAGTGTGGTTTCTTACGTCCTGAAACTACACGACCTGCCTCTTTTGCGGAATAAGAGTTCAATTGGAAAGTGTTGAAACTTTATAAAAATTGTGTTTCCCCTAATACCAGGGTATTGTTTTGAGCCATCCTGCAATATTGCTTCTTGCATTTGCAGACAAAGCCTTGGCGAAGCAATATGCCCTGGAAATTGTAACGCTGCTTTGTGCCCTTGGAAGAAAGCTTAAAAACTAAAACAATGCCTCTGTCAAATGTTCTCTTCCAGCCCAGAATCACCAAAAGCCATTCCAATATTTCAAAGCATATTGTGGGGGACATCAACACTTCCTTTCTTCGAGATGTAAGTATCAACAACCCTTAGTAAAGCCAATTCCTGCTTTCCATGTTTGTCATTTGCACAAGGGAAGCATTAAATGAAGGTTTCCGTTTTCTGTGGTTTTAGGTTTTTCAATTAATTTTTAAATTTGAGATAATTATAGTTCTGCTTGCAGATATAAGAACTAATACAGTATGACCTTATGTACTCTTCATGCCATTTCCCACCATAGTAACATCTTGCAGAGCTATAGCATGTTATAGCAACTGGACTATTAACATTGATACGGCCAAGATACGAGATGTTTCCTTCACTGCGAGGACCCTTCACTTTGCCATTCAGCGTCACTCCTGCTCCCTTGTGCCTCCATCCCTTCCGAGCAGCCCCAGATTTCCTCTCCATTCATAGACCTTTTTATGGTCATTTCATGAATATTATATAAATAGAACTATACAGTATGCAACTTTTTAGGATTTGCTTTTTTCACTTAGACTAATTCCCTGAAGATTTATTCATGTAGTAATGTAAATCAATAGTGATTCCCTTTTATTACTAATTAGTATTCCATAATAGGTACCACAGCTTGTTTAGTTATACACCCATTGAAGGACACCTGAGTCCTTTCCAACTCTGGGCTATCGTGATTAAAGCTGCTATAAACCTTTATATACAATAGTATAGACATAAGCCATTGTTTCTCTAGGATAAATGGCCAGGAATGTGATTTATGAGTCTTATGGAAGTTGCACATTTAGTTTTAATAAGAAACTGCAAAAGTCTTTTCCAGGGTGACTACCATTTATGTCACACTCACAACAGCAATGTGTGAACGGTCCAGTATCTCTGCACCCTTATAAGCATTTGGAGGGTCAGTACTTTTTGAAAAATGTAAATGTTTGAGAAGGTCAGAGTAATATCTCATTATGTTTTAAATTTGCATTTATTACCTTAATGACTAATAATGAGCCTTCTTCCCTGTGCTTGGTTGCCATTCTATATTTCTTGGTATTTCGCCCATATTCTAAATACTAGGCCTTTTTCTGACATGTGGATTGCAAATATTTTCTCTCACTCTGTAGCTTCTGTAGCTCATATTTTCTTCCTCTTAACAGGGTCTTTTGCAGAGCAGATGTTTTTAATTTTGATTAACTACAATTTATCAAGTGCGTGTGTGTGTGTGTGTGTTACTAGGAATTGAACCCAGGGATGTTCTCTCACTGAGCTAGACCCAGCCCTTTTTATTCTGAAACAAGATCTTGCTAGGTTACCACATGCTGGCTTTGAAACTGTGATCCTCTTGTCTCAGCCTCCCTAGTACTGGGATTCGAGATCCTTGCTGACTTACTACTTAGTTATTCTATCAATTGCCAAGAAAGAGTATTGAAAGTTTATAACTACGACTGTCTATTTGTCCTTTCAGTTGATCAGTTTTTGTTTTATATATTTTGTAGTTCTATTGTTTGATGCCGCTTAAGATTGCTATGGTTTCTTATTAGTTATATAATATTCCTTTTTGTCTCTGGTAATTTTCTTTGATCTGAGGTCTGATTCTTTTGGTAATATATCAACTCTCACTTTATTTTGATTAATATTTGCATATTATATTTTTTTACCTTTCATTCTCTTCTCCCTTTGTTGTTATATTTGAAGTGAGTTTCCTGTAGGCAGTAGTTAGCTGGGCAATAATGTTTTTAACCTGTTCTGCCAATCTCTCTGTCTTTAGCTAGTATATTTACATTTAATTATTTATATGATGGCACTAAATCTGACATTTTATTTTAGTTACTTTTCTGTTTATCTTTTCCCATTTTTGTTTCCGCTTTATTTTTCAGTTACTTAGACATTCTTTAGAATTCCATTTTTATTTATCTCTAGTGTAGGATGTATATGTTGAATGAATCTCTTCGTTTAGCTCTCTTAGTTGTTGCTGTAAGTATTATATTTATATGTACAGGTCTGATCACTGTCTATTGATGTTTTCATGTTACAAGTTTGAGGTATAGAAACCTCAATTTCCTTTATACACTTTACCCTTTTTCATTTATAACTATATTAAATATCTTTAAAATATTCTTAGAACCACATCAGAGAGAGTTGCAACTTTGTGTCAACCTTCAAAAGGAACCTAGATAACTCAAGAGGAGAAATAAAATCTATTGAATTAATCTATATTTTTGCTCATCGTGCCTTTCTTCACTTCTCTCTCCTTTCCCTTTTCCCCTCTTTTTCTTCCTTTCTTCCTTTCTTTCCACCATCCTTCCCTCTGTCCCAAGGTTTCTTGTTTTCTTCATTTTTAGAGAATGTCCTTTAGCCATTCATTTTGGGTAGGTCTGCTAGGGACAAGTTCTCTTTTCTTTCACCTGAGAATGTCTTGATTTTCCTTTTATTATTTTTTAAAATTTTTTTGGTTCATTGTAGTCATACATCTTAATGGAGTAAAAGATGGTGGAGGCATACATGCACACATCACCCAATTAGCCCTTCCCCAATTCCTGCCCCATTTCCTCCTCCCTTCCTCCTTCTCACGTTTGGCTTAGTGACTTGACTTTGACATCTTTGTTAATGTACACCATGTCCACTAGAGCATTTCCCTCCTACCCCTCCCATTCCCCTCAGTTATTTCACCTTATTTGCTCATCTGTAATGTCTCCTTTGCCTAGAGTTCCTCCTATGACCTATTTTCTCCATAGCTTCCGCATATTAGGAAGAGCATCCAATCTCTTATTTTTTGTGGCTGACTAATCTCACTTAGCATAATGTTCTGCAGTTTCATCTATTTCCCTGTAAATGGCGTAATTGTGTTTTTATTTATGGCTGAGAAAAATTCCATTGTGTACATATCCCATAGTTTTGTAATCCATTCATCTGTTGATGGACATCTTGGCTGGCTCCATAGTTTGGCAATTGTGAATTGTGCAGCTATGAACATAGATACACATGCATTCGTTTGGTAGTTTGGTTTCCATTTTAAATTCAAATGGCCAATAAATGCGTGACAAAATGCTCAGCATCATTAATAATCAGAAAGATGCAAGAATCAGAAAGATCAATAATCAGAAAGATGCAAATCAAAACTACCCTGAGATTTCACCCAACTCCAACTAGAGTGGCAATCATTCAGAACACAAACAACAACAAATGCTGGCCAGGATGTGGAGAAGTGGGAACTCTAATACATTGTTATATTGTTAGTGGGATTGCAAGTTAGTGTGACCACTTTGGAAAACAGTATGGAGGATTCTCAGAAGAATGGGAACAAAATTTTATTCTGAAAGAATATTTTTGCTAGGTATAGAATTCTGTGTTAATAGTTTTTTTTTTTTAAATCACCACCAGGAAAGCATAGTGCAACTTCCTTCTGGTTTCTATAGTTTTTAATGAGAAATCCACTGTCATTCTAATTGTTTTTCCCCTAAAGTTAAGGTGTGATTATTTTTATGACTACTTTCAAGGTTTTATCTTTGTAATTCTTAGAAGTTTAATTATGATATGTATTCATGTGTATTTCCTTGGGCTCATCCTATTTGGGGTTCACTCAGATTTTTGAATCTGTAAGTTTATGCTTCTTGCTAAATTTGAAATGCTTTCAGCCATTATTTCTTTGGATATGTTTTTGGCCCCATCCTCTTGCCTCTTCTTTGGGAGTTCGATGATATAAACGTCAGGTTTGAATGTGTGTTGGGGTGGCCACTGGGGATTGAACCCAGGGGCATTCTACTTCTGAGTTACATCAGCCCTTGGTGAACTGGCCTCAAACTGTAATCCTTTGAGTCAGCCTTTCAAGTACTGGGATTACAGGTGTGTGTGTCGCCATGCCCCGCTTGAGGGTCAGGTCTTTTATCATGATATCACAAATCCCTTTTGTTTAAAATTTCTAATTTCTTTATGTTTTTCAGGCTGGGTAGTTTCTATTGTTCTATCACCCAGCTCACTTGTTTTTTCTCTGCTGTATTTTCCTATGGAGACTATCTATTGAGCTTCTTACTTCAGTTATTATACTTCTTAGTTCCAAAGTTTCTGTTTGACCCCTTGTATGTTCTGTTTTTTGTTTGGTGAAATACCCTCGTTTCCCCAGATTTATTGAGGTATAATCAACAAATTATATATATATATATTTATTTATAATATATATATAATATAGTGTACAATGTGATATTTTCATATAAATGTGCTTTGTGAAATGATTACCATAATCAGAGACTTCCTAGTTTTCATTTGCTTCGAGCACATCTGTAGTTACTTGATAAACATTATTATCATGGTTGCCTTTTTGCTTTTGTCATATATCCTGCCATCTCTGTTATCTTGCTGTTGGTATTTATTTATTTATTTATTTAGGTACTGGGGATGGAACCCAGGGGCTTTCTACCTCCGGGCTATACTCCCAGACCTATTTTATACTTTATTTGGAAACAGGGTCTCACTAAGTTGCTGAGAGCCTCACTAAGTAGCTGAGGCTGGCTTCGAACCTGCGCGGTCCTCCTGTCTCAGCCTCTCAAGCGCGGGGATTACAAGCGTGCGCCACCACGCCCGGCCTGTTAGTATTTCTGAATGTCCCTTTTCACTTCATTTGAGCTCTTCCTTCTTCATGACACAATAAGTGACTTTTGACGGAAAGTTGGACATTTTTGCAGTGTTACGAGACTCTGCATCTTACTTAAACTTTTTGGCGTAGCTGGGTTTCTCTGGAACCTCTTCAGCAGGGAAAGTTGCAGAGCTGCCTGTAACTGCCAGGTGAAGGTGGAAGTCCAGGTTTTCCACTTCTGTGGAAATGTGAGGTGGAGGAATCTGTTACTGCTGGGTGGAAGATTTGAATTCCTATCAGTCTTCACTGACACTGCAGGGTAGGGGTTAGGGCCAATTGTCACCTGGCAGGGATAGAATGAAATTCCTGGATCCCTGCTTAGTCTTCTCTGACACTCCCTGGGCAGGAGTATCAGGACACCTTGTTACAGTCTTATGAAAGTGAAGATCTCTTCTTTGCCCTTACTGATATTGAAGGGATGGATGACAGTTTTTTTTTTTTTTTTTTTTTTTTTTTTTTTTTTTTTTGGTGGTACTGGGGTTCCTGGAAGCCCTTCTACATCCGGGCTACACTCCCAGACCTATTTTATATTTTTGAAACAGGGTCTCTTACGCCAGCGCGGCTGGCTTCGAACCTGCGCGATCCTCCTGTCTCCGCCTCCCAAGTGCGGGGATTACAAGCGTGCGCCGCCACGCCCGGCATGGATGACAGTTTTGATTGTGATGTTGAGGAGACAGAGTTGTCTTGCTAGGCCAGTTCTGTAGTAACTCTTGGGCTAGAGAGAACAGGCTTTTGTTGGGGATTTTCAATTTTTTTTAATGTGTGTGTTGGCACTTCTGTATTGTTGCTTTTTTTCTACTTCAGGTATGGAAGTAGAAGGAAAAAAGATTTAGAGAGATCACCACTACATCATTTCTTGGATCCTGGCTTTTTTTTTTTAAGCATGGGCTGCCTTCTCTCCATCTTCCAGAGTCTTATCTGCACTTCACATTTAATATTTAAGATTTTTAGTTGCATGTAGTAGAAGAAATAAGGAAAAGTAAATTTAATTCACCTTCCCTAGATTCTTGAATCTTTGTGCCATGGCTTATAATCCAATGGCACTGTATTTCTTTTGTGCTAAACGTTTTCCAGGTGTAATAATTGGAAATGCCTATAGTTTTTGCATTCGAATCTCTCTGAGCCATTTCAGTGACTGGAAGGAAGGAACCTTGCAGAAGGCCCACATCTCTATTTTAATGCAGAAGTAAAGACCAGGCTTCCTTCATTGGGCTTCCAAGTCTGTGTTAGCTTTTCATCAGGGTCAATACCGAGACCAGCAATTGAGAAGGAGTAAGGTGTATGCTGGCTCTTAGTTTCAGAAGCTTTAGTCCCTGGCTGTTTGGCCGTGTTTCTTTTATGCTTACGGAGTACATCATGGTGAGAGCACAAAGCGGAGGAAGCCTGTTCACCTCATGGCAGCTGAGAGGCAAAAAGAGACAAAGGAAGGGTCTAGGGTTCCGAGATCCCCTTCAAGGGCATGACCCCAATGATCAACTGGCCCACCTCCCGGAGGTTCCAGCACTTTCCAACAATGCCTTAGGCTGGGGACCAAGCCTCTAATACTTAGGCCTTTGGTAAACATAGCCCAAACCACAGCAGGGTCTCTCTTCCATCAGACCTCTTGAGTAGAGGCTTAACTTGAAGTTGTTCCCATGGCTCCCTCAACAGCAGCCAAACATAAATTGGAGGCAGGCTAATGAACTAATTGCAGGGCAGAGGCCCCAGATCCCTGCCTCTCCTCCTTTGGCCCTTGACCTTGCCCTGTAGATTGTGGCGGCTCTGCCTTCTGCCTCGGGTTGTGAGAAAAGGGGATACAGCCCAGGTGATCACTTATCTGGGGTGACAGCAAGTAAACATGAAAAATGTGCCTGGGGAAACAAAAGGACAGTGATCAGGAAGGCTTTTTCTTTCAACCTAAATCATGATGTTTTGGGCGTCGGCTGGAGTTTTCCAAGTTATTTATAACTGTCTACCCCTGTTAGGGGATATATGTTTTATCTAAAAATAGATAAGCTTTCCTAATCAGATGATAAATGCGCGTGTCCCCGGTGGAAGCCACATAGTTAGCCGTCTCATTAACAGAAGTTCAGGTGAATAATGGAAATGTTACCTGACCCTGGATCAGATGTCTAAAAATGCCCAGTGCGCCAACATTAAGGCTCTTTGGATGTTCTTGGTGGAAGTCCCTTTAGGTTATAGAAGTCGTCTTCACAAGCCAGGTCTTTGAGGATGACTTTCAAGGCACCTCTTGTTCCTGGCAGCTAATGGTTGTGCACGTTGGGGGTTGTGCTACGTCTCCTTGGAATGTAGTTGTGCAAAACAAGCAGCCTTCTGCTCCTCTCCAGTCCCATCTGAAGGATCCCAGAAGGTCCTGCGGGCCGCAGGTTTAGTGGTGCCCAGACACATTTCTTCTTTCCACATAGGACATTCACAGTGTTAGAGCAGACAGGAACCTACCTACTGGCCCCAACTCTAGCTGCTCATTAGTAACACTGGGAAAGAGCCCCGACATAGAGAGGTAGATCTGTGCCTCTTGCTTGTCTCTGAATCCCCCAGTCCCTCAGCCGGTTTGTAGCACATAGTAGAGGGTCAATTAAATGTGAGTCGGCTGTCTGACTCCTGTCAGGTGGGGTTGGCTTTGCCCCCCACCCCCCATTCCTGCTGGGTTTAGGCCTGGTGCACGATTGCTCTGCTCCAAACGCACCATATGGCCCCACAGTAAGTGACTGTGTCGGTGACGAGCCTGCTATTTTCCAAGTAAATGATCTGATGAATAAAATCCAGAGCAGGGACACACAATTACTTCCTCCAAAGAAAGAGACTAATTAAACACAAGATGGCAGCGAGCGCGTTTGTTGGGAGAACTGGAGGCGTTCTGCTGTGGGGGGGGGGTCCCTGCTCCTTCCTGGAGGAGTGGGAGTGGGGGAGGAAGTCTTAATTATGCCCTTAATGATCAAAGGTGTTCTTAAAATCAATCCTTTCATTAACTGGGTGAAGGATGATACTGACCTAGTGGGATGTTTCAGGGGGCATAAATTAATTGCGAATTGCTGCAAACGATTTGCCTGTATCTAGCTCCTACACTTTTGCAGGAAAAGGCCAGAGGAAAATGGCCAGAGGAAATTCAGTTAACACTCGGAGGGGGCTGATGTTAAGTAACCAGAGCTGGCCCCATGTCATTCTTTTGGTGATGGCGTGGGCTTAGGAATCCTGTCATGTGCTACTGGGTGGAGTCCGTGCACCACTGTGCCGGGCCTTGAGCCTACCTTCAGATGAGGTGGGAGATTTGGGTGACCGACCATCCAGCTTTGCCTGGTCCATCTTGGTTTTCATGCAGAGTGTCCTGTATGCTGGGGAATCCCTCCTTGAAATAGGAAAAGCCCTAATTTTCAGGGACAGATATAAAAGATGGTAGAAAAGTACAAACCCATACCATAGCCTCCAGTAGGGGAGTGCATGCAGAGCAGTCGTAGTGTCCAGTGGTTTCTGGTCATCTGTTGCTGTCTTCACCCTGCCTGCAGAGGTTGGGAACCATGGGTAGCCTTTCAAAGGTGGCTTTGCTCACCTGTGTTCTGGATCCAGTCTGAAATGGAGGTGGAGAACGCTCAGCCTCCAAAGCCAAGGGGTAGGTGCACTCTCCACTTGAGCTCGTATTAGCCAGATGGCCTGGGTGAAGCCACCTAACCTTTGTGACATTTGTTTCCTTATCTATGCAAAAGGGATGACAAGATCACCGCAGATTTATAATGAGCATCAAATGAGGCAGTGCCGAATGGCTACCAGGGCTGAGGGCTCGGTGCAGGGTCAGTGATCAGTACGTGTTAACGGGCACTGATAGAACCCTGTGTCCTGACTCTGGTTATGACTGTCCTTGGTACACACAGCTGAGTGGGTGTGGCGGGCGTGGGCTTTTGCTCAGAGTGCCTTTCCTAGCTCTTCTGTGCACGGGGATGGAAGGGACTCTCTTGCAGGGACATGGGGCAGTCGTCTTGCAGTCTGCTCTCTGGTGGGTCTAAACCTGAGTTATCTGGGCAAGGACTTGGGGTGGGGGTGTGAAGGGAGGAAGAGACCAGCTGGGGTCCCCCACACTCATTTTCAGAAACCTGGCGGCTTCAGTTGCCCTTCTCCTTAGAGGACTTTCTTCCATGCAGGATGGCAGAGGATGGGACAGTCAGATGATGTGCACCCTCAAATGTTTAGGGTACTGTCTTCTTGGCCAAGGGTCACCTCACTGAGATGGTCAACAGGTCTGTGAGGCCGAGGAACCTCAGAGAACACAGGTGCTGCGCAGCCCCTCACAGCCTGTGAGCCCTCCCCTGGCCTTCTTTCCGGGTGGGGTCAGCCAGGTCCCTTGTGGCCACTTCTGTCAATTTGAATGGGCTTTTTTTGGTCATTAAAATATTATTAACAGAGGGAGAGGGTACTGAGGACAGTTTAGTCACAGTCAAACGTTTTTATTTTTAAAATTGAATCCAGGGGCTTTCTACCTATGAGCTACACCTCCAGCCCTTTTTATTTTTTATTTTAAAAGATGGTCTCGCCAGGCATGGTGGTGGACGCTTGTAATCCCTGCGCTTGGGAGGCGGAGACAGGAGGATTGCGCATGTTCGAAGCCAACCTTGCTGGCTTAAGAGACCCTGTTTCCAAATAAAAATATAAAATAGGTCTGGGAGTGTAGCCCAGAGTAGAAGGGTTCCATCTCCAGTACCACCAAAAAAAAAAAAAAAAAAAAAAAAAAGCCAAAAGCCGGGCGTGGTGGTGCACACTTGTAATCCCTGCACTTGGGAGGCGGAGACAGGAGGATCGCACAGGTTCGTAGCCAGCCACGCTGGTTTAAGAGACCCTGTTTCAAAAAATATAAAATAGGTCTGGGAGTGTGGCCCAGAGGTAGAAGGGCTTCCAGGAACCCCAGCACCACCAAAAAAAAAAAAAAAAAAAAAAAAAAAAAAAAAAAGATGGTCTCACAAGTTGTCAAGACTGCTTCAGCTTCCCAGGTACGGGGATTACAGGTATGTACCTCCTTGCCCAGCTATGTCAAACCTTTTTTTTTTTCCCCTAAAAAAGCAGTTTCATTGGGGTACACTTGACATACAATAAACTGCATAAATTTATAATGAACAAATTGAGCCGGGTATGATGGCGCATGCTTGTGATCCCAGCATTTGGGAGGCTGAGACAGGAGGATCGCGGTTCACAGACAGCCTCAGCTACTTAGTGAGGCCCTTCACAACTCAGTGAGACCCTGTTTCAAAATAAAGAATAAAAAATAGGGCTGGAGCTGTAGGTTGGAGGTAGAATGCCCCTGGCTTCCATCCCAGTACCGTAAAAAAACCAAAACAAAACAACAAAAAACTGTCGAGCTGTTTCCCAAAGCGGTACATGAGTGTTCTAGTTTCTCTACCTTCTTGCCAACACTTCAGAAGTTCAGTCTTCTGATTTTTACCATTCTATTGTGTATAATGGTATCTCATTGAAGTTTTAATTCTTGTTATGATTTGAATATGGTTTGAGTGCGCTTCCAGTGGTTCATGTATTGAAATTTAATCCCCATTGTGAGGGATGAAGATGGTGGAGAGGAATCAGACTGTCTTGTGCAGAGGTGGGCTTTGGGGAAGGTATTAGACTCTAATAAGGTCAGGAGGGTGGAGCCCTCCTGTTGGGACATGGGTGTCTTTTAAGAATAGGAAGAGAGAGAGATCAGAAAACACACACACACACACACACACACACACTCACACACACACTCTCATACACACACACACTCTACCTATGAGCTACACCTCCAGCCCTTTTTATTTTTTATTTTAAGAGATGGTCTCGCCAGGCATGGTGGTGGACACTCATACACACACACACGCACACACACACACACGCACACACACACACTCTCTCTCTCTCACACACCCTTCCAGTTTGTTACAGTCACACAAAAATGATCAATACATCTAAAAGATGTGGAACATCTCTTCACATGCCCATTTGCTACCTGTATGTGCTCTTTGGCGAAGTGTCTGCTCAAATATTTTATCAGTTAAAAAAGAACAGGTTGTTCATTCTTATTGAGTTTTGAAAGTTTTTTTTGTCTTATATACAGATTCTTTTTGGGGGGGGTACTGGGGTTCCTGGAAACCCTTCTACCTCCAGGCTACACTCCCAGATCTATTTTTATATTTTTATTTGGAAACAGGGTCTCTTAAACCAGCGAGTCTGGCTTTGAACCTGCGCGATCCTCCTGTCTCCGCCTCCCAAGCGCGGGGATTACAAGCGTGCGCCACCACGCCCGGCTCAGATTTTTATCAAATAAATTTTTTGTGTGATACTGGGGATTGAACCCAGGGACATTCTATCTCTGACATACACCCCCAGCCCTATTTTATTCTTTTTTATTTTGAAACAGGGTCTTACTAAGTTGTGGAGGGCCTCACTAAGTTCCTGAGGCTGGCTGTAAGCCTGTGAGCCCCCTGTCTCAGCCTCCTAAGCACTGGGATTACAAGTATGTGCCATCACTCAGATACATGTTTTGTCAATATTACCTCTCAGTTGGTGACTTGTCTTTTCATTCTCTGGAGAGAGTCTTTGAAAAGCAGAAGCTTTCAGCTTAGATGAGGTCTAATTTGTTAAATTTTATTCATTGTGATTTTGGTATCATATACCATGAAGCTATTGCCATGATTAAGAAATGAACACATCCATCACACCCAATATGCATGTTCCCTACAGCTCCCTCCCTAAGCAAGCCATGAAGATTTTCTTCTGTTTTCAACTAGAATTTGATTGGTTTTATCTTATACACTTAGGTCTGTGATCCATTTGGATTGAATTATGAAGTAGGGTTAAAAGTTGTTGTATTTACAGTGGCTGTCCAACAGGTTCAACACCATTTGTTGAAAGAATGACCCCACTACCACTGTCTTACCTGTGTGCCTCTGTCAAAAACTACTTGTCTGAGCCGGGCGTGGTGGCGCACGCTTGTAATCCCTGCGCTTGGGAGGCGGAGGCAGGAGGATCGCGCAGGTTTGAAGCCAGATGCACTGGCTTAAGAGACCCTGTTTCCAAAAATAAAAAAGTATAAAGTAGGTCTGGGAGTGTAGCCTGGAGGTAGAAGGGTTTCCAGGAACCCCCCAACCCCCAAAAAAATTACTTGTCTAATATAATTGGGCCTTTCCTCCAACTCTGTATTCGATTCTATTTGTGTATTTGTCTACTTTGATGATAATGTAACACTGTCTTCATTATTATAACTCTCTCCAATCTTGTCCCTTTGTTTGCCCTTCAACAGAATATTGAGTAGAAGTGATAAAAGTAGACATCCTTGTCTTGCTCCTGATCTTTGGGGAAAGGCTATCAGCTTTTTATCATTAAGTATGAAGTTATCTGTAGGTTTTTTTTGTAGATGATCTTTCAAAGTCAGGGATGTTCCTCTATTCCTAGGGAGCTTTTTATTTATTTATTTATTTATTTATTTATTTATTTATTTTTTAATTTTATTTTATTGGTGCACTGTATTCATACATCATAGTGGGATACAAACTTTTGTAGACATACATGCACACATCGCCCAGTCAGCCCCCACCCGATCCCCACCCCATTCTCTCCCCATCCCTCCCTCCCATGCTTGGCTTAGTGGTTGACATCTAGTATTATAGCAATTTATCCAAAATTAAAAATGATAATCTCACATAACAGTTTCATTTGTCTGATACCAAGCTTTTGATGACTTAAAGATAACATTTCAATATTTCTTTTTGCTTTCTTTCTTACCAGAGAATATTTTTTTCTTTTTTTTAGGTGAAACTATCATATATTTATTTTTCAGAAAAAAAATCTATCCTGATATGGAATATGGACTCTAGATACCCAAAACAATCTCGAAGCAAAAACAAAGCTAGAAGCTGAATATTTTCTGATTTCAAACCATATAAAGCTACAATAATTGAAACAGTGTAGTATTGTTCTAAAGGCAGATATATAGACCATTGGAGTTAAATACAAGCCTAGAGCTAACTTCTTCCCTATATTGTCAAGTTATTTTTGACAAGGTTTCCACGAAGATTTGGTGGTGGAAATAATAATCTTTTAACTAAATATTGTTGAAAAATAATAATTACATGGAAAAGAATAAAATTGGACCCTTACCTAATCCCACATACAAGTATTAACTCAAACTAGATAAAAGACCTAAATATAAATCTTAAGACTATAAACTTTTAGGAGAAAATCTGGGTCATAAAACCTCACAACATTGAAATTGGCAGTGATTTCTTGGATATGATTTCAATGGCACAGGCAACAGAAGAATATACAAACTCCCTAAAAAATAAAAGAAAATATTGTATATCCAAAGACAATGTAAACAGAGTTAAAAGTTACTAATAGAATTGGATAAAATATTTCCAAATGCTATATCTGAAGGTATATTAATATTCCAACTAGAAATCCTAAAAATTAACAACAATAAAGGCAAACAATACAATTTAGAGATAGGTAAAAGACTAACATAAATAATGAATCTCCACAGATAACCAATCTTAGTTGTCTGTTGGATGGAAACTCTTGTTTCTCTGGTTCTGGTGAGTGTTACCTATTTCTTCTTTGTAGTTAATCTCTTTGAGTATTTTCTCTAGCGCTGGTTTTGAAGACATAAATTCCTTCAGTTTCTGTTTGTCATGGAAGCTTCTTATTTCTCCATCTAATTTGATAGAAAGTTTTGCTGGATAGGAAATTTTTGGCTGGAAGTTGTTTTCTTTCAGAGTTTGGAATATGTTACTCCAAGCCCTTCTGGCTCTCATGACTTGGTTTGGGAAGTCTGGAGTGATTCTAATTGGTTTGCCTCTGAATGTCACTTGGCCCTTTGTTTTTGTTGCCTTTAAGATTCTCTGCTTGGCTTCCACATTGGTCATTTTGACAATTATATGGCGTGGGGATCCTCTTCTCGGATCCAGTCTAAAGGGAGTTCTATAAGTTTCCTGGATCTGTGTATCAACCTCTTGCTCTATATTTGGAAAATTTTCTGCTATTACTTCCTTGAAGAGATTGTTGATCCCTTTGGTATCACTTTCTTTTCCCTCCTCTATTCCAATTATTCTTAGGTTAGCTCTCTTAAGATGGGCCCATATTTCTTCAATGTCAGATTCCTGCTGTTGGATATCTTTTTCTAGATTAGAAACTATGCATTCATTTTTGGATTGCTCATCTTCTAAGAGCGAGATTCTGTTCTCCATGTGGTCTAATCGGTTGTTTGTGCTTTGAATTGAGGCCTTTACTTCATTAATTGCATCCTTTATCTCTTTTTGGCTCTCTCTGAGTTCTTTTCGAAGCACCTCTATTATTTCTACAGTTATTTTCCTGATTTGATCTTCTAGAAATCTCTGATTTTCTGTTTTATCAGGTTCTGATGTTGTGGGGTTGTGCACATTCATTACTTCAGTGTTATTCCTCTTTCCCATGATTTCGGAGGTTTGTGCCTTCTCTGGGTTCTTCCCTTGGGTCACTATGGCTTCACTTAAGGTGCTCTGGATCTCGAGTCTGTATTATCTCAGACCCTACTACTCCTTTACTGGGTTGTATCACAGAGTCTCCGACCCAGGGAGTCAATAGAGGCTGCTTTAAACTATGGGGGGTGCCAGGTTGCACGCTCTCCTATGGTGTGATATCTCTGCCACCACCACTCCCTCACTGGGTCAAGTCCCAGGAGGCACAATACTGGGATTTCTCCTCTGTGGCCCACAATTTGACTCACTGTTCTTGAGTACGTAGATGTAGCTGTACTGGACTCGGTGAATTCACTGCTGCTGCCGCCGCCGGTGGCAATATGGCGCCTCTGCCACGCCCTCGGCCATGAGGCTGGCGTATTTTTTCTTCTCTGGTTTTGATTTCCACTCTGAATCCCTGCAGCGTGTGCTGAGCTCAGCCACTGGGAGCTTTAAATGCTGTCTGCGCCGAAAGATCCCGCCTGGCTGTTCCGCATCGGCTCACCTCGGCTTGCTGTAGCCGTCCGCTGAGTTCGCCGCTGCCGCCGGCAGTATGGCGCTGCTGCCGCGTCCTCGGGCGCGTGTGTCTCCTCTGTGGCCCTGAGCTCTGTTCTCAGTCCGCTTTCTCTCTGGAGCCTGGTGGTTTTTTTGTTTTTCTGGTGATGGTGTTTTCTGGCTATGAAAGGCGCTCTTTTTGTGGTAATGGAGATTGGTTGTTAGCGGGACTCTTAAGCCCCGCTTTTCTCGGTCGCCATCTTCCCGGAAGTCTTTATTTATTTTTTAATCAGGACTAGATGTTGGGTTTTGTCAAATACTTTTTCCGAGCCTGTTGAGATAATCATGGCTTTTCTCTTTTTAGTTTATTAGTTTATTTTTATTTTTAGTTTATAAGTTACCATAGTAAATGATATTGACTGATATTTGAATGTTAAATCAGTCTTGGATATTAAGCCATTTGCTAGGATAAATTCCACTTAGTCATGATGTATACCCACTGTATATCGTTTTATTTGATAAAACTTTTAGCACTGTTATATCCTGCTTGTCACCAGACAGAATTTCAAAGAGATCCCTCCAAGGGGTCAATGGGACCTTAACTTGGCCCAGGTGGATTCACGACTTACATTGCTCAAAAGAATTCCAGGACAGGTAAAAAATGAGGCATAAGCCAGGTTTGGTGGCACATGCATATAATCCTAGAACTTGGGAGGCTGACAAAGGAGGATCATAGGTTTGAGGCCAGCCTTAGCACAAGTCTTCCCAGAAAAATCATATATAGAATCAGAGAACTCAGCTCTGGGTGTGACACTTGTCTTCTCTGAGAGGTGAGTGACCTTTGGGGTTTGTACACCCTTGTTGTCCTTAATAAGTCTTTACTTGGGGGGGATAGGAATTGAAACCAGGGTCATTCTACCACTGGACTACACCTCTGACCCTATTTTAGTTTTTATGTTTAAACAGGGTCTCACTAAGTTACTGAGGTGGCCTCAAACCTGTGAGCCTCCTGTCGTATACTCCCAGGTAATGGGATTACAGGCGTATACCACCATGTCCAGCAACGGTTAAACCGTTTTTAAAATATAGTTTTATTGAGGTAATTTTGATATACAATAAACTGCTCATAATGAATCTGCTTCTCTGTCATCATGAAGTGATTTTATTTATTCCTGATAATACACTTGGCTTGGAAGAGCCTGATGTGAATATAGCCAACCTGACCCATAGAAACCGTCAGATAACACATTTGCGCTGTTACAAGCGTCCAAGTTTGTGGTGATTTGGTTTGCAGCAATAGAAAATCAATACACAGGGTAGAAGATTCTAGGCCGAGGATCTTTCTGTCTGTACTCTGAGGAGGTCACCCCACTTTCATCTTGCTTGCATTGTTTCTGAGGAGAAATCTGCTGCCCGCCTTCTCTTTGTTGCTTTGTATGTATGTGTCTTTGAAAACTGGCTGCTTTGGAGATTTTTAAAAATTACGATTTATTTTACATAATCTGACTAGAATATGCCTTTTTATAGTTATTTTCATTTTTTTTTGGCAGCACTGAGGATGGATCTCGGGGGCATTCTACCTCCTAATTACACCCCCAGTCCTATTTTTTATTCTTTTTTTTTTTTTGTGGTACTGGGGATGGAACCCAGTTGGCATTCTACCTCCAAGCTACAACCCAAGCCCTATTTTTTATTCTTTATTTTGAAACAGGGTCTCACTGAGTTGCAAAGGGCCTCACTAAGTATTAGTTGAGGCTGTCTGTGAACCACGATCCTCCTGTCTCAGTCTCCCGAATGCTGCGATTACAAGCCTGCACCACCACGCCTGGCTTATTTTCTTTATGTTTCTTGTGTTTATGATGAGCTTTATGGGCTTATAGTTTTCACTAAATTTAGAAAACTTTAGTCAGCATTTTTTCAAATATTCCTTTCCTTTGGTTTTCTTTATTTTCTCCTTTGGAGACTTAATTACACCTACAATAGGCTGCTTAAAGGTGCCCTACAGATTACTATAGATTACTGATGCTTTGCTCTTTTTATTTGGTGGTGGTACTGGGGATGGAACCCAAGGGCATTCTACCTCTGAGCGACACTCTCTGGCCCTTTTTATTTTTTATTCTGAAACTCTCTCACTAAGTTTCTGAAGGACTCAAGTCTATGATCCTCCTGTCTCAGTCTAGTCTCTCAAGTACTAGGATTACAGGCATACACCACTATGCCTGAATCATTTTAAAAAGTTCTTTTTTTCCTCTCTATTTTTTACATTAGGGACATTTTATTGCTATGTCTTCTGTGATGTCTAGCTTGCCACTGATCCCATTGTGTGTGTGTATATATGTGTGTGTATATATATGTGTGTGTGTATATATACATATATATGTATATATCCCATATGTATGTATATATGTGTGTATATACATACATATATGGATCTATATATTTTAATCTCAGACATTATATTTTAATCTCTTGATTTGAATTTTTATATCTTCCATGTCTCTACTTAATTTTCCATGCATATGGGCTACAGCTGTAATAACTGTTTAGTGTTCTTGTCTGATAATTCTAACATCTGTGTCAGTTCTGGGTACATTTAAACTGATTGATTTTTCTCCTCAAACTGGGATATTTTCCTGCTTCTCAGCATGTTTGCTAACTTTTTATTGGATTCCAGACATTCGGTTTTTAACTTTAGGGTAGTGGATGTTTTTATTTGTTCTGGGATGTGGTTACGTCACTTGGAAGCAGCTTGATCCTTTTGAGTCCTGCCTTTACGATTTATGAAATGGGACCAGAGTTGTGCTTAGCCTGGGGCTGCTATTCCTCACTACTGAAGCAGGACCCTTGCCCTGTGCGTCGTAAAGTGGGGCAGGTGCTATTCCTAGTCCCATGGGAGTCCTGTGTCCTGTTGTCTCTAATCCCTTTGGGTGGCTCATTCCCCGGTCTTGGGTACTTTCCTCATTCCCTGGTCAGTACTCTGCTGAGTACTCCTAGGAGACCCTCTGCACATCTCTGGAGTTTTCTCCCCATGAAGTTCTCTCCTCTCAGGTACTTTGCCCTGTGAACTTTCTCTGGACTCTCAGGTCTGTCTCTTCGACTCAGAAATTTCCCGGGTGCTGCCCAGAGTCTCTCTGTACCGTGGCCTGAAGACTCTTTCCAACACACAAGCTGGGACAGTCATAATTTTCATCTGGTCTCTTTTCTGACTCTTCAGGATCACCAGCTTTCATTGTTTGATGTCAGCCTCTTCTCTCTCTCTCTCTCTCTCTCTCTCTCTCTCTGCAGTTTTAGGCAAGAGTCTTTTATGTGGTCAGATTCCTCTTATACTCTCCTTTAAACTCACTGTTCTGAATGCACGAATCAGAGCATTTTGCTGCCTTCTGCTCTCCCACAATATTTGCTGACCTCTGTGCCCTTCTCTACTCTGTCACATAATATCTTCTATTTTTGCTCACTGGTCTTGATTGCCTTTTGCCTTCTAATGCAGACAGTTTCTCTTCTGGCCAATCCTATGCAGCATACACACGATACATTTCTTCTTCATCTTCCCCATCTTTCAGCCAAGGAGCAGGACGCGTGCTCTGCCATCTTCCTGCACACATCTCCTCTCTGTCTTCCTCTTCAGGCTGCCCTGTGGGGTGCTTCTTCAAGCTCTTCTGTAATCTTCATTCCAGCAGACGCCTCTGCTCCTTCTCTCCTTCCCCGCACTTGCCCAGACCAAGCCTTCCTCATCACCGGTCAGTAGCAGCCTCTTTGTGTCGGGGCTGCCCACCCCACACATGCTACTCTGGCAATTCTCTAAAGCACAGTTCTTTTTTTTTTTTTTTTTTTTTTTTTTAGTTTTTATTTTTATTTTTATTTTTTTTAATTTATTTATTTTTTTTTAATTTTATTTTATTGGTGCACTGTATTCATACATCATAGTGGGATACAAACTTTTGTAGACATACATGCACACATCGCCCAGTCAGTCCCCACCCGATCCCCACCCCATTCTCTCCCCATCCCTCCCTCCCATGCTTGGCTTAGTGGTTGACATCTAGTATTATAGCAATTTATCCAAAATTAAAAATGATAATCTCACATAACAGTTTCATTTGTCTGATACCAAGCTTTTGATGACTTAAAGATAACATTTCAATATTTCTTTTTGCTTTCTTTCTTACCAGAGAATATTTTTTTCTTTTTTTTTAGGTGAAACTATCATATATTTATTTTTCAGAAAAAAATCTATCCTGATATGGAATATGGACTCTAGATACCCAAAACAATCTCGAAGCAAAAACAAAGCTAGAAGATGTATATTTTCTGATTTCAAACCATATAAAGCTACAATAATTGAAACAGTGTAGTACTGTTCTAAAGGCAGATATATAGACCATTGGAGTTAAATACAAGCCTAGAGCTAACTTCTTCCCTATATTGTCAAGTTATTTTTGACAAGGTTTCCATGAAGATTTGGTGGTGGAAATAATAATCTTTTAACTAAATATTGTTGAAAAATAATAATTACATGGAAAAGAATAAAATTGGACTCTTACCTAATCCCACACAAAGTATTAACTCAAACTAGATAAAAGACCTAAATATAAATCTTAAGACTATAAACTTTTAGGAGAAAATCTGGGTCATAAAACCTCACAACATTGAAATTGGCAGTGATTTCTTGGATATGATTTCAATGGCACAGGCAACAGAAGAATATACAAACTCCCTAAAAAATAAAAGAAAATATTGTATATCCAAAGACAATGTAAACAGAGTTAAAAGTTACTAATAGAATTGGATAAAATATTTCCAAATGCTATATCTGAAGGTATATTAATATTCCAACTAGAAATCCTAAAAATTAACAACAATAAAGGCAAACAATACGATTTAGAGATAGGTAAAAGACTAACATAAATAATGAATCTCCACAGATAACCAATCTTAGTTGTCTGTTGGATGGAAACTCTTGTTTCTCTGGTTCTGGTGAGTGTTACCTATTTCTTCTTTGTAGTTAATCTCTTTGAGTATTTTCTCTAGCGCTGGTTTTGAAGACATAAATTCCTTCAGTTTCTGTTTGTCATGGAAGCTTCTTATTTCTCCATCTAATTTGATAGATAGTTTTGCTGGATAGGAAATTTTTGGCTCGAAGTTGTTTTCTTTCAGAGTTTGGAATATGTTACTCCAAGCCCTTCTGGCTCTCATGACTTGGTTTGGGAAGTCTGGAGTGATTCTAATTGGTTTGCCTCTGAATGTCACTTGGCCCTTTGTTTTTGTTGCCTTTAAGATTCTCTGCTTGGCTTCCACATTGGTCATTTTGACAATTATGTGGCGTGGGGATCCACTTCTCGGATCCTGTCTAAAGGGAGTTCTATAAGTTTCCTGGATCTGTGTATCAACCTCTTGCTCTATATTTGGAAAATTTTCTGCTATTACTTCCTTGAAGAGATTGTTGATCCCTTTGGTATCACTTTCTTTTCCCTCCTCTATTCCAATTATTCTTAGGTTAGCTCTCTTAAGATGGGCCCATATTTCTTCAATGTCAGATTCCTGCTGTTGGATATCTTTTTCTAGATTAGAAACTATGCATTCATTTTTGGATTGCTCATCTTCTAAGAGCGAGATTCTGTTCTCCATGTGGTCTAATCGGTTGTTTGTGCTTTGAATTGAGGCCTTTACTTCATTAATTGCATCCTTTATCTCTTTTTGGCTCTCTCTGAGTTCTTTTCGAAGCACCTCTATTATTTCTACAGTTATTTTCCTGATTTGATCTTCTAGAAATCTCTGATTTTCTGTTTTATCAGGTTCTGATGTTGTGGGGTTGTGCACATTCATTACTTCAGTGTTATTCCTCTTTCCCATGATTTCGGAGGTTTGTGCCTTCTCTGGGTTCTTCCCTTGGGTCACTATGGCTTCACTTAAGGTGCTCTGGATCTCGAGTCTGTATTATCTCAGACCCTACTACTCCTTTACTGGGTTGTATCAGAGTCTCCGACCCAGGGAGTCGATAGAGGCTGCTTTAAACTATGGGGGGTGCCAGGTTGCACGCTCTCCTATGGTGTGATATCTCTGCCACCACCACTCCCTCACTGGGTCAAGTCCCAGGAGGCACAATACTGGGATTTCTCCTCTGTGGCCCGCAATTTGACTCACTGTTCTTGAGTACGTAGATGTAGCTGTACTGGACTCGGTGAATTCACTGCTGCTGCCGCCGCCGGTGGCAATATGGCGCCTCTGCCACGCCCTCGGCCATGAGGCTGGCGTATTTTTTCTTCTCTGGTTTTGATTTCTACTCTGAATCCCTGCAGCGTGTGCTGAGCTCAGCCACTGGGAACTTTAAATGCTGTCTGCGCCGAAAGATCCCGCCTGGCTGTTCCGCAGCGGCTCACCTCGGCTTGCTGTAGCCGTCCGCTGAGTTCGCCGCTGCCGCCGGCAGTATGGCGCTGCTGCTGTGTCCTCAGGCTCGTGTGTCTCCTCTGTGGCCCTGAGCTCTGTTCTCAGTCCGCTTTCTCTCTGGAGCCTGGTGGTTTTTTTGTTTTACTGGTGATGGTGTTTTCTGGCTATGAAAGGCGCTCTTTTTGTGGTAATGGAGATTGGTTGTTAGCGGGACTCTTAAGCCCCGCTTTTCTCGGTCGCCATCTTCCCGGAAGTCTCTAAAGCACAGTTCTGATCAGGGTGCCCTCACACCTCCTCATTGACTCCTGATGGCCTTGGCAATCTTGCCCAGGGTTCCTTCCTGCATGAAGCCTTTCCCGTTGGCCAGTTGGATGCACCTTCTCCTCTGTGTCCCTATGAGGTATGTGTTCTGCCCTGTCATCATTGCACCTGTCATTTTCTTCTTGGTAATTAGCTCTGAGCTACTGTCTCCCTACCGGCTCGTCACCTCCTGGGAGTATACCAAGATCAGAGCAGCTCGCTGAGCTTTCTATACATAGTAGGTGCTCACAGGATATTCTGCAGGCCACCTTGGCTCTAGGTGCTGTGTTCTCCCCAACTGAAAGAGGCTTTTCCTCCATGTTTCCCTGGCAGGCGTCTGCTCTTCCAGCACTCGGACCTTCAACTTCAAATCAGGGTGTGTTGGGTGGGGATTTATTGGTCCAGCATGGACATCATGGTCTCCTCTGGATCAACCCCACCCAGGAGAAATGGATGCTATTATGGGTTGTAAGTCCAAGATTGTAGTGGTAAATAAAAAAAGAGGGGAAAATTGGAGGGCTGGCATGTCAGATGAACAATTGTGTTCTATAGCACTGGGGGTTGCTCCTTCCTGCATCCAGGAAGTGGCTGCTCATATCAGTGACTCAGCTTTGGATGGATCTGTCCGTGGACTCTGTATCTAACTCCAGATTACTAAAGCTCACTTATCTTACTGAAGCTCAGGTAGGTTTCTAACTATTGTGAAAGTTTTTTTCTTAAAATTATATTGAAATGAATATGAGCTCTATCAAACATTAGCACATTTTTACTTCCTGATAGGAAGATGTTGGGTGAATATCTGGGTGTACATTTCACGCATATATCATTATTTCACGCATATATCATACATTTCACCCATATATATATATAATCAACCATGTCTAATTTGAACGATTTGTGGGAAGAACAATCTGGATTAGGAAAACATCTGAATCTTAATATCTATATCTTTATTACTGAGTAAGGCTATTAATTAGAGAAGAACAAAATCTACTCTGGCTTAAGAAGGATTTCATTAGAAAATCTAGCCAGCACACAGAATGGTTGGGATGGATGAAGAGGCAGACTTGAAGCTGCCATCCAGCAACGATTCCCAAATCACACCTAGAACTGGGCCACCAAGGGTACTACAGCTTCTCCACGGCCAGTTACTGAGTCAAGAAGCCACCAGACCCTGTATCTATCTCCAGAAATGAACATCTCTGCCAGGACCCATCTATATCAGTAAAATGGGCGTACCGTACGCACCTCTGTTTCCATGTAATCTCTTCCAAGTCAAGTCTCATGAAAGCACCTCTCTTTCAATGCAACTCGGCCCCAAATTAAGTTTTTGTGTAAGTTCTTCTGACCATTGGGCCTGAATCAAACCTTGAACTTTGCTTTAAGGGAGTTTGGAAGAACCAGTGTGTGCGCTTTCAAGCCTTTGTGCAAAAGAAGGGGGCTGGAACAGATGCTGAGTCTAAGATGTTTTTATAAGATGCATCTTCCCTGTTTACATTTCTCATAAGTGCTTTACAGGTAGAAGGGGCTCTGTCAGTGTTGGTGCATGTCTGTGCACGCATATGATATCAGAGAGCACTGGACTGGGAGTCAGCTGACCCAACTCATGACTCAGGGGTAGTTTGAGCAAATCCCCACATCTCTCTGGCATCACACTCTTTGTGAGGCTATGGGCTTCCACGAGGTGTCAAAGGTCCCTTCCAGTTTGAAGAACCCATGAGCCTCTGAAGTTTCTCATGATGACAGATGCAGAAAGAAATCAGTGAAATCAATGGGAGAAGCTCTCATTTTTATTTGTAGATGCCTACCTGTTTCCCTAAAAGGATATGAGGAGATGCATGCCTTAGATGTTACATATACTTATGTATGTCTTTACCTAAGAGAAGTGGCTGTTTTCTTAGAAGCAAAAACCCATCAGCGCTTCAGCAAATCCAGGCGAATTCTCTTCTGTCACTGCAGCTACTTAGTACAAAAGGGTGCTGGTTTGGGGGCTCAGAATATCTTGTGCCTCTAAGCTGGATAAAATATGTAAAGAAACTAAGACTTAGGGCATGGTGTAACACGTGCCCTGAATGATCACACAGTAGAAATTTTATTTTGTTTCTAGTTATTTGGGGTTAGAGATAGGATTATATCTCTCAGGCAGAGTGAGTCATTAATCAAGAAAGGGACCTCTTAATCCTTCTCTTAGTTTTAATGAGACACTGTAAAATGCCTCTCACTGGTGAATGGCAAGTATCATCTGGGTGTGATTGTGGCAGGGTGGCTGTGGTACCGGGCACCTAGTTATCACCAGTCTAAGCTTGCCTGACCGTCTTGGGGGCCAGTGTTGACAAAGATGGCTTCATAGCATCCCTCAAATTGTGGGCTGATGTGTGAGCATTTGAGACCCCGGGGGTCAGGAAATGGACCATGGCATATGGGTAGGTTCTTAGAAACCGGCCCCCACGTTGGGTGTGGTGGCTCATGCCTGTAATCCCAGTACCTGGGAGGTGGAGCCTGGCAGATCATAGGTTTGTGGCCAGTCTCAGCAACTTGGCGAACCTTAGCAACTTTGTGAGACCCTGTTTCAAAATAAAAAATAAAATGGGGTTGGGGTGTATCTTAGAGGTAGAATGTCCCTGGTTCAATCCCTAGTATGAAAACCAAAACAAAACATCCCCCCCAAATCTAGTCCCCCAATATTAGCATAGTCCCTAAGCAGAATGCTCTAGAAACAGAGTTTCATTCTTAATGTATGGCTTGTTCATCCTTTGTTGAGATCGGAACTTGAAACCTGGTACTCTGGTGCAAGAGAGCTGGGAGTCTCCCCTTCCCCCTTCCTCCCTCCATCCCTCCTGCATGCCAGCAGCTGTGCCAGTCACTGGGAAAGGAGCAGTGTGTAAGACATAGGTCCTGTCTGCAAGGAGCCCCAGGGTAGGAGTGACAGGTTGTATCGGCCATTTATTTGGGCATCTCAGCCTCAAGATAAGCTTGAGTGTAAGTACTTGTAGGTTGCTGGTGCAGGCTGGGCACAGCTGGCGAGTCTCCAGCCATCAGGCCAGCCAGGGCAGGGCTTCCTCCTGGTGCGGGAAGCAGTTCACCTGCCCTAGCGGAAGCAAGCCAGGCTTCTCCAGACCTCGCTGGATGTACTGTCTCTTCTGCTTCATGCTATTGGTCAAAGTGTGTCACATGACTCAGCTCGGACATCAAAGGAGTGGGAATAAATTTGATGGAAAGAATCCTTAACTCATCTAACAGAAGGTGTTGCTACAGGTAAGGGTAAAGTACTGGGGGAAGGCAGCAGTGGGGTCAATTCCAAGTGTTTACAACTTAAAGCAGTAAAGCATTTGCATCAGAACCTTTTGAGTTGCAGGTGTTGAAAACATTTCTCAAACCAGCTGTAGCTGAAGGGGGAGCCCCAAGCTCCGGTAGCTGACAGGCGCGGCTGGATCCAGAGGCTCAGATGCTGTCAGGGCTGCAGCTCTTCTGTCCTCTTGGCCCAGCTCCTTGGTGTGTTGGCTCCATCTTGCAGGTGGCTTTTTAAATACAGCCGGGTAAGGTGGCTCCAGCCGTTCCAGGCTGTCCCAGCTTCCTTGCGGCCACTAGAGGAGGAGAGACCCTTCCTCACACCTAGGAAGCATGCGCCAGAGTCTTTGATTGACGTGACCCAGATCCAATCATGCCAACGAGAGAGGCGAGGCGTTCCGCCTGGTGTTTGTACACTGCATTTCCCAGCTATCCTAAGGGGGAGTGGGGTTTGGTGGGGGAGTGTAGAATATGGATGCTTTAACTTGGGGTTTTATTTATTTTTATTTACTTATTTTTTGTGGTAATGGGGATTGAACCCAGAGACATTCTACTTCTGACTATATTCCCAGCCCTTTTAATTTTTTTTATTTTGAAATGGTCTATGTTGCTGAGAGTCTAAGTTGCTGAGGCTGATATTAAACCTGGTTGCTGGTTTTCCACATATCAGAGAGGTCTCCCAAAGTGCTTATTTAAAGATATATATATTTGGTGGTACTGGGGTTCCTGGAAACCCTTCTGCCTCCGGGCTATGCTCCCAGACCTATTTTATATTTTTTATTTGGAAACAGGGTCTCTTAAGCCAGCGCGGCTAGCTTTGAAACTGCGCGATCCTCCTGTCCCCACCTCCCAAGTGGCAGGGATTACAAGCGTGTGCCACCACACCCGGCTTATTTAAAGATTTTAATGAGCAATTTTCTAGGTAGCATGCACAAAGTCTTTGAGTTTAATCCCTTAGTATTTTATGGGGAAAAACCCCACCCGTATTTTGTGGGTAATTGGAGGGATAGCTAACCCAGACCTAAGGTATCAGTTAAGGAGGGACATGGTTTCCTGGGGAAAGTGACATCACAGCTGGGACTTGAAGGACTTACAGCAGTGTGTGTGTGTGTGTGTGTGTGTGTGTGTGTGTGTGTGTTTTACTGGAGATTGAACCCACAGACATTCTGCCTCTGAGTTACACCCCAGATGTATTTTATTTTGAAATAGGGTCTCACTAAGTTATGGAGGCCTCGATAAATTTCGGAGGCTAGCTGTGAACCTGTGATCCTCCTGTCTCAGCCTCCTAAGTACTGGGATTACAGGTGTACGCCACCATGCCTGGCTCATTTATAGCAAATTGGTAAAGATTGCAGATTGCTCTGGGGGCGAGGACATCATCCCTCAGAGAGAAAAACCTGCCTCGGTGTGGCGGACAGGTAGAGAGATAGGCAGGGCCTTTAGTGGCAGACAGAGTTGGACTTCACCCTGAAGCTCAGGCGTGATCATGGGTCTTTTGCAAGGAGAGAGACAAAGAATAAATGCAGGCGCCCCACCCAGGAGGAATGCAGGTGGCCTGGACCAGAGTGCAGACTGGAGGGCCATCTCTGCGTTGGAGGGGCAGGGTATAGGGTGAGGGAGGATTGGGTCTTGAGTGACTGGGCGGCCATGGGCCCTCATTTGATAGGAATCACAGAAGGGTGGGCAGTCTTGACTGTGGAAAATAAAAAGTCCAATAGAATCCAGTTTGCACAGGTTGCTTCTGAGGTCCCGTAAGACAGACACCCCAGAAGAAATGTCTAATAGCTGGTTTGTCTGCCACTAGGAGAGAGCGGGCTACTGAGACAGGGCTGGGGAGCCATTGGCATATCAGTTATTCGAGATACTTTTTGGGGGAGGCTGCTGGCCTGCAGAGCGGCAATGTAGTGAGTGTGTTGCTTTACGCCACCAGGCGTAAAGCACACATGCCTGGCAAGTGCTGTACCCCTCCCCTGCCCTCTGCCTTGTTGTTAGGGTAAAATTACAGGCTACATGATGTCTCCAGGGAGAAAAATGAGAGTAAGGGAGGGGGAGCTGGGCTGTACCCCAAAAGCTTGAACATTGAAGGATGGGTGGAGGGAGAATAATTGGCAATGGGGGAAGGTAGGTATCAAATTGACTGAACGTGGTGTGAGGAAGCCTGCGGATGCAAACTGTCGGATCTGGCCGTTGAGATCTAGAGAAGGCCAGAAAGGTAAAGGTCAATTACACCAAATACCACTAAGAAATCAGCAGAGATGCGGGCTGACACACGCCGCTGGTGTTCAGCAACAGGGAGGTCACCAAGGACGCTGGCCGGAACAGCTTTCGTGCAGAGTGATGTGGCCGTGGTGGCTGTGGTCCTGAGGCTGGACCTGGTGGAGTAGGCGAGGAGACAGAGGAGCCAGGCTGTTCATTAAGAGAAGTTGAGGGTGGTGCACGCTTGTAATCTCAGTACTTGGGAGGCTGAGAAGGAGGATTACAGGTCTGAGACCAGCCTCAGGAACTTAGGCCCTCAGCAATTTAGCAAGACCCTGCTTTAAAATTAAAAAAAAAAAAAAATAAGGCTGAGCTAAGGATGTAGCTCAGAAGTAGAATGGCCCTGGATAAATCCCCAGTACCACCACCACCAAAAGAAAAAAGAAGAAAGGAAAAAGAAAAAAGAAAAAGTTTGGCTACATAGGGAAGAAAGAAAGGGAAGAAGTTGGATAGACCGGCGGGGAAAGGGGAGACTTGACTTCTTGTGTAAGGTGAGAGAACACAGAGTTTTACGGACAATGGCTTCACTGTGGTTGTGCCAGAGATAACGAAACCATCTTTATGTACTCTCATCATTATGAATTCTTCAGAAATTCCAAGGAGATACTTTAAAAAATTGTTGTACTTTATACATCATGAGTACAGAAATATTAAGTGCATTTTTTGATACTAAAGATTAAACCCAAGGGTTCTACCTCTGAACCATACTCTTAGCCCTATTATTTATTTATTTATTTATTTATTTATTATTTATTTATTTATTTATTTATTTACTTACGGGTCTGGAGATGGAACCCAGGGGCATTCGACCTTTGAGCTACACCCCCTGCCCTATTCTTTATTCTTTATTTTGAAACTGGGTCTCACTGAGTTGCAGAGGGCCTCACTGAGTAGCTGAGGCTGTCCCTGAACCGCGATCCTCTGGTCTCAGCCTCCCGAATGCTGGGATTACAAGCGTGCGCCACCACGCCCGGATTTATTTTTTATTCTGAAATAGGTTTTTGCTAAGTTGCTGAGGCTGGCCTCAAACCCATCATCCTCCTGTCTCAGCCTGAGCTCCAGCGGTGGGGGTGACATAAACCTCCTGTGTCTCAGGGTCCCCCATTTTCAGGGCCAGGAACTTGGGAGGACCCATGAGGGCCAGGTTTCTTTTCTGAGCCAGTGCGGTGCTGAGAGGCCCTGGGCCCCCAGCAGCAGAGGGTCCCAGCTGGCCACTCTTGGGTGGGGGGATGACTTCCGATGACAAGTTTCCTATTGGCTGGTCAGAGGCAGAGGATGCAGGGGGTGGGGCTGAGGGAGACCTCTCCCATTCCTCCACAGGATTACACAATGTTTGAGGTGGAAGAACTGTCTCAGGACTGCAGAGTGTGGGCATATGAGTTTTCCAGTGCTATCATAAACCACCATAAACCTGGTGGCGTAAAGCAACACACTCACTACATTGCCGCTCTGCAGGCCAG
Organism: Muscardinus avellanarius; assembly: GCF_963383645.1. Classification (NCBI taxonomy): domain Eukaryota; kingdom Metazoa; phylum Chordata; class Mammalia; order Rodentia; family Gliridae; genus Muscardinus; species Muscardinus avellanarius. The sequence goes on along the minus strand of NC_137789.1, from coordinate 150,348,700 downwards.
GAACCCTAGCAGCAGGAGCAGACCGGCTCCTTCTGGAGCCATGAGGAGAGCACCCATGGCCTGCCTCTTCCATCTCTGGAGGCCGCCAGCATCCGGAGGCCCGCGGCCCTTCCTCCATCCCCAGGCAAGCAGCGCAGCATCACCATGGAGCTGAGCCCAGCTGGATAATGCAGGAGAATCCCTCTACATGTGACCTTTGACTTTATGACATCTGCCAAGTCCTTCTTGTCACATGACATAACATTTGTAGCTTCTGGGGAGTAGGATGTGGACATCTTTGAGGAATCACTACTCAACCTGCTGCGGTGGGTGTCTGCCTCAATTTCTTCCAAACGAGTGCCCTGCAGTGTCTGGCCTTCTATGGTGGTTCACGGGGCGTCTGAGGAGGGGCCGGCTCTGAAGCTCACGCCATCAACCTGAGAGGCAGCGTGCAGGCCTTTTCTGTGTACTGGGGCTCTGCTGAAGGCTCCATTTGAAGAATAAATGTGAAAACTACTGAGTTAGCGCAATACTCGCCAGAAAGAGGCCCAGGGAAGGAAGGCGATTCACCTAGTAATGCCCAGATAATAATGGAAGATAACGGGGCTAAACTTGCATCTCCCATCTCCCAGTCAAATGCTCTTTCTACTGGCCCCAGGGCAGAACCCTAACCAAATTAAGAAGGAAGCCTGTGTGCGCGCACACACACATGCAAGCACGCGCATGCGCAAAACCATTTACTAGGGTGGTAATTCTGAGTGGGGGAAAATCAGCTCAGACAGCTTGCTTTGAATTTTTTTGCCCCCCCCCTAATATGGTAAGAAAGACCCTTAGTGCTGACAGGTGACATTCCTGGCGCATGAGCAGAATGCCAACGAGCTCTCAGACGAGCCCCATTGCCCCAGCTCACCCCTCTCTCTCTCGTCCCCTCCTCTCCCTTCCTCGGCCCGGCTAATTGAAATTGGTATTGAGTCCGATGCTTGGCCACATCCCTGCTCTGGGGCTCCTGAGCTGCAGATTGTCACTAAATTAACTGTGAAGGTTTTCCGTGCGGGCCAGGAGCAGTGACGCAGGGGACGTGGGGGACACAGGAGCCGTCCTTTGCTGCCCTGAGCGCCTGGAGCTGAGATAATTCAATCAGAGGTGCGTTGCCTCCCCACCCGGCCTGGCAGGCGCAGACTCAGGCCGCCCGGCAGCCTGGCGGATTCTCGAAATGGAACAATTAAATCCAAAGCGAGCTGTCTGAACTGATTTTCCCCGCCACCTCAGCGGGCTCTGCAAATTCTCCCTTGTCTTGTCTTGTCAGCGGCAGAGACAGCCTGGACGGCTCTCCAATGGCGCGCTCCAAATTGGGTTCTCGGTTCCCCCAAATGGAGGCTCGGCTGCCTCTGCCACCCGCCTGGCACCTTTCAGGTCCCTCTTCTGGCTTCTCCAAAGTCAAAAACCTCAGATAGACAAGCAGAGGCTCCAGTGGAGTGAGTGACGGAGAGGGTTTAGGGGAGGGAGAAGGGGGGATAGAAACGTAAAGAAGGTAGGCGCTGAAAAGGATGCTGTATAGTCCGGGAAGCGTTTGAAATGGTTCTTGGTGACCAAGTGGACCTGGGGTGTCATCTGTACCGGGGCCATCGAGGTCCAGTTGATAACTTGATAATTTCCCTGCACGGTGTCCCTCCTTCCTGATTCTGTTCCCTCATGGGGAACTTCAGAGTGGACCCTTAATGGCTAAGTACAAGAGAGGAAAGGCAGCCCCAGGGAGACCTAAAGCGCTGTCCCTGGACTTGCTAAGGAACCCGAATGACCTGCCATCTATGCATTAAGTCAGGCCACATACCATGGCTCTTATATCTTCTCCAGCTCTCTTGGGGGGTCTCCTTTTCTCCTTCAAGCTTGGGTCATTTTCAATCTTTTTTTTTTTTTTTTTTGGTGGTGGTACTGGGGTTCCTGGAAACCCTTCTACCTCCGGGTTACACTCCCAGACCTATTTTATACTTTTTATTTGGAAACAGGGTCTCTTAAGCCGGAGCGGCTGGCTTCGAACCTGCGCGATCCTCCTGTCTCCACCTCCCAAGCACGGGGATTACAAGCGTGCACCACCACGCCCGGCCCATTTTCAATCTTTAATATGCTATATTTCATCTATGCTCTCTCAACAGTGTTAGCTTAAGAGCTGCGAGTGCCAAAGCTCAATTCTTGTGGTGCAGACACACACATATCTATACTTACACCTGTGTGCCCGAAAAAGATACCTAGGCTGTTCATGCCTGAGTATCTATAGACACTTAGCCAGTTTTTTCAAGGACAGGGTTATCTGCAGTGAGCCCGCCCCCCCCTTCCCTCCTCTATGTTCTTTGTCTCGTAGATCACTCACACACATAATAAGCCACCAAGCCCCGATGATCCTTCTGCCCTGGATCCCTCCCACCATCTCTTGTCTGGAGTCAGAGCAGCTTTGGCCTCTGCGCACAGCTTCAGCTGCAACGTGGACGATTGCTCTCTGTTCTCTCAGTTCCCTGGGAGGCCAGGCTTTTTACTCTGAGCTTGGAGCCCTCGTTCACCTCTCCCTAGCCTCTGAGGATTTCTGTAACTTAACCTGATGATTTGTATCCAGGAGCTCCAGGTTCAGCCCATCACAGGGTGGTCTCAGCCGCATCAGTGCCAGGCCCGCTCTGGAGTCTGTCAGCTGGCATCGTATAATGTTGTGCAGAAAGCGCATGGCTGTGTTCCTCCATCGCGGCCGATACCACACGGATTTCTTACTCTTTGGGAGGCAGCGTTAGGGAGGGACTAAGACTGGTTTCGGGTTTGGGTCCTTTTTCTATTGCTCCATAAAAAGTGGTCCCAACTCTTATTGCTTCAGTTTTGTCATCTGTAAAATGAATTTAGTAATAGTATCCATCTCCCAGGATTGTAAGAATTAAATGAGAAAACACATATAACGTGCTTGGAATAGCCTCTGGCATGGGGCCATTCATTTTAATCTAATATATCTCTTATTATGGTTTAGAATTCATTCCTTATAGATATATTCTTTGAAGTAGGCTTACTGGAGCTAATGTTAGAAGGATTTCATGGCTCTTGAACTGTTGTATTTTTTTTCTCTCCCTCTCTCCTTTCCTCTTTTCCTTCCTTCATTTGTTTTGGAGATTGAAGCCAGGGGCATTCTACCTCTGAGCTAAACCCCCAACTCTCTTTATTTGGAAAACGGTGGGTTGCCAAGAGTCTTTCTGTGTTGCTGAGGCTGTCCTCAGTCCTGCAACCCTCCTGTCTCGGCATCCAGAGTGCTGGGGTTACGGGCATGCACCACCACGCCTGGCTCCTCAGCTGTTTTGACACATTGCTTTTGAAAAGAATGCTTCTCTGTCCCTCCTGTCAGCAAGACCTTAGCGACAGCCACCTGCTCTCCTCCCGCTTCCCGCCGAGGATGAACCGCAGTTCAAAGTGCAGACTAGAAGATGAAGGCCAGGCGGGACCTGTATCCTGGCTCTTGGGCCGTTCAGCTCTCCAGGCCCCTCGGCTGGGTCCCCCACTTCCGGGCCCGTCAGCTCTCTTTCCTTGAGTGTGCCTGACCCTGCTTAGCACTGCATTTTTCTCTAATCATTTTGTGGCTCTGTGATTTATTGAGCTATTACCCCCCCTTACTGTGATTAGTATCTTTCTCCATTTCAAGATGGCGCACACCTTACTCCCTCGCTCGGCAAGGCATTCTGGGGCCAGGAGCAGTGTTGGGCTGGACAAGGAGAAGTTAGGGCTGCCTTCAGGGTTCTAGCTCCATCTGCTGCAGCACTCAGGAGGGGGACCAGGGTGGCAGGTGGCGATCCTCCGGCATCTGGAAGGGCTGGGCTATGTTGTCTGTTTCATCCCCTGTTAGATCCTGAGCACCCAGCACACAGTAGGGCCTGCTATATGGAGCAGAGGAACCAGGAAGACCCCAGAGTGGAAACCCCAGCGGTGGAGTGACCTACCCTCCCGGGGAGGGGGCGATGGGGCAGTCTTTGGCAGATGTGCCGGCTGTCCCTCCAGGGATGCTGCCTGGGGGTGAGCCTGGGCCCAGGGGTCACTGTTGCTCCCGCTTGGACCTTAGTGGGGGGTGGCGCTGTGACAGGAGAAGGTGTCTGCCCCAGGCCATCAGTCAGGACCCGGAACTGTAGGGCTTAAAAGAACAGCATGAATCATTGATCAGGCCCCAGCCCCACAAGTCAGGGCTGGCTATTTCTAAATCGTTTAATAGCTAATTACATGCTGCATAATGTAAAACTGCAGCAAGGCCCCATTAAGAATAAACCTAATTGTTCACAAGGCATGTTCTAGAAATTCAGGGCTGGCCTTCTCCTGGCCAACACTTTCACTGACTGTACTGAGGCGTTTGGCAAGCGAAAGACCCGGAAATAGAACGGCTGTTTTTATAAGAACCGTGTTACCCATAATACCCATTTTCTCCCTTTAAGTGCAGCAGAGTATGGAAATATTGCCACACTCTTTGGTACCGTTTACCTGCTGTGATTTTTTTCCCTCCCTGTTAAAAGCCCCAAGAGAGCACATTTCTCTACCTACTTATTTGCCACTGTCAAAAGATAGCAAAATTCATGAAAAGCTCCGCTGTCAATCCCCAACAAATATGCAATTATTTCAGACTGGTATTTTAAGCCAAAATGATTTTTCCATGGCAGAAACTTGCTTCTCCTTTCGGAACGGTGGAGGGGCGGGGGCGTGTCGCTCCCAGCTGTTCGGTTTCTCTGAGGACCTCCTGGGATTACCTGTTCCAGAGCACAAGGAGGTGAATTTCCCCCAGCAGGGCACAGACGTGCTGCTGAATCCAACGCTGGCTTTGGCGCCCTTTTGTGTCTCCCTGGGAGAGAGGCGACCGTGAAGTAATTTCTCTTGTGGCTTCGCAGAGCACATTGTTCCAAGATATTATGCCAGGATACTGGTCAGGGAGTGACAGTAAGTAAGGCTTGAAGGGGAGGAGAAAATAGATGATCTTGTCCCCACAATCATACAGGGAAGACATAGAAAGGACGGAAGTGGTGAGGTTCTTGAAAGATAAACGATTGACACCTGTCACAAGTAATTGATGACCGAGATCCTGAAGGCTGTAGCCATGATAATGGGCACACGTAGAAGCGCGCACACTCCACAGCCTCCCGGCACGGGGTTGCTGTCCTCTGTGCAGAAATCTCTGTGGGATCAAATTAGAAGGAGTGTTTGCTGAAAGGCAATGATCCCCCCTCTCAGCTTGTCAAAGCAGAGCTCCCTGTCTCCCCCCGGGAGCCTCAGTTTAGCTCTCATCTTGATACTGAACTTGAGCCTTGCAGTTTTTGATAAATGTGTGTCGTCTTTGGTAAGGATGATAAGAACACCTGGTCGCTCTTCTCAGTGAAAGGGTTAGAAGTAGACTCGTCAGATCCCTTGAACTCTGGTATTAATTAACTCAAACCTCTCTCTGGTTTGAAAGGTCCTTGGTGGGACTCTTCCTAAAGCACATTTGCCTGCTTGGCCGTCTTGCTTGAGTGAAGAACCACTATCGTGAACAGAATTGAATTCCTGGAGCAGCGTGGCCGCCTGCAGTTGGGCAAGGTCCAGTGAGCAAGGCTAAGACCGGCAGGTGGATCTGTGAGGATCCTGCTGTCAATTCACTGGGCGGGGTGGGGGTCGCAGAGGATAGAAATGGCCGGCTGCCCCAGGAGGTGGGTAATGAGTTCCCTATTACTGGAAAAACCAAAGATGGAGCCCGATGAACGCCTGAGGGGGCTGCCTACCAGCTTGAATCCCAGATCAGGTAACCTTTAAATATGGTAGTGTGTTGAGGGTCTACGCATATCTCCTCCGCATCCAGCATCAGTACCTAGAGGCAGCTTTGTGGCACTGAGACCACTTCACTTGCCCTGGCTGCTCATGTGGCAACTGACAGGGAATTCATGCCCCTGCCCATGTGGGCCTCAGCCAGAGGCTGGTGGGTCCACGTTCCCCGGCTCCTCAACCCTCAGATGTGCTCAGCCCAGGGCTTTGGTCTTTTCGGCCTCCTTGAGTTTTCTCAGTTCGGATGAGGCTGCAGCTGCCTGGGGGCCCTGGCTGGTGCAGCCGAGCGACCGGATGAAGCTTAGGTTTAAGGGTGACCTTCCTTCCCTGCTGCAGCCCCTCCACACTCTCCCATTAATTTGTTCTTTCCCTCCCAAATACACTGCATATCCTGCACTCAGGTTCTGCTCGCAAAGGAAGCAGGGGCCATTTGTCCTAAAAACAAAGAGGCCCATGGCACAGTGGGCGCGTCTGGAGTGAGGGCTGGTGAGCAGGGCCCAAGCTCCAGGCAGCACGCCGCGAGGGGCCTTTTCAGCTCTGATGATCTCTCAGCTGCTGTTCCCTTTACCGCCTCCCTCTGCATCGCGCCTGTGCCCCGAGAGGTGACACTTGGCTCAGGTTGTCACGACCCATCTGTCTCCACCTTGCAGCCTGTGCTTCAGAACCGAGGGGCTCATATTTGGTACTACAAGTCTTCAAGTGTCCTTGGTTAGCTTCCTACAACCAGACACTCTTGAAAGTGTCTCTGTGGGCTTGGTTGCTCTCTGGCCCATTCCCAAGACCCCTTCACGTGGAGCCACTGGGTGTGAAACTGAGGGATTTGCAAGCCAAAGAGACACCATTCTGAATACTGAGTTTTGTTGTACATTTCAGGGTAGAACCATCAAGAGACAGGCTGAATGTGTTCTGGCCTCAGCTGAATATGAAAGCACTGGGGTTTCATCTTGGTTTGTCTTCCTTCTGTCCTTCCTTCCTTCCTTCCTTCCTTCCTTCCTTCCTTCCTTCCTTCCTTTTTTCCTTTCCTTCTCTCCTCCTTTTTCTTTTTTGTTCCCTGTGGGAGCCTGGCGTGGTGGTGCACGCTTGTCATCCCAGCATTCAGGAGGCTGAGACCGGAGGATCGCAGTTCACGGACAGCCTCAGCTACTTAGTGAGGCCCTCTGCAACTCAGTGAGACCCTGTTTCAAAATAAAGAATAAAAAATAAGGCAGGGAATATATCTCAGAAGTCAAATGCCCCTGGGTTCCATCCCCAGACGCACGCGCGCACACACACACACACACACACACACACACACACACACACACAAAGAATAAAAAAATAAATAGCTAAACCCTGTGGATTGAACCCAGGGACACTCCTGAACTGCATCCCAAACCCATTTGATGTTTTACTTTGAAACAGGGTCTCACTAAGTTACGACTACTTGCTGGCCTCAAGCAAAGCTAGTCAAAGGAGAGAGCAAGCTGCTGCCTGACACCCAGCACACTATCATGACCATCACTGGAGGGGAGGGACTCAGTCAGGTCTGATGGCATGCAGTGTCAGGTTCTCTGCAGAGGTCATTTTTAACTCTTCCCCAGAAGGATGGGGATGATTTTTGTGGCTCTGAAATTGAGAGGTAGGGATCCTTAGGGACTGTGCTGCGGACAGACTGTGGAGTGGGCACACCAGGACGGCCCTGGAATATACTGACTTGCCCTTTTGAAAAGCAATGTAGAATTATTATCAGAATCCAGATAAGCCATGAAATTATCAGTGCCAACCTCAATATTATGTACGGGGAAGGGGAGAGACCAGGGAGGGAGTCGGGAGAAGCGCAGATGCCGTGTGCGTGGATGTCCCCACCACTCTGAACGACATTATGATGTGTGACACAATGGCACAATAAAAGGATATTTTTTAAAAGCCGGATAAACAGCCAGGCGAGGTGGCACATACCTGTGATCTCAGTACTTGGGAGGCTGAGACAGGAGGCTCCGGGAGGTAACGACATGCAACATGGCTGGTGTTAAAACCAAAATCGACACTTAGGGCTGCCTAAGTCCTAAGTGTCCAGATTTTTTTTTTTTTTTGTAGTGCTAGGAATTGAACCCAGAAGCTACATTCTACCTCTGAGCTACATCTGCAGACCAATTTTGCCTCTTATTGGAAACAGGGTCTCACTAGGTTGCCGAGAGCCTCACTAAATTGCTGAGGCTGTCCATGAACTTGGGATCCTCTAGACTCAGCCTCCCCGGTCCTACGATCTCAAGCATGCGCCACCGCACCCAACATAAAGCCCATGTTTTTATTTTTATTTTTATTTATTTTTATTTTTATTTATTTTTATTTTTATTTATTTTTAATTTTATTTATTTATTTATTTTTTGGTGGTACTGGGGTTCCTGGAAGCCCTTCTACCTCTGGGTTACACTCCCAGACCTACTTTTTTACATTATTATTTGGAAACAGGATCTCCTAAACCAGTGCGCGTGGCTGGCTTCGAACCTGCGCGATCCTCCTGTTTCTGCCTCCCAAGTGCGGGGATTACAAGCGTGTGTCACCACGCCCGGCAAAGCCCATGTTTTTAACTGCTCTGCTGTGTGTTTAGGGATTGCGTGATGTATCTGGGATATAAACAGATCTCGGAGGATCATATGTCATAGTAGAAAAGTTGCGATGTAAGAGTAAAATAGTGACCGTAAAAATGAGCAGGCTCCCGAAGCTCACGGTCAGTGTCAGTGCATCTTTGAGAATGAGGCTGTGGCTACGGCGGGGTACAGCCTGAGCCAGATTCAGTCTAGCTGTAGAAGACTCGCAGGCATGCTGTGAAGGGGTGTGGCCGGCAGAGGGGTTGAGTTTGGGGACAGCCCTGGTTAATAATGCACAAATACTATATTAATAAGTGAGCATAGAATGAAGAAGTCGGTCTAGTCTGGGGAATCAGAGGCTTCCTAGAGGAGGTGTTGTTCTAGTACAGTTCAATGGCATTCACTAAGTAAGGAGGGTGGGAGGTGAGCCGGGGAGACCCTTCTAGCAGAGGGAATAGTGTGTGCAAAGACCCTGAGGCTGGGGAGACTTTGGTGCCTTTGAGAAATCGAAAGTCTTTGCGTAGCTGAGGCACCGAGCAAGTGGCCTTGTGTTCTCCCGGCTGGCGATGCCAGCTTCCAGGGTAGCTTCCCACAGTGTGTGCTCCCCCAGGGAGAGGCTCAGAGGGGAGCACAGGCTGAGGGTGGCATTTGAGTGAGCTTTCTGTTGCTGTGGCAATCACAGTTTAGAGGAGGAAGGTTGATTTGGCTCACAGTTTTAGAGGTTCAGTCAATGGTTGTCTGGCTCTTAGGCAGAAACCATGGTGGCGGGGTATATGACAGAGAAAAGCTACTCGCAGTCATTCAGACAGAAGCAGAGTGAGAGGAAGGGACTAGGGACATATATAGTCCCCAGGACCAAGCCTTCAGTGACCTACCTCCTCCAAGCCTGCCCCACCACTTAACCTTCCTGCATTGGAGATCATGCTTTTTGGTTTTGAGGTACTGGGGATGGAACCCAGGGGCATTCTACCTCTGAACTACACCCCAGACCTATTTTTTATTCTTTATTTTGAAACGGGATCTCACTGAGTTGCAAAGGGCCTCACTAAGTAGCTGAGGCTATCCGAGAACCGTGATCCTCCTGGGAGACCATGCTTTCAATACACGAGCGTTTGAAGGAACATTCTAAGCCCAAACCATAATAGGTGAGTTGTTAAGATACTGTGGTAGACATAGTACATTGATTTCCTTAGACTTACTCTATCTCCCTTCAATTACGGAGGTTAGCAAACTGAATGCCATACTTCCCAGACTCCCTTGCAGCTAGAGTCCTGGCTGCAAGCCAGGTTCTGACAATTGGATGCAGGTGTATAAGATTTTGGAGGGAAATGTGGCATAGGCTTTCTTCTTGCCCCTTTAGGCCACCTTCTGATGATCAGCAGTGTCATAGAAATGTGAAGGTCTTCTGCAGCCAGGTTGCAAGTCTCATTCCCCAGTCTACTGGCTACAGAGGGACAGTTGTGGGTCAAGGTCTGCAGTGGGTCAGTTCTGTTTGCTTTCAGAGTCAATCCTGGAGGCTGGCATGGGATGACTCCTCTAGCCCTCCCACTGATGTATCTGATTTCCTATACCCAATCCCTTCCTGTTAAAATGTTGCCCTCTCAGTTGCTCATGTTCCGACCCCACCTTCCCATACCTTCAGCCTACCTGGGCTCACCTATCTGTGTAGTAGACAGCTCCCAGTGCCCCTCCTGAAGTGTCTGAGCCAATCTTGTCCTATGATTGAGAGCTTTTTTCAGAACCTGCCATTTGCTGAATGCAGGGGCAGTCTAGAGGGTAAAGGCATTGATGCTCTGGGGCAACTTTCAGCCAATAAGGCATAGGATTTGGTGGCTAAGTGCCCAGTTTTCTGCCCTGGCAGAGCAATTCTGGCCCTCAGTGAGATTGAGCCCCAGTTGCCCATAGCAGTAACCCACTAATTATTATACATATTATTGATTTATCTCCCTTCCTGTCTCACTTTTTTTACTTGAACTTCATGGGATCACCTCCAGATAAACAACCATACCTCAACCTTTGTCCTAGGGTCTGCTTTGGGGGAGCTCACACTAATGCAAACAGATTCCTATTGACAATTCTATTTTTTTATTTTTTTCATTTCAAATTTTACCAGGACAGAAAGGCATAAAAGACTAATTTACAGACATAGGTATTGATACTTTGGAGGAGTATTGGGGGTTCAACCCAGAGGCATTCTACCTCCAAGTTATACCCCTAGGCCTTTTCTTACTTTTTAAATGTTGAAACAGAGTCCCAATATATTGATGAGGTTCTCACTAAGTTGCTGAGGCTGGCCTTGAACCTGTGATCTTCCTGTTGCAGCCTCCCAGGTACTGAGATTACAGGCCTGCGCCACTAGCCACCATGCCCGGCTCCCATTGATATTTTTTTTTTAACCAATTCAAGCATATTATTCCAGGCAATCACATTACTGTGTTTTGAATTTATATCCCAGCCTTTGAACCTCTTTGTAACAAGATTGGTTTCCTGACACAGTGAAATGAACCACTAGAGGTACCTCTGTATCTATACATTCACAGATCCATCAAACCACCCATTTATCTACCACTCATCTGTGCACCTAGCAATAACTGGTCACAGCTTTCCTTGTGCCCAGCACTGTGCCAGAAGCTGGAGAGAGAGAAACGAATGAGATGAAGGTCCTGCCTTCAGGTTACAGTGTGATTGCAGCCTAAGGCTGATGTGTCTCTGCCATTTGAAAGCCACTTTAATTTTGGCACAGAGTGTCATTAGCATAGCTTTATAAACTCAACACAAGTGCCAACTAGTGGTCTTTTCATGTAAACATAACAATCACAATATTTCTCTCTCCCCTGAAACGCATCTTCAGTGTTCAAACTGCATTTCATCTTTATTTTTATTAAAACTCCCTGTATTAAGACACTGCTTCTAAAGAACTAAATTTAGTTTGAAAAACTGCTCTGAACTTTGGAGTCATTAAACGTAGTCTTTTTGTGTGTGCCCATATGACAGAGAAAAATTACAGCCAGTAGCGTCTATATTGAAAATCCTGCATTAGATTGCCATCAGTTGCTAATAATACATCATAATTATTCTTATAGGGTTAAGCTTTTCTCTTTCCTCTCCCACCTGCCTTGCTGAGATAACCTCTAAGGATGTCCGGGAAGACGGTGGGGCTGGAATTCAAAAGCTGTCGTGACAGCTGAGCTCTCCGTGCAATTTATTATATTGAAAAGAGGGGGGACGGGGGTTGTCAGCAAAGATAATGGCCATGCAATTTTCAGTCCATTCTCTTTGCAGCCAGATCTTGGAGGCAGCCCATGGACCGATTTCATCAAGCAGACCCTGCTCATCTCCCATCGTCTATATTGGGGAAGAGGTGGTGTCTGGCACTAGCAGGAGTGGGCTGGTAGCAGGGCCAGTGTTGGGGGATGGTGTCTGGGGAAAGGAACCAGGGCTCATTCCCAGAGCGCTTAGCCCTGGGGTTCTTGGGTGTGGTACCAGCTGGTGTTAGTGCTGAAGAACGGTCCCGGAGCGGGAGGTTAACCCCAGCCCAGGCTGCAGTTCTGGGCTCTCTGCTTCCCCAGAGTTGAGCCCAGAGCCAGGCAAAGTGGGGGCTTGATAAGTGTTTGTTGTCTGATGAAGAGGGAGGCCGAGAAAGCACACAGAATGGCATTCCTGGCAACAGTGCTGGATTGTCCAGGGACGTGAAAGTCCTGCGCTCCTCTGGTTCCTGCCTAAGATTCTCCGCAAGAAAATTCTAGCCCAGTAGCAGTGCCGATGTAGGATTATCTATTGAGAGAGAGCTGGCCTTTCTAGCAGCAACTCCGTGGGGATGAAGGACTTCCCAGAGCTGGGAACTTGCTGTTGCTGTGCGCTCATTTCAGCCTGAGCCCAAGGAAGTCCTGTGTGGCCCCCAAAGCGATAAACACAAAGAAAGAGGTCCCTCTAATGGGAAGGCGGCCAGGGTCGTACATGCTGAGGGTCCTGTGCGGGTCTTCATTCTCATTCACACTTTTAGGCTACTTGGTTTCCCTCTCAGCCCAGCTTCCCTCCTTCCTTGCGGTCCCTTTCCATGTGTTACCCGTGCGCCCTTGGCGGGTCCTCAAGGTTATGGTCACTGCAGAAGCAGTGGCCTTCCAACTGCAATAAGGAAAAGCCAGCCCTAGAAATTCTAGAGGGCCACGTGGACAGCACGAGTTACTGAGGGGTGGGGATTTGAAACCTTCCCTGAGCCCGCCTCCCTCGGGAAGAGGATCACCCACCTGCGTGGCCGTGACAGAGACGCGAAATTGTCCCTCAGCATCGTCTCTGCTTCTTCTAGGGCAAAAATACTTCTGAATTTTTAAGTGGGCACAAAGCCACTTGGAATAGAGACTGTATTTTCCAGTCTCTTTTGCAGCCAAGTGTGGCCACGTGACTGCTTTCTGGTCATGAGATCTTAGCAGAAGCGATGGGTTCAGTCTCTTTTGTTCTATCTTCTTTCATTACTAAAGCAAAACAAAACACTAAAGTACGGCCATCCCTCAGTCTCCATGGGGGATGGTTCCAGGGGGATGGTTTTGGGAACCCCAAAGACACCCACATTCACAGGTGTTCCCGTCTCCTATATACAGTGGTGTGATGTTTCTATGGAACCTGCAGAGTCCTCCCTGTAGGCTCCAAATCAACTCTAAATGACTTGTGATACCTAGTACAAAGCAAATGCTATGTAACAGTCATTATTCTATATTGCTTGGGGAATTATAAGAAAAAATGTTTGTACATATTAAGTGAAAATAAAATTGTTTTATTGAATATATATTGTATGAAATATATATGTTTATTTCATAAAAATCTGTATTTATACTGTGGTGCTGGAGATCAAACCAAGAGTTACGTGCATGGTAGGTGAGTATCTACCACTGACCTATACCCCCTGCCCTTTTATTTTTTATTTTTTTGGGGGTACTGGGGATGGAACCCAGAGGCATTCTACCTCCAAGCTATACCCCCAGCCCTATTTTTTATTCTTCATTTTGAAACAGGGTCTCACTGAGTTGCGGAGGGCCTCACTAAGTATCTGAGGCTGACTTCCAACCTACGCAATCCTCCTGTTTCAGCCTCCCAAGCACTGGGATTACGAGTGTGCACCACCACACCTGGCTCTCCCTACCCGTTTTTTCCTTTTTTTTTTTTTGGTGGTACTGGGGTTTCTGGAAGCCCTTCTACCTCCGGGCTACACTCCCAGACCTATTTTTATATTTTTACTTGGAAACAGGGTCTCTTAGGCCGGCGTGGCTGGCTTCGAACCTGCGCGATCCTCCTGTCTCCGCCTCCCAAGTGTGATTACAAGTGTGCGCCACCACGCCTGGCTCTCCCTACCCTTTTAACAATTATTTTGTTTTGATCCACATTTGGTTGAAACACATATAATTTGCACATGGATTTTAGCTGTACTGGTTCAGCTGTAGAGAATTTGACAAAAGCACACACCCCTCTCAAGACAGCTCTCTTTCCAATGAATCCTCTCTCTCCTGGCCCCCAGCTGGATGACTCCCCAAGCCAGGACCGGTCACTAACACCTCAGGTAGTTTTGCCTGTTCTCAAACTTCAGAGCAATGGACTTTTAGAGCAGGCAGCCTTCTGTGTCCAGCTTCTTTCGCTCAGCGCAATGCCTGTGAAACTCATACCCACATTGCTCAAATCTATTATTTATTCCTTTTTATCACTGAATAGTTTTCCCTGTATAGATGTATCACGTTTCATTCATGCTCCTGTTTCCTTTTATTTTATTATTTTATTTATTTGTGGTACTGGGGGTGGAACCCCGGGGCATTGTACCTCTGAGTTACATGCCACTTCTTTTGTTTTATTCTTATTTTTGAAACAGGGTCTCACTGAGTTGCAGAGGGCCTAAGTAGCTGAGGCTGTCCTCAAACCGCCATCCTCCGGTCTCAGCCTCCCGAATGCTGGGATTACAAGTGTGCGCCACCATGCCCCGCTCATTTTCCTGTTTCTGGCTTAGGATTATCAGAAATAAGGCTGCTACCAACATTCCTGTACAAGTCTTTGGGTGGAGTATTTTCATTTCTTTCAGGAATAGAACTGCCGGATCATTGAGTAGAGATGTGTTTAACTAAATTTATAAGAAATTGCCAAAGGTTTTCAAAGTGGTTGTCCTATTTTATATTCTACTAGCAACATATAAAGCTTTTGTGCTTTATGTCCTCACTAATATTTAGTATTGCCAGTCTTTTTAGTTTTAACCATTCTAGTGGGCGTACATTGCAGTTTGTATTTGCATTTCTCAGTTGACTAGTCATGTTGAGAATTCTCACGTGCTTATCTATTTATATTCTTTCCTAAGGCATCTACTTAAGTGTTTTGCCCCATGTGAGATTGGACTGTTTGTATCTTTTACAAACTATCCTATAGAGGCACACTATACATACAGCAAGACGTATCCATTTCTAAGTGGTGCGCTGCTAGATCTTTGCTAGATCCATGAAATGTATGATTTTTATTTGGTCCAGGTTTTTATTTGTTGCTGTTACTATAGCATCAAAAGTCTTTATCATCCTAAATCCTAAACCCTAGTATAACTCTGAAAGTATCCTTAACAGGTGTGTGTGCCCTTCTCATCCCCCTTCTCTTCTCTGAGGCTGGTCTTCATGTGGTGACTGATGTCATAGTAGCCTCCTCGTACAGTCTGGCAGAGACCCTCCCCGGGAGGTGGAGGGCCAAGTGGAAGATCTAAGGGAACTATGATCCACGCCCTAGACTCAGGATGTCTAGAATTCCCACGCGTGAGGCCTTGAGTGACCACTGATAATTTTAGTTTTTTGATTCATGCAGCCAGACCTGTTGCTAGTGGTGGAGCCCGTTCCTGGGATTTTGTGTGCTATTCATGGTAAGCAGTGGGGAAGAGAGGGGAGAAAGCTGGGACTAAGCCAGAGGCTCTTCGTGGCAGCCTCTTTAGGGAGCGGACGGGCAGTAAAGATAAGTGGTGTGGAGGCCAGCGTGGCAGTGCCGGGGAGGCCAGGAGGCGTGTGGCAGGGAAGGCTTGCAGGGAGAGAATATCACTTTTTATCAGGCAGTCTGGGTATGTGCTGGGTGACATCTTTTCCCTTTTGTCGTGCCCTCTTGAGAACTGCTGTGCAGTTCTTTCTAGAGCCTTCAGGATTTAGATTTGGGTTTTGGATGCAGCCCTGTGATGGAGGACATGGAAGAAACCTGAGGAATGAAAGGTTCCGAAAGAGTTAAGGCAGTTTGGCGAAAGGTCAAGCTTTCCGAGACTCTGGGTGACTTCTGGTCTTTCCGGAATTTCTCACCCCCAACCCACCGGTGAGAGCGGGAACTGGCTGCAATCATGCTCTTAATAATCTTTAACCAGGCCTCTTTGTTTCTTCTTGTTTTTTAATTTTCCCTCCATGATTGTATTCTGAAAGCATATGACATATATTCTACATCAATCATTCTGCATTGTGTTTGAGATTGTACTTTGATGTTTTTCTTTCTGTTGAAGTTGTGGTTTTGGTGCAGTGCAGGGGAAAAAAGTATAAAAACTTAGTTCTAGAGAATAAAGTTGTCAGTGGTCCAAGAGACTACTGTCCATGTCTTCATTTCAGGTCTCTCCCTCCCAAGTCCCGGGGAGGAATCCCCACACCCTGTGCTGAGACAGGCCTGGACGAGGCCCAGTTTTATTTAGGTTCTAGCAAATACTTTGAAGAGAGCTCTAGGGCCAGAGGTGGTTTGGTTACTGAGACTCAGGGGCCCTCAACCTGAGCATCTCCCAGGGAGAGGTGGCTCCACCAGCCTCAGTGGCATAGAAGGTCCAGTCTGGAAGGGACTGGAAGGGTCTGGGGCAAGTGTGGGTCCATGTTTCTCTGTTTCAGTTGAAGGCAGTGTCTGCCTTGAATGAGAGTCACTCTTCATGCCCGCTGTCTGCTTTGGACCTGGTTGTTTAATGGCGGGGCTCCATCATGTTCTTCCTGGGAACTTGTCTCTTCTCATATTAGCTAGAAGATAACCATGGATAAACTCTCTCTTGTCTTATCTTTTTTTACACGCTGGGAATTCAGCCTTGTGATGTTGGTGAATAAAACTCTTACCACTTCTAGGGTCTTCACTGAGTGATCAAGCTGGAAGGCGAATACATTGACCTACTGAGGGGAGGAAACTGAGGCCCACGGAGGGAAAGTGACTCACTCAAAGGCACACGTCCAGCAGGAGCAAGCCGGCCCCAGCCTGTGTGCAGCACAATCCGGGAGCCCATTCTGTGGCTCCCGACCACAGGTGGCTAGTGCCACAGTAGTAACATGGACTTAGAAGCCAGACAGATGCCTTCTTATCCTCCCTTCCTACCAAAATACTGTTGACCTGCCTTCCATTTCTTTGGGGATTTTTTTTTCTCCTTGGTGGCAGCAGAGAGCTGGAATATAATTGAAACAGTAAATTCATACGCTGACCACAAATACAAACCCCACCATCTCCTGGTCCTAGAGGTCAAACAGGTGAGACAACATCAGTTCATAAAATAATTTTATGTAACTTAGTGGTTCTAGCAGATGTGACTTTGCACACATGCCCCTCCCCTCCACTCACCTGGGAACATCTATCTGGTAATGTCTGGAGATAACAGTGCTTATCACAACTAGGAAGATCTGGCATCTTACAGGTAGAGACCGGGGATACCGTTAAACATTTCACAGTGCACAGAATTCCCCCAAATAATTAGCCAGTCCCAAGTGGCAGCGCCTCCCCAACTAACTCCTAGCAGCAGGAGCCACAGCAGGTCTGTGGTACCCAAGAAGTACCAGGCGGCTCAGTACCAGCCCTTCAATTTACAGCTTAACTCCATCTCTGTGTTGATCTCATTCCCCCCTACACCCTAATCCTTCCCAGACTCCCCTGCCCTCGCCGTTCTCAAGGGCAGGCCTGTGAAGACTAGAACCTTTCAGTTGAATATGCATAGGAATCATCCAGGGATCTTGTTAATACAGAGATGGATTCTGTAAAGCTGGACCGGGCCCAGGAGTGTGCATTTCTAAGCAGCTCCCAGGCGATGCTGAGGCTGCTCGTCTGCAGACCGGACTGAGTAGCAGGGCCACGTGTTGTCCCTGCCCTAATTGCTCTTAACGTCTCTCCGGTGGCTTCCCTCTTACATCATGAACACGGGGCAGTGTGCCTTGCATCTGAGATCCCTGGAGAGGCAGCCTTGGACCAGTCTCTGCATCCAGCTCACCTCTGCTGGAGGTTGTGAGGATGTAAACAGACGCTTAGGGAACTGGGGGCTGCAACACTAGCAGTTATTTCATTCAGCACTCTAGTTATTTCGTCAGTTTTCCCTAATCTCTCCCTTGAATATACTTATACATTTCATTCCCACCAAGTACGCCTAATACATTTTCCTCCTAAAATAAAATATACTTTCACTTTGGTCAACAGTACCCAATTCTTCCACTGCACGCCAATATCTTTACAATTTCTTATCTCTCTAGACAGATATCCTTTGCGGCATCTTTAGCTCAGGATCAGTATTCCCTGTCAGCCAACGCCGGCGAGTCACTCACATGCAGAATGGAGCTAATAATTCCTTCTTTGTAGCGTGGTGGACACGACCCAAGATAATGACACACGTACCCAGCTCAGAGTAAGTTCTAAGTGGCTGTGGTTTTGAAAATGTACCGGGGACTTTATTTTAACCACGTATGATAAAATAACAGATACAAAGACAATGGCCTTAAAGAGTAGCTTATTACTTACAGCCCCGCAGAGGCTGGAGCACGCCATCCATCGAGGGCCACTGGGGGAAGCACCCACATCAGACAGCATGCAGGCGGGAGGGCAGCGTGTGGCCAGACGCCTTAAAGGGTGGAGAGGGGATGGCAGTGCAGGTATAGAGTTAATAAAGTCAGGGGCTCCGGGCTGTAGAGGTAATCTCTAGTTATCTGGTCCCTGGCCCTAGGGCGATTCAGGGCAGGGGAAATATTGGCTTGGTGTGTGAGTTTAAATGAAGGAGACGGCTGGGGGTGAAGGCTTTGGATTGGTCGGTATGTGCATGAAAGACGCACTTCCAGGCAAGTTGTTTGCTGCGTCTAGGAATTAGCTAGCCCAAGGAGGGGCAGTCTCACCATCATTAGCAAGGCCGCAGGATGTCAGAGCTTCAGAAAATACGGAGGGGGAAAAACCATGATTGCAATGGCGTCGAGCAGGGCTTAGGGCCATTAGCACCCAGTCTCTTGCAGTCTTCCTCTTGCCAGCCAAGTAGAGGCTTGAGGGACTCCACTCCATGTCTCTCCTCTGGGACATTTGTCTTGCTGCTGCTCAATGACACCATTGCTTCCAACTCACAGGCTGAGCTCTGGCATTCCCAGGGAGAGGAGAAAGGTCCTCGATCCTTGCTGCCCTCAAGCCTAGGCGCTCCCTGCATGTTTCTTGCTCATGCTGGTAGGATGAGGCTAATTTTGACTTCCTGGCAGCTTGGATTCCAAGCAAATCATCAGAAGCATCAAGCAATAGGACGGGAACCCACTGGCGTGCTTAGAAAGAGACTGGGTGAGCGCAGCTTCCAGACGAAAATTGCCCTTTGCGAGGGAGGAGAAGGGGGAGGGGGTCTTGGGATGAGACCCAAGATTCTGCACTCTGTGCTGCTCCTTCCAAGGATGACTCACAGGGACACACACATGCCTTCCTGAGAAGCAAAGAGACTGGTGGTGTTTGATGCAATAAAGCTGAGAGCAGCCATTTGAGAAAGATGGGGCAGGTGGGGGGTGGTGAGACAGAAATGAGCACTTCCTTGGAGCTTGGCGGGCTCTGCAGGGGGCTGGGCTCCTCAGCCAAGCTGTCCCAGGGGCACCGGCATAGGATGCTTTTAGCTCAGTTAACAAGTAAGGAAACATACTTGGGCTTAAAGCTTACGGGACTTTATGGCCTTAGCTGAGAGGCGTCCATGGGTGGAATGGACTTGAGGGATGTGCGACCCTGAGCTTCATGAGGGCTTCAAGCACATCCGGGTCTTCCCAGCTCTCTTCTCTGCCATCCTCAGCATCGTCATCACGCAGATGTTTTCCTCTCTGCAGTATTAAAATGCTCTTCAAGGCCTTCTTAAGTGTCAGCAATTTGGTTTTGGGCTGTGTCTCTTGTATCGCTTGCTTTTCCTCATCTGTTTGGGTCTGAGATGGTGCTGCTGTGGAATACGATCCTGTCTCCTCTTCTCTCAAGCTCTCATCTTATTGAATGAATGTCCCATTAAGATTCCTTCAGGGTAGAAAGCCTTTGTAGAATTCTTTGTTTGGCTCTATTTTCTTCCAGACTAGTTCATCCTTTTATTTATTTTTGTAATCCGGGGGATTGAAGCCAATGTCTGGAGTTTGCTAGGCAAGCATTGTACGGTGAGCCACATCCCAGCCCCAATTTTTTGGTGTGTGTGTGTGTGTGTGTGTTTCTCTCTTCTCTCCTCCCTCCTCCCTCCTCCCTCCTCCCTCCTTCCTAATTTCTTCTCCTTCTCCTTCTCCTTCTTCTTCTTCTTCTTCTTCTTCTTCTTCTTCTTCTTCTTCTTCTTCTCCTTCTCCTTCTCCTTCTCCTTCTCCTTCTTCTTCTTCTCTCTCATCGTGCTAATGTGTAGCAGGGATCCTTCCCACACTTTCTGCTGCTTTGACACATAGATAGAAATTCTCCCTGAGACCCTCCCCATCTTCTCTGAGCTAGTGTGAGGTCAAGGAATTGCTTTCTGTTCACCTTTTTGTAGCCCGAGGGTGTTGAGTTGATGCGCGGGGGACCTGGCCCACCTGCAGGGCCGAGGCTGAGAGTGCTTTGCTGGGGTCCTGTGGAGTGGTGGACAGTCCTCCCCCTTTGCTGGGCCTCTTCCCCTTTCCTGACCCACAGGCTCAGCCCGCGCTGCAGCCCCGCTCCCTGGCAGCTGGCCTCGCTCAGGCGACTTGACTTCTCCCCCAGTGATTCTACTTTTCACTTCCAGGGTTTCTGACTTAACACATACATTAATACAATATATAAATATGTCTATAAAATGTATATTTGTCCATCTGTTTTCTTTTATATTTGATCTTTTTTGTTATTTCTCGTTTTCATGAACATTATCTCTTAGGTTATAAACTCATTTTTAGTTACCTCCACATCCTCTGCTCTTGTGATTTTGTGTAGAGTCCATTGTGGTCTTGGCTAAGTTTGTTGTCTTTCTGCCTGAGTTTTCCCCACCACTTTGCAGTGTTGTTTGCGGGCTCACGGTGCATGGCTCTTCTTTCTCTCTGTTATTTCTTCTCTCTGACAAATGATTTTACAGGGACTTTGCCAGCCCCCTGGAGGCCCAGTGCAAAGCCAGGCCTTGTGGTAAAGGGTCAGGTCTTTGGGTAGAGGGAGTGTATACACACACACACACACACACACACATTGTTCAAAGTCACAAGCAAGTTAGCATAGCAGGAAGAAGAAGGTATATTATAATTCTTTCCACTTCCTCAGCTTAAATCCATGTGCTAGGTTCTATCCCTTGGGACCTGTTTTGGTTCTTGGGGCATTTTTGGTTCTTGGTACCAGAGAAATAAACTCTAACTCTTGGCCTCCTTCTGGACCTGCAGCCAAAAGGCCCCAAGCTCCAGAGCATTTCACAGCTTATGTTCTTGGGTCCATGGAGATATTTATCTTGTTTTATTTATTCATTTTTTTAATTTTTATTTTTTATTTGTGCACTGTATTCATACATCATAGTGGGATACAAACTTTTGTAGACATACATACACACATCGCCCAGTTAGCCCCCACCCGATCCCCACCCCATTCCCTCCCCATCCCTCCTTCCCATGCTTGGCTTAGTGGTTGACATCTAGTATTATAGCAATTTATCCAAAATTAAAAATGATAATCTCACATAATAGTTTCATTCGTCTGATACCAAGCTTTTGATGACTTAAAGATAACATTTCAATATTTCTTTTTGCTTTCTTTCTTACCAGAGAATATTTTTTTTCTATTTTTTTAGGTGAAACTATCATATATTTATATATTTATTTTTCAGAAAAAAATCTATCCTAATATGGAATATGGATTCTAGATACCCAAAATGATCTTGAAAAAAACAAAGCTAGAAGATATATATTTTCTGATTTCAAACCATATAAAGCTACAATAATTGAAACAGTGTAGTACTGTTCTAAAGGCAGATATATAAACCACTGGAATTAAATAAAAGCCTAGAGCTAAATTCTTCCCTATATTATCAAGTTATTTTTGACAAGGTTTCCATGAACATTTGGTGGTGGAAATAATAATCTTTTAACTAAATATTGTTGAAAAATAATAATTACATGTAAAAGAATAAAATTGGACCCTTACCTAATCCCATATACAAGTATTAACTCAAAATAGATAAAAGACCTAAATATAAATCTTAAGACTATAAACTTTTAGAAGAAAATCTGGGTCATAAAACCTCACAATATTGAAATTGGCGGTGATTTCTTGGTTATGATTTCAATGGCACAGGCAACAGAAGAGTATACAAACTCCCTAAAAAATAAAAAAAGATTGTATATCCAAAGACAATGTAAAGAGAGTTAAAAGTTACTAATAGAATTGGATAAAATATTTCCAAATGCTATATCTGAAGGTATATTAATATTCCAACTAGAAATCCTAAAAATTAACAACAATAAAGGCAAACAATACCATTTAGAGATAGGTAAAAGACTAACATAAATAATGAATCTCCACAGATAACCAATCTTAGTTGTCTGTTGGATGAAAAATCTTGTTTCTTTGGTTCTGGTGTGTGTTACCTATTTCTTCTTTATAGTTAATCTCTTTGAGTATTTTCTCTAGCGCTGGTTTTGAAGACATAAATTCCTTCAGTTTCTGTTTGTCATGGAAGCTTCTTATTTTTCCATCTAATTTGATAGAAAGTTTTGCTGGATAGAAAATTTTTGGCTGGAAGTTGTTTTCTTTCAGAGTTTGGAATATGTTACTCCAAGCCCTTCTGGCTCTCATGACTTGCTTTGGGAAGTCTGGAGTGATTCTAATTGGTTTGCCTCTGAATGTCACTTGGCCCTTTGTTTTTGTTGCCTTTAAGATTCTCTGCTTGGCTTCCACATTGGTCATTTTGACAATTATGTGGCGTGGGGATCCTCTTCTCCGATCCTGTCTAAAGGGAGTTCTGTAAGTTTCCTGGATCTGTGTATCAACCTCTTGCTCTATGTTTGGAAAATTTTCTGCTATTACTTCCTTGAAGAGATTGTTGATCCCTTTGGTTTCACTTTCTTTTCCCTCCTCTATTTCAATTATTCTTAGGTTAGCTCTCTTAAAATGGGCCCATATTTCTTCAATGTCAGATTCCTGCTATTGGATATTTTTTTCTAGATTAGAAACTATGCGTTCATTTTTGGAATGATCATCTTCTAAGAGCGAGATTCTGTTCTCCATGTGGTCTAATCGGTTGTTTGTGCTTTGAATTGAGGCCTTTACTTCATTAATTGCATCCTTTATCTCTTTTTGGCTCTCTCTGAGTTCTTTTTGAAGCACCTCTATTATTTCTACAGTTATTTTCCTGATTTGATCTTCTAGAAATCTCTGATTTTCTGTTTTATCGGGTTCTGATGTTGTGGGGTTGTGGGCATTCATTGCTCCAGTATTATTCCTCTTTCCCATGATTTCGGATGTTTGTGCCTTCTCTGGGTTCTTTCCCTTGGGTCACTATGACTTCACTTAAGGTGCTCTGGATCTCGAGTCTGTAGTATCTCAGACCCCACTACTCCTTTACTGGGTTGTATCACAGAGTCTCCGACCCAGGAGTCGATAGAGGCTGCTTTAAACTATGGTGGGTGCCAGGTTGCACGTTCTCCTATGGTGTGATATCTCTGCCACCGCCACTCCCCCACTGGGTCAAGTCCCAGGGAGTACAGCACTGGGGTTTCTCCGCTGTGGCCCGCAATTTGACTCACTGTTCTTGAGTTCTCAGATGTAGCTTTACTGGACTCGGTGAATTCACTGCTGCTGCCGCCGGTGGCAATATGGCGCCGCTGCTACGCCCTTGGCTGTGAGGCTGGCTTATTTCTTCTCTGGTTTTGAGTTCCACTCTGAGTCCCTGCAGCGTGTGCTGAGCTCAGCCACTGGGAGCTTTAGATTTTACCTGCGCCGAGAAATCCCGCCTGGCTGTTCTGCAGCGGCTCACCTCGGCTTGCTGTAGCCGTCCAGTGAACTCGCCGCTGCCGCCGGCAGTATGGAGCTGCTGCCGCGTCCTCGGGTGTGAGGCCGGTGTATCTCCTCTGTGGCTCTGAGCTCTGTTCTCAGTCCGCTTTCTCTCTGGAGCCTGGTGATTTTTTTGTTTCTCTGGTGATGGTGTTTTCTGGCTATGAAAGGCGCTGATTTTGTGGTAATGGAGATTGGTTGTTAGCGGGGCTCTTAAGCCCCGCTTTTCTCGGTCGCCATCTTCCCGGAAGTCCACGAGGCTCTTATTTATTCATTTTTTTTTAATCAGAGGTTGAACCCAGGGGCATTCTACCTCTGAGCTATACCCCCAGCCCTTTTTATTTTTTATTTTTGAGACAGGATCTTGCTAAGTTGCTGAAGGTCTCACTAAGTTGCTAAGGCTGGTCTCAAAGCTGTGATCCTCCTCTCTCAGCCTCCTAAGTACTAGGATTACAGGCGTGTACCGCTGTGCCTGGCTTATCTTGCTCTTACTGAGGGTTTGTCTTTGAAGTTTCTTTTCTATTGTATTTGTTCTTGGTTGGCTTTTGGGGCTGGTGTATGAGGCTCAGTATCAGTACTTGAATTATATATTGTAGGATTCCATAAAATGGGGGGGTGGTTGTGCAAAAGAATGCTTGGCCAATAATGTCCCAATGCAGCGATGCAGGGTGGCAGGAGAGGAAAGCAGACGATTGGCCAGGGATTCAGGACTCCATCTTCTTCCCTATAATACCTTCTGCCTGCTAACTTGCTGGGTGACTTTGGACCATTGTAAAATGGTGATATTGGGCCACTTAAGCCCCCAGGCCCTTGCCACTCTGCAGGCCGGTTGCTAAACAGTATTCTCTGTTAGAGCCGGGAGGGCTGCAGAGAGTATTTGTTTAGTTCAGGCAAATGGTAAATGTGTCGGCCACGCTAATGAAATGAGTACATTTTTGCTCTAAATGTCATGGGTGTTTATTATCAGATTAAACTACAGCGGGCCTAATTTTAGCTCTTCTAATTCAAGTGGAGCAATGAAGATTAAATGTTAGGCATAATTAAAGATGCAGATGTAGTTATATTGAATTATAAACCTCATTAAGTACAACGTCCCAGGAAGGCCCCTGAGACCAGCTACAAAAGGCTTCCAGTCACAATGCTGCAGTTATTAAAATATTATAAAGTAAATCTCACTCCAAAAATGTTATGATTCGGATGGAATGATTTGTTTTTTAAATGGCTGGACTTGGTTTCATGGGCAGTTTTCTTGCTCCGTTTGTAGGCAGCTGGGAAGGGAGGCTTTTTCCTTGGCATCTGCACAGAAGCCCTCGCACCCAGAGCTTGGTGTCCTCTCCCCTGCCCCCACCCACATGGGATCCAGCCTCCTGGGCCTGTGGGCAGAGCCACCTCGAGGGCACAAGTTACACTCTAGGAGTCGACAGCAGGGGGAACTGAGGGAGGGGGAGATTTTCTAAGACTTGGAAGGTGCTGTTTCCATATATAGGGAAGAGAAATTTTCTTGGTGACATTATCATTCCCCCCTCTCTTTGTAAAGATGGTACATAGTCACTTAAAAAAAATTCAGAGAATACAGAGTAAGACAAAGAAATACAAATTTCAAATACTCCAAGGTAATCAGGGTTGATATTTTAGTGCCAGCTGGGCATAATGGCGCAGGCCTGTAATCCTAGTATTTAGGAGGTAAGACAGGAGGATCACAGGTTCAAGGACAGCCTCAGGAACTTAGTGAGCCTCTTAGTAACCTAGTGAGACCCTGTTTCAGAACAAAAGCATGACAAGGGCTAGAGATGTAGATCAGAGGTAGAATGCCCCTAGTGTCAATTCCCAGTGGTCCCTTCCCATCATATCTGTATCTACATCTAAATATCTAAAAAAATATATAAAATATTAGTATATATTGCTTGTATATATAGCATATATAATATAGATTACTATATATAGTATATATTTTAGTATACATAGAATATATATTATGTAAAATATATAAAATATATAAATATACATAAATTTTCAAATTTTCAAATTTTAACACAAAGTAGATATCTTTCCATGTCAGTAAATACTAATTAGCATTGCCTTTTTTTTATTTTTAATTTTTTTGATGGTACTGGGGTTCCTGGAAGCCCTTCTCCGGGCTACACTCCCAGACCTATTTTCTTTTTATTTTTGGAAACAGGGTCTCTTAAGCCAGCAAGGCTGGCTTCCAGCCAGCATGATCCTCCTGTCTCCACCTCCCAAGCGCGGGGATTACAAGCGGGCGCCACCATGTCCGGCAAGCATTGCCTTTTTAAATGGCTGACATTCAGTCATATAGATTTAGTTTTTTAAAGCCAATCTTCATTACTGAGCAGTTCGATGTCTCAAAAAGTTTTCCTCACTTTTATAATCAGTGCCTTAAGGGAAGTCTTTAGTTGTACTTCTTTGCATGTTTGTCTGATTGGCTCCACAGGATGAATTCCTAGAAAAGGACTAGACAGTGTCAGTTACCTATTTGTACAAGAATGCTGTGTAACAAACATTCCCAACTCAGTAGCTAAAAGCAGGGGCTATTTTATTTCTCTCACAAGTCTGTAGCTGGCACTTTCAGCCGGGCTCAGCTGGGCTGTTCTGGGTGGGGCTGAGCTCACTCACAAGTCTGAGTTGGCTACAGGTTGGTGATCTCTAATGGTCTTGGCTGGGGTAAGCAGGGTGGCTTGATTTTGCTCCAGGGCCAGATGTGTTCTCAGTCACAAGCAGAAGAAGAAGGGAAGAAGAAATGTGCAAAGCCTTTTCAAATCTCTGCTAGAGTCAAGTCTGATAACATCCCATTGGTCAAAGTAGGTCATGTAGCTGAACTCAATACCAAGAGATAAAGATGAAAAGAATTAGGAAAGCACATTCCCAAGGGCATGGATACAGAATTGGGCCATTAATGTAACTCCCAACTCTATTTTATCTATTTGTTATTTATTTTTAAATAGGGTATTGCTAAATTTCTGAGGACCTCACTAGTTGCTGAGGCTGTCCTTCAACCTGTAATCCTCTTATCTCAGCCTCCCAGGTACTGGGATTACAGGTGTGCACCACAGCACCTGGCCAGCTTTAACATTTTCATGCATATTTACAAACCACCCAGCAGATGGGACCGGTTTATGCTGCCCCCAGTCATGTGGGCACTTGTCCTTGGTGGGGCTTTTAGTTAATGGATTCCATTTCTGCTCCCTACAGGCACTCTCTACCCTAGGGGACCTCCTCATCTCCCACGAACATCTTAAACTGGTCTCCTCCCAGCCTCCCTCTGGGATTTTCTGTTTCAAATGTCTCCCTGCCCATGTCTACCCGCCATGCATCTGACTCGCTCATGTTTTTAAGGCCACCACCATCGCCGCCACCATTCCCATGACCCTACTTTAAGCCTCCCTAAAGCAGGTAGGGTGACTAACTTGTCCCAATCTACCCACAACTTTGCTGTTTTTAAAATATAAAAGCTACCACATTATGATGTGAGAATACAGTGGACCAATAAAAATAAATAAAATATAAAAGATCACATCCAGGAACTCCAGCAGTCCCAGGCAAGCCCAGTCAGTTGATGTCCAGAAGAGAGGGGGCTACCAGACTTTAAAGGGTTCGACTGTAAGTGCTTCAGTCCCTGTGGACCACATGGGCTCCGTCACAGACCGCCAATGGAGGGTGAAAGCAGCCCTAGTTAATACCCAACAATGGGTGTGGCTGTGTGCCAATAAAACTTTATTTACAAAAACAGGCACTGGGCTGTTTTGGGTCCCTGCGCTGTTTTCCGTTTTCTGTGTTCTGTTTTCAGAGCTTCGCATTTGTACTGCACAGTTTGACGCTGCGCCGTATTTAATCCTTGTGTTGTCTCATGTGGAATAGACGTACCTCCTTGGTTGGAATATAAGGGAAGTTTAATACTTTGACATGTGTTCTGTCACTTACCAGCTTGTGAACTTGGGTAGGTTACTTAACCCCTCCGGCCTCAGTTTCCTTATCTGTCAAATGGGGACACTACTGGTACCGACCCCATGGATACGTGTGAAGATGAGCTGTGTTCATCCTGTACAGCACAGACTGAGCCACCTGAGTCTCTATCATGGTCGTCGTCTCATCTTGTGTGTCTTCTCCAGGAGGCAGCCGTGTTCTGCTTTACAGAAGAGGCTAGATAACTAGACGCATCAAGATGGATGCTGTTCAAGTGAGAAGGCGTCTTTAAGGTCGTGTCTAGTGAACACTCAGAGACGAGCACAGGGAGTTATGCCATTGATGCAGACAGAGCCTCCCCTCTTACGCGGCCCTTCCTCATTCCTATGGTTACCAGTCAGCACCCACCCAGCCCTGAGAGCCCGAGAGGCCAGCCTCAGCCTGTACGTCCTGGCCATCCCAGGAAAGGACCAGGCTGAGGTTGCAGCTGGAAGGTCTCAGACGGGCACTGAGGACAGAGCTGGGGCAGCAGGCGTGCAGGGGCCTGGGCTGGCCGGGGTTGGGCCCGGTGTGTAGTGCGTGGTCAGCCAGGGCGCACATGACAAGCCAGTCCAGCGCCCTCTGGTCAGGACCCAGCCCTCTCCTCTGGATACTTCTTGCATCTCTGGGCGGCTCAACTGCGACCTGGGAAAATGAAAGGCCGGGCTGCTGGTCCCCTGCTGCCAGCCTCTGCAGCAGGAGCGAGACTCCTGATCCGCCGGCTGACATGCGCTCCGTTTCCTGGTAATTAAACAAGTGGAGATCAAAGCCGACAAATATCCCCATCTCTCGGCACAGCAGATGACGGTAAATATTCCCAGCAATAGTACTTAAAGTTTCTTTTTCATCTCATTAAAAATGACACAAGAAATGTCTTCTCCTTACTTTGAAGAATAGTTGAGTTCAAGGTCATTCCGGAGAAGATGTCTGGTCTGACGCCCTTCATTACTCCACACCAGATTCCATCCTCTCTATATGGGTTAAGTGAAGGGATCGCGGCATTGAAACCTTATCAAGTCGGAAGAAAAAGGAGAGTAAAGAAAGACACCAAATGGTAGCTGCCTTCCAGGCCCAGTCCCAGGTGGCTCCTGGGTCGCACACATGGGATCTCAGGCAGGCAGCCCGTGAGCTGAGTGATTATTAGAGCTGGGATTTTAAATGTCCCCGACCCTCATGTCCTAGACAAGGCAGCCATGTTGGGGGCAGGCATGGTTGCTAAGGAGAGGTCCCCGGGGGGGTGGCTGTGGGAACTAGATATATACATTTGTGAATCTCAATCTCTCCTCTCCTCTCTTTTCCCCTCCCCTCCCCTCCCCTCCCTTCCCCTCCTCTCCTCTCCCTGTCCTCTCCTCTCTCTTCCCTCCTCTCCTCTCCCTGTCCTCTCCTTTCCTCTCCTTTCCTCTCCTCTCCTCTCTCTCCTCTCCTTTCCTCTCTTTTCCTCTCCTCTCCTTTCCTCTCTCTCCTCTCCTCTCCCTCCTCTCCTCTCCCCACTCTCCCCTCCTCTCCTCTCCTCTCCTCTCTTCTCCTCTTCTCTCTCTCCCCTCCTTTCCTCTCCTCTCCTCTCCTCTCCTCTCCTCTCCCTGTCCTCTCCTCTCCTCTCCCTGTCCTCTCCTCTCCTCTCCTCTCCTCTCCTCTCCTCTCCTCTCCCTGTTCTCTCTTCTCCTCCCCTCCCCTCCCCTCCCCTCTCTTCCCCTCCCCTCTCCTCTCCTCTCCTCTCCTCTCCTCTCCTCTCCTCTCCTCTCCTCTCCTCTCCTCTCCTCTCCTCTCCCTGTCCTCTCCTCTCCTCTCCTCTCCTCTCCTCTCCTCTCCTCTCTTCTCCTCTCCCTGTTCTCTCCTCTCCTCCCCTCCCCTCCCCTCCCCTCTCCTCTCCTCTCCTCTCCTCTCCTCTCCTCTCCTCTCCTCTCCCTGTCCTCCCCTCTCCTCCCCTCCCCTCCCCTCTCCTCTCCCTGTCCTCTCCTCTCCTCTCCTCTCCTCTCCTCTCCTCTCCCTGTCCTCCCCTCCCCTCTCCTCTCCCTGTCCTCTCCTCCCCTCTCCTCTCCCCTCCCCTCCCCTCTCCTCCCCTCCCCTCTCCTCTCCTCTCCTCTCCTCTCCTCTCCTCTCCCTGTCTTCTCCTCCCCTCTCCTCTCCTCTCCTCTTCTCTCCTCTCCTCTCCTCTCCCTGTCCTCCCCTCTCCCTGTCCTCTCCTCCCCTCTCCTCTCCTCTCCTCTCCCTGTCCTCTCCTCTCCTCCCCTCCCCTCCCCTCTCCTCTCCCTGTCCTCTCCTCTCCTCTCCTCTCCTCTCCCTGTCCTCCCCTCCCCTCCCCTCCCCTCTCCTCTCCCTGTCCTCTCCTCCCCTCTCCTCTCCCCTCCCCTCTCCTCTCCCAGTCCTCTCCTCTCCTCTCCTCTCCTCTCCTCTCCTCTCCTCTCCCCTCCTCTCCTCTCCCTGTCCTCTCCTCTCTCTTCCCTCCTCTCCTCTCCCTGTCCTCTCCTCCCCTCTCCTCCCCTCTCCTCCCCTCCCCTCCCCTCCCCTCCCCTCTCCTCTCCTCTCCTCTCCTCTCCTCTCCTCTCCTCTCCTCTCCTCTCCTCTCCTCTCCTCTCCCTCCATCTCTCTCTCTTTTCCCCTGGCCTATGGGATACGAGAGCCCAGCCCCTCCACTCCTGCTCCCTCTGTTCTATCACTGTGCCCTGAGCTACCCCGATGTGACCCAACCTCACATGGACTGAAACCTCCAGAACTGTAAGCAAATAAATTTCCCTTCCCCTAAGTTGTGGTCGGCAGGTATTTGGGGTCAAGCGTGGAAGTGCTGGCTGAAATGGCGACACTCTTCAAAGGGCCTTTCTTTTTTTTGTACTGGGGTTGAACCCAGGGGCGTTCTACTTCTGAGCTACATTCCCACCTAATCCTTTTTATTTTTTGGTTGAAACAGGGTCTAACTAATGTGCTGAGGGCCTTGTGAAGTTGCTGAGGCTGATCTCAAACCTTGTCTCAGCTTCCCGAGTATTGGGATTACAGGTGTTCAAAATCCCTTCTGAAGTCCGTTGCTTTCTGGGGAAGACATGGCTCAAGAACCCACCTCTAAGACTGGGAACCCAGGGGAGCTGCTCTCCGTTCTGGGCCTGAGGCTGGAGGTTATAAACACCTGCTCTGTGTTGTTGGTGGCAAATAATGGAGCCCACTCAATCGAGCTCAGGTGAAGGGCAGGTGGTCACCCAAAAGATGCCAGGGGACTCCTGGAACCCTTGGAATGGAATTCTAGCCCTGCTGGTCTTGGAGGAAGACGGTGCCTTTCCCATGTGTCTCTGTTTCTCTCGCTGCCCACTGTAACCACACCTGTTTCCTCCTGAATTTTGCCTGTTCATACTTCCAAGGGCTGCTCTGAATCCAGGTCTCTCCCTGTCCTCCTGCCCAGCTCTCAAGCCTGAACACTCCGTCCCTCATCCTCAGTTCCAAGTGTGTGTGTGTGTGTGTGTGTGTGTGTGTGTGTGTGTGTGTGTGTTAGAGATAGAGAGAGAGGACACTGTGTTATCAGGTACTGATATCACAGGTTCTGGCCAGGCATGGTTTCCAGGACCCAACCTTGACCCAATTAGCTAAAATTATGCATGAGGCCTCCTTCCCAGAGTCAAGGGGTAAAAAAAGTCAACTCTTTCTGTTCTGGACATTTTACGTCAATGTAATCGTAGAATTGTAGCCTTTTGTGTTTTCTTCGTTCAGTTAGCATGGTGTTTGCAAGGCCCGTCTGTATTATAGCATGGATTAGTACTTTATTCTTTTTTACTGCATACTAGTCTATTTTATGGATATACCACGTTTTCCTTGTCCTTTCATCAGCTGGTGGGCATTTGTGTTGCTTCCCCTCTTTGGTGTTGAGTATTATTGCTATAATTTCTGTGTGCACAAACATTTACAACTCTCTTACATGAATACCATGGAATGGAATTTCTGAGTCATAGGACAATTCTACATTTAGCTTTTTGAGTAGCTGCCAGACCGTTTTGCAAAGTGACTATACCATTTTACAGTCCCACCAGCTATCATAGCAGGGTTCCGATTTTCCCACATCCTCACCAACCCTTATCATCTGTCAGGTTGTAGTCTCCTGGTTCCTCTATCCTATTCACACCATCACTCTATTTCACGGTGGTTTTGATTAGCATTTCCCTAATAATCCCCGAGTTCAGCATCTCTTTATGTGTTGATTGGCCATTTAGTATCTTCTTTGGAGAATTATCTATTCAAATCAGCATTGTGCAGGGAATCCACTTAGCTTGTTCTTTTTGGTGGTACTGGGGGTGGAATCCAGGGGCTTTTCTACCTCCGGGCTATACTCCCAGACCTATTTTTATACTTTATTTGGAAACAGGGTGTCACTAAGTTGCTGAGAACCTCACTAAGTAGCTGAGACTGGCTTCGAACCTGTGCGATCCTCTTGTCTCAGCCTCCCAAGGGTGGGGATTACAAGCACGCACCACTATGGCAGGCTTGAGAATTGTGTATTCAAATTTTTGCCCGGTTCAAAAAAAAAAAAAATTGGGTCATTTGTCTTTTGTTGTTGATGTACTAGCTGTCTGACCTGCTCAATCTCTCTGAATAAATTTTCCCATCTTAACAGTAAGGATACCTATCTCACAATGCAGTTAGGAAGTATCACATAAGATAGTTCATGTCAGTGCCTTAAAGAGTGTCTCACTCATGCAAGAAATCCCAATAAAGGCCGGCATGGCAGCGCACGCTTGTAATCCCAGCATTCAGGAGGCAGAGACTGGTGGATCACGGTTCACGGCCAGCCTTAGCTATTTAGTGAGGCCTTCTGCAACTTAGTGAGACCCCGTTTTAAAATAAAGATTAAAAAAATAGGGCAGGGGGTGTAGCTCAGAGGTTGGATGGCCCTGGGTTCCATCCCCAGACCCACAAAAAAGAAAAAAAAAAGAAAAAAAAAGAAATTCCAATAACTTACTACTGTCCAATGTGAAGACCAACTGAATTTCTTTACAGCATAATCTCTCCTTCACCAAGAACCCATTTTTAGACGGGTGAACTTAAGAGTATGTGGTTAGCATCCTAGGGTGTGGATAGAGGATCACGACCCCCGTCTTTACTAAGGAACAAATTTTAGTTACCATAAATGACTGATGCCACTTTTGCTTAGTAGGTTTCAGGCCAAAGCCAGTGCGGAGAAGAGCAGAAGAATTTGGGAAATGACAAAAAAAGACTCCAGCCGGCTGGTGCCCCAGGAGGACTTTTGCAGAGAACAGAGACTTTTTAAAGGTGACTTTTTATGACGCTTTACTTTGTAATATCTGATATAAAATGTCTTCCTACCAAAGTGTTAGAAAAATTGACACCTCACTAAGCACTGTAGGAAGAGATCCCTTTAGAACAAACGCACAAAGTGCTTCTGGCTTGAGGCGGGGGTGGGGTCCCCACTAGGGCCTGAGTGATGATCAGTGTAAGATACAAGGGCCCTGTGTGATGATCAGTGTAAGATACAAGGCCATGAAGGGCAAGGTCTGCGCCCTCACTGGCTGCTGCAAGGGCTGTTTGATGTGGGCCTGGGCGTCTCCTCCAGGACCCACAGGGTGTGTTGAAGCAGGGCCCTCTACGGCCTGCTGTCTGCTGAGCTTCAGGATCTGGCCCCGGCCTTGACTAATAGGCATGGAGATTGTGCTCTGGGCAGAGCCTGAATGCTTTCCAGATCAGAGCCCAGGGTGAGCTCCATCCCCCTGGGGCCACAGAGGCTCTCAGTCCTTTCAGACTTGAGGAGGGCACTGCCCAGAGGACTCTATGGGCCACCCCAGATGTTCCCATTTGCTTGGCGGGAAGTTTGCCTCCTATATACTGAAATTCTAACCCCCATGGAATGGTATTAGGTGAAGGCACCTCTGGGAGGTGATCAGGTCCCTTACAAACGAGATTAGTACCTTATAAAGCAGCCCCAGAGGCCTCTCTCCCCTTGGCTCTACTGGGTGAGGATTCAGGGAGAAGCCTGCGGTGTATGACCAGAAAAAGGCCCTGACCAGCAGGAGCCAACCCTGCTGGCTCTCTGCCCTTGGGCTTCTAGAACATTGAAGTCTACAGGTCACCTGTCCACGGTATTCCGCTACAGTAGTCCGAGCTGACTCGGACAGCATCTCTAGCGCCTGGGGGTTAAGCTCTGCCCCCCCCAGGAAGGGGAGTTCTGGGTGGGCTCAGCCGCTTCCTACTCCACACGGGGATCCCAGCTCAACGCTGGGCTCGCCCAGCCTGGGCGTCTGTGATGCTGGCAGGATGCAGGGCTGCCTGAAGAACTCTTAGAGAACAAGCTTCCCTTCCCTGTACCAGTATTGGGAACGGCCTAGGAAGATTTGGGAAAACTCTGATTATTAATTGAAGGGTCCGAGAATTGCCCACCAACCCAAATATCGAAGGACTCACAAGAGATGTAAAATGCAAGCGAGGTTTATTGTGCTGCAGCTCTGTCCTGGCTAGCCAGGGGTCGAGACCAGGACACTATGGCCGAGGTTCCACCCCTCCCCACTCCATGCTCTGAATTTTATAACCCTAGGAGGGAGTGGTTACACACGAGGGAGTGGTTACACACGGCAGAGCCCGCCAAAAGTTTGAGCCCGCCAACCTTAGAATACAACCAATCAGATACAAGGACAAACAAGTACAACCAATAATTTTAAAACATGCATCCACACACGTCAGAGCCTGCTCTGCCTTTCCCACCCACCTTGGGTGTACACCTTGGGAGGGCAGGGTGCCGGGGCAGAGGCCTGGAGGGAGGAGGTGGGCAGGGCACTTGGTGTTGAGCCAGGGGGGTGGATGCCATTCTGGAGGCAAAGGGAAGCCTAAGGTGTTTTTCAACAGGGCCAAAGCATGGCCCCGCCTCTTTATGGAAAGAAAATGAGACAGAAGGAAAGATAGGGGGTGGAGATGAGAGTGTCAGCAGTGTGAGGTGGCTGGGATGGTCAGGAGAGATGGTCAGGGCAGGCCCTGGGCAGGGCCAAGTGGCAGCGGGGTGAGGAGACTGGCCGGTCAGACTGAGTCATCTCAGGGCAGGGCTGGGGCTTCTCTGGTGCTGGTGTTTTCTGCACAAGGTTTGGGATCACAGAAGGGGCTGGCTGCTCAGCTTTCTGTCAGGAGGCCCCTCCTGCTCCTTGGATCCTTTGGAAGATGGAACCTTGGTAGATCACAGATCTCTGAATCGGCCAGTAGGGGCAGCAAGGACTAAGGGCCACAGACATAGCCATCAGTGGGCTGAGCTCAGCGGCCTGTCCTCCTGGGCCCACTCTGAGGCTCCATGGAGACACAGAGTGAGCATTTGCCCTGCAGGATAGTGACTCGATGGCCTCACATGTCCTTAGTTGGAACAATGGAAGAGAGACGGTCTCCTGTGTCTTTTCCCTTTAGCCAGATGACAGTTTGTCCTGGACGTTGGAGGGTT
The DNA here is from genome assembly GCF_963383645.1 of Muscardinus avellanarius. NCBI lineage: Eukaryota > Metazoa > Chordata > Mammalia > Rodentia > Gliridae > Muscardinus > Muscardinus avellanarius. The sequence continues at coordinate 150,313,825 of NC_137789.1, read as the reverse complement.
TGTTAAGGACCCTGGTTCTTCTAGGCTCACTCAGAAAAGTCCAGGGTGGCGGATGGCCCAGAGCCTGTATTTTCAGCAGCCTACCAAAGGCTGTGTACAACTAGTTTGGGAAATATTTGCTCACAAAAAGAAAAGGGCCCAAGCTGGGTGTGGTGGCGTGTGCTTGTAACCCCAGTAATTGGGAGGCTGAGACAGGAGGATTGCAGGTGTGAGGACAGCCTCAGCTACTTAGTGAGGCCCTCTGAAACTTTGTGAGACCCTGTTTCAATACGAAGTATTAAAAAAATAGGGCTGGAGGTGTAGCTTGGAGGTAGAATGCCCCCGGGTTCAATCTCCAGTACCACACACAGAAAAGAAAGGGGCTCTGTTCAGTGACCTCTGAGCTTTACTCAGAGACCAAGAAGACAAATTCATCAGGGTTAGAGTGACATTAACAGAAGCCATTGGGTATCTCTTCCCATTGGGAACTGTCAGGTTGACTATCGAGGAGACATATTTTCAAGTTTGTGCAAGAAACTTTTACCCTTTTGTAAGTCAGCAACCACCTGAAATGGTGTAGACCGTATCAACCCGTGCGTGTAGAGGTAATAACTCCAATGAATCTAGTCCTGTCTCAGCTGCGCACACAGGCTCTTAGCCCCCTTGCAAAACCACCCAGGCAATTTAAGGACTTCCCATGAATAAACATGCTAAGCGTGAAGTCCTCTCCCACCAGGGGGCGCTGTGGGCCACCCAAGGTTCTGCTAGATGGCAACCATCTTTGGTACCACAGTATCTGTACGCACCAGGGTCCACCCACCCCCTTACTGACACCAGGTCCTGAGGTCTTTGAGGGTCAGTACATTTAGAACTTGACTGAGGAATCAGGGTCCAAGGAGTCCCAAAGCATCATGCCGAGGGCTTTATGAAGTGTTCACAAAATAGTCCATGTACTATTTCTTCCAAAAGGCTTTGGGGATTTACTGCCAATCACTGTTTTAAGTGCTTTACATGTCTGATCATGTGTGATCTCTTATTCTTTTTTATTGTCATTCTCTCCTTCCCTTTTTATAATGGAAAACGAAGCATCCACAAGAGTAGATGAAATAATCTAATGAGTTCCATGTTTCCATCGTCTGCTTCTGTGCCAATCATGTTTCTGCTCATATTATTTACTTTAAAATAATATTTAGATTTTATATATTACATTTTTGTTTTATTTGCAGTTCATTGTAATTGACAATAATTGTATTTATTTGTGGGACATGTGATATTTTGATATGTTTACCATGTGGAATGATTAGGTTAGGCAAACAAATTTATCACCTCAAATGTGTGTGTGTGTGTGTGTGTGTGTGTGTGTGTGTATTTGTGGTGAGAACATTTAAAATCTACTCTTTTAGCAATTAAAAAAAATGTGATACTTTTCTTATAGCCACCATTCTGTGTAACTAGAGGACTCTGTCCTCCTGTCTGCCCTTTGGTCAACATCTCCTTTCTCCCATTCACTGCCCTCCCCAGCTCTTGGTAACCATCATTTTATTGTCGACTTCTATGAGTCCAACTTTTTTATTTTTATTTTTATTTTTTTTTGCGGTACTGGGGTTCCTGCGAGCCCTCCTACCTCCGGGCTACACTCCCAGACCTATTTTATACTTTTTTATTTGGAAACAGGGTCTCTTAAGCCAGCACGGCTGGCTTCGAACCTGCGCGATCCTCCTGTCTCCGCCTCCCAAGCGTGGGGATTACAAGCGTGCGCCACCACGCCCGGCGAGTCCAACTTTTTTAGATTTGACATGTAAGTGACATTGTGCAGTATTAGTCTTTGTGTCTGGCTTATTCACTTAGCACAAAGTCCTCATCTGTGTTAGTGCAGTAAACAGATTGTCCCCCTTTTAAGGCTGGATGGTATTATTAATGTCACATTTTCCTTATCCATTCATCCAGGGATGGACACCAAAGTTGCATGTATACTTAGCTATTGTGAATAATACTGCAATGAACAAGGGCTTGGGCTTTCTTCTCAGCTTACTGAGTTCAATTCCTCTGAGTATATGCCCAGGAATGAGGATAATGGATCATTTGGTAATTGCTTTTCTAGATTTTAGAGGTACCGCCATACTAGTTTCCATATAGATGTATAAGTGTACATTCTCATCAGTGGTGTGCACCGGTTCCCTCTTGTGCACACCTCACCACACTTGCCTTTTGTCTTTTAGATAATAGCCTTCCTAACAGGTGTGAGGTGATACTGCATTGTGATATTTTTTTTTTTTTTTTGGTGGTACTGGGGTTCCTGGAAACCCTTCTACCTCCAGGCTACACTCCCAGACCTATTTTTATATTTTTAGTTGGAAACAGGGTCTCTTAAGCCAGCGAGGCTGGCTTTGAACCAGCGCGACCCTCCTGACCCTCCTGTCTCCGCCTCCCAAGCTCGGGGATTACAAGCGTGCGCCACCACGCCCAGAATGCATTGTGATTTTAATTTGCATTTTCCTGTTGATTAGTGATCATGATTCTTTTCATATACATATGCTGGCTATTTATATGTATCCTTTTTTTGGGGGTGGGTGCTGAGGATTGAACCCAGGGCCTGTGCGTGCTAGACAAGTACTCTACCACTGTATTGCAACTCCAGCCCCATATATCTTCCTTTAAGAAGTGTTTATATCCTTTGTCCATATTATTTTGAATCAAATTACTAATATCCCTTTTTATTTATAAATATTTCACTATGCATCTGAGATAAGGATACATTGGATAAGGGCTCTATTTATAAAAACAAAACCAAAAACTTATCTGTAGCAAGGCATGGTGGTATGTTATGTACCTGTAATCCCAGTACTTGGAAGGCTGAGACAGAAGGATCACAGGTTTGAAGACACCTTCAGCAATTTAGCAATTAAAAAAAAAATAGAATTGTGGTGTAGCTCAGAAGTAGAACACCCTTGAATTCAGTCCCCAGTAAAACACACACACACACACACACACACACACACACACACACACACACACACAGCATTATTAGTCCTAAAAGTAATTAATAATGATTTCATAATATCATCAAATGTCAAGTCAGTGTTCAAATTTCCAGTTGCTTCATAGATATCATGCTTAACAGTTTTTAAATATTTGAATCAGAAGCTGGGGGTCATGATGCATGCTGGTAATCCCAGTACTTGGGAGGCTGAGACAGGAGGATCACAGGTTTGTGGCCAGCCTTAGCTACTTAGTGAAGCCCTCCACAACTTAGACCCTGTTTCAAAATAAAGAATAAAAAATAGGGCTGGGGTTATAGCTTGGTAGTAGAATGCCCCTGGATTCTATCCCCAATACTGCAAAAAAAAAAAAAAAAAAATTAAAAAAAAAAATGAGCCGGGCGTGGTGGCGCACGCTTGTAATCCCCGCGCTTAGGAGGTGGAGACAGGAGGATCGCGCAGGTTCAAAGCCAGCCGCGCTGGCTTAAGAGACCCTGTTTCAAAAAAAAAAAAAAGTATAAAAATAGGTCTGGGAGTGTAGCACGGAGGTAGAAGGGTTTCCAGGAACCCCAGTACCACCAAAAAAAAAAAAAAGACAGAAAATTGAATCAGGATCCACTAAACGTCTGTGCGTTGAGACGGGCTGGTTGTCTCTTTAGTTCTTGTTCGTTCTTTAGTTTCCTCCACTCTTGCCCTTCGGGTGAAGAGCAGGAGGTTTGTCCTGTGGGGCTTCCTGCGGCACCTGCTTTGCTCTTACATCTTCACGTGCTTCGCAGTCTATTGTAATTTTCCTATAAGTTGGTGACTTAATCTAGAAGCTTGATCAGGTTCAGGTTCATTTCCCCCCTAAATATGTCAGTACTATTTCATTCAACCACAGGAACTTTACTAGATTTCTTCTCTTTAATATATACGTCTCTTTTCTCCCACGCCAAGGATCTGCGAATGATAGAATTAGAAATGCATGGAATCATTTTTTAAAAAAATCTCACAGCACACAGAAGTAAGCCAAGTAATGTATGCAAGGTCACATGGGTATTAGGGAGCGGCAGGGCTGGACCCCCGCCCCAGCCTCAGCCTGCCTACTACTGAGCAGACTCTAAACCACCTTTCTCTTACCAGCCTCTGCTTCCTGTAAAATCTTGCCGTGAATGCACAGTGGTCGGTTGGGGAACCAACCAATCCAGACCACAGATACTGCATTGAACTCTCTCCCTTCTAACTGTCTGTCTCCTGGGTCAAAAGCTTATCCCCGGGTTCCCTTCTCCCCTGGCCTGGGTTCTCTCCAGATGCAACTTGGCCTTGGTGCCACGTAGACCCGGCAGAACTGTAACAGTTTGAGATGTCAGTGTGGGTTCTTGTTCTTAGCTAGTTTAAAAAGAAAAGAAAAAAAAAAGCCAGAACTATATTGCTGCACGTTTAAGCAAATTTTATTATTACAAAGGTAGAAAGAAAGGACAGAACAATAAAGCACTGCATCTGAGGATGCAGTGGAGTGCCTTGAAAGTAAGACACTGAAGTTTTGAGCACAAAACAGTTTTTATAAGGATTCATTATCTCCTTCCTCCCATCCCGCTTAGCCAATAGTCTTTTGACCTCCCCCAACCCCATGCAGGTGCAGGCCCACCAATTATCTCTGTGGTGCCTTTCTTGTTAGATTTATGATCAAATGTTACATGGTTAACAAGGTCAGGAGTTGCATGGTATATGCCCGCGTTGGAGAAGGTCTTTGCCATCCACCCATGTCCTTGGGGAGTTTTTAGACTTTTTCTATCTCTATCTGCTTACAAGTTATTTATTATGTTGAAAACTTATCTTTAAAGTATGGAGGCTTTGGACTGTAACTGTTTTTTGTACTTGGTAATTAATATAGGGTTCTCTTAACTTTAAAGTACTGTGAGAATTTGGTGTTTGTTTTAACATTCCATTTTAGCTGGGCCAACAGCTAACTTTTAGCTGACTGAGGTCAATATTGGCTGCAGCTCTTGACTGACAGCTTAGAGGCAGAGAAAAGGATTTTATTGTTTTGCCTAAGTATTAAAGCTTATTCTTATTAGTAATTGATACAGCTCTTATTAACAATCAGTAAAGCCTCAATCCCCATCAAGAACCACTGCAGAGCTCCCAGATACCCCCCTTCAGCTCAAGTGAAACTCTGGATGTTTTTCCATTCCGCCCTCCTCATTTTATCTCTTTTCCTGTTCAAGGCCAGAACCATCTACTTCCCTACTTGACCTCAAAGCTCCCTTGGGTTTGGTTTGAGGACAGAGGACTTGTGGATGCTGAGAGGCCCATCACCATGGCAAAAGGAAAACAGCTCAGGGGTACAGCGCTAGCTGACTTGATTTCCAGCCCTAGCTCTGCCTTGGTAGACTCAAAAGCTTCAGTTTTCTCAACTGTAAAATGTATGCAAAAGATGGGGTGATGGCAACACTCCCTTGTAGGGTGGTCATGAGGATTAAATGGGGTCATAGATAAGGGGAAGAGCCTGGCTGTAGAGGGACCCAGGGGTCAGGCATCATTTGTTGTCAGTGGCAAATGAGGGCCAGTACACCTGGCTTTCGGAGGCCATCAGGAATTTGTTTTGCCTCTAACTGCCTGAGTAGCACAGCAGTCTTGGTTGTCTCCTGCACCGTGGGTGTGCTGAGATAATTGCTCAAGTACCTTGTTAAAAGAAAAAAGCTCTCCGTGTTTTCATTACAACCCCCCCCCCCCCAAAGAGAACAGCTCCAGTCCACTGCTACAGGTGCCATTTGCAGGCCAATGTCTCAGTTGTGATAGTCTGAAATATCTGAAACTTGCTTCCGCTCCTCTCTGGGGGCCACACATGAGCCCCCAAAGATGGGGCTCATGGCTGGCCTTCCTAGTTAAACCTCAGATCCTCCTCTTCTTCTTCCTCTTCAACTGAGAGAGCTAGAACTTTGAATTTCAAATGTCCCAAGAAGTGCTTTCATCTACAGCAGGAACTGACGAGTTAATTTCTTAGGAAACACAGAGAGTGTGCAGGAGCTCTTAAAATC